>NC_133860.1:58735811-59044684 GCF_047830755.1 Zonotrichia albicollis | reverse complement strand
CTTAAATGCCTGCTTAGAACCACTCCCCAAATACACTCAACTTACTAGTTCAAAATGCAATAAAAGGAAGCCATTTTAATCCCTCAATTTACACCATGTTCTGGCCAGCTCTTTTCACCATTTTGTTAGTAGACTGATGTTTCACTATGCAGTCTTAAAACCAATGAACCCTTTCTGCCTTTCATCCAAGGATGTCTGATTTATAATCAATTAGGCCATACAAACTGATAGAAGGGCTAGAGCAAATATTCAGTTCACCAGCTAATAATGAAAAAATCTCACAGAATCATTAAGGTCTGAAAAGACCTCCAAAATTAACTGTCCTTGACAGAAAATAAGGAATTTTTTGTGGAACTTAGTGCTACAATCCAGTTGACAAGCAAGAACACAATCTTGCTTGTCAACTAGATTGTAGCACTAAGTGCTACATCCAGTCACTTCTTTCACAATTTCCTGGGCAGCCTGTGACTATACCTCCAAAAATATTTGTAGCTTAGTTCACAAACATGCATCATAGAGAAGTACTGAATCAAACATGTTGGTCAGAAAACTGATATCTGACAAGTCATGTCATACATAATTTTCACTTATTTATTCAAAAGTTTTAGCCAGTCAACACCAACATGCAGGGCACACATAGGCCCATACACTGCAATTTCTTGAAATCTAAAAGAGAAAATGTTTTTTAAATATTATTTGAAGTATTACTTAAGTTGTTTTATTGCTTTTGTACTTTATACGAAAACAGTATTTTCCATTACAGTACATAAAACTCAATTGATTACACACTTGATCTTATATTACTACTCACAACTTTCAGAACAAAAGAGGCAGTACAGAAGTTAAAAGCATTTTTCAAATTTCCTTGCAGTCATCATCTATCAGGAATAGAACTAATTAAAACTAACACTGGTCAGAATGTAATGCAACCACATGCATCCATGCATGTGAAAGCAAGAGAAAGAAATGCTCACAGGTTAATTCAAGTGACCTCTCTGTTTGATGGCTTAAAAAGGCAGAAAACTTATCTAGAGTTTTCTGATCTAAAGTTTCTCTGGGCTTTCTAGATCTAAAGCCCAGAGAAACTTATCTAATATAGCTGACCCCAGCACACAATTATCACATGTCAAAAAGTATACACTTTGCATACTTGCACATTAAGCAAGGGACAGTTTGAAGCTACTCAGAATAAGTAAGGTAACAAGTATTTCTAGATAAAGAGCATGAAGCTATTTTTCCAGCAGAATAATTAAAGAGGATTATGAGCTTTAGATCTACAGGAGATCCATTCCTTTCCTATGTACACAGGGAAATAGTTTCCCTTTTACAGGAAGCATTCATATAAAATTCTTCTTTCTGATTTGCTTACTACTCACTGCTTTACTGAAATATAGTTACATATCTGTACTACAATTACTAACTACACAGGAGGTTCTTCACTGTTTTTTTGCTACTAAAGTTCTCAGAGCCGAAAGCCGAAACAGTTGTCTTTCTTAGGTTTTTTACTTCAAAGAGTATCTTTTATCACAGTTAAACCAAGACTTTTTCCACTCTCTAAAGCAGGTAATCTGTGACAATAAAATCTACTGATATTAGAAATGCTTCAGGCATTTTCAATATAATTTCAGAGGCCAAATATTCCAGCTCTAAATAATGCACTGACCATTTAGCCCAGTTTTCCAGCAGCTCAGCATCTTCCTTTTATTTTTCTGTATTGTTAAGATGTGAAGATTTAGCACATGTCCCTGCTCTAAAGAAAGATTTGGTTAAAAAGAAACCTGACTTCTCTTCCTCCAATTTCCCAGAACACTGGCTATTAAATTATAACTTCCTGACAAGCTGGTGAATTTTATTTTCTCCATTAAATTCTGTGCTAGGTTTGGCTGGGGTAGAGTTTAATTTTCTGGTTGGTATGGGGCTGTGTTTTGGATTTCTGCTGAACACAGGGCTGATAACATCAGGAATGGTTTTATTATTGTTGAGCAGACTCACACAGGCCTAAAGCCTTTTATGCTTTTTGTACTGCCATATTGTTGAGGAAACTGGGGGTACATGGGAGGTTGGGATGGGACACAGCCAGGACAGATGATCCAAACTGACCAAAAGGATGTTCTGTACCCTACGACATCATGCTCAGGATGTAAAGGTGGGGGGAAGAAGAAAGGGTTGGGGGACATTGGAGTGATGTCATTTGTCTTCCCAAGTAACCATTATGTGCGACGTGACCCTGCTCTCCTGGGGAATGCTGAACACCTACCTGGCCATCAGAAACAGTAATTAAATCCTTGTTTTGCTTTGCTTGTTTGGATGGCTTTTGCTTTCCCTATAAAACTGCCTTTCTCTCAACCCATGAGTTTTCTGGCTTTTACCCTTCCAATTCTCTCCCTGACCCTGCTGGTGTGGGAGTGAGCAAGTGGCTGCATGGAGCTTAGTTGTATTTATTTGGTTGCCAGCTGTATTTAACCATAACACAAGCCTTAACACTTAGTTCTACTAACGTGCGGGTAGTTCAGTGACCCAATATAGGAAAATAATCCTGGCCCTCAAACCAAGTTAAATTTATCACACCATAATGAATTTATCACTTCATAATCCAATTCTCTTCAACATCTTCACTGATGGTTGAAGAAAAACATTATACTGGATTTTCTGGGTAACAATAGAGGATCATTTTCACGTCAACACCAGCCAATAACCAAGGACAAAGTCATGACTGACAAATGTGGTGGCCTTCTACAGTTTTGGTGCTTGAAGGAAGAGTGACTAGCATCATCTACCTGGACTTGTGTGAAGTATTAGACACTGTCCTGCACAACACCCTTGTCTCTAATCTCAAAAGACATGATTTGATAGATTAGACAACTTAATGAGTAGAAAATTTGCTGGAGGGCTGCACTCAAAAAGGTTGTGGTCAACAGTTCCATATCCAAGAGGAGAGCAGTGACGAGTGGTGTCCTTAGGGGTCAGTACTGGGATCTGAATTGCTCATCATCTTTGTCAGCAACACAGCCAGTGGGATCAAATGTACCCTCATCAAATTTGCTGAAGACTCCAAGCTGTATAGGGCAGTCCACACGCTGGAGGGAAGTGTTCCATCCAGAGGGACATGGACAGGCTTAAGAGATGGGTCTTTGGGAAACTCAAAGCTCAAGAGGGCCAAGTGCAAGGTGCTGTACTTGGCCTGAAGCAATCCCAAGCACGAATACAGACACTGGGCAGACAATCAGTTGAAGAGCAGGCACAGAGAGAAGGACTTGGGGGTGTTGGTAGATAAGAGGCAGATCAATATGACTCAGTAATGTGTGTTTGCAGTCAAGAGAACCAATCACATCCTGGGCTGCATCAAAAGTAGCATGACCAGCAAGTCTGGGAAAGTGGTATTACCTGTCTAGTCCACTCTCACAAGTGGACTAGAGAGCTAATACCACCTGCATGGTATGCACCTGGAATACTGCATCAAGATCTGTCCCCCAGCAGAGACAAAAACACAGACATGACCTGTTGGAAGAAAGTCCCAAGGAGGGCCACTGAGCTGCAATGTCAGGCTGAGAGACTTGGGGTTGTCCCGCCTGGGAAAAGAAGGCTTTGGGGAAACCTTACAGCAGCTTTTCAGTAGCTGAAGAGGACCTACAAGAAGGCTGGAGAAAGACTTTTTATCGAGACAAGACATGAGGGAGTGGCTTCAAAGAGAGAATAGGTTTAGATTAGGTATCAGGAAGAAATTTACTGCGCAGGTGGTGAGGCACAAGAACAGGCTGCTCAGAAAAGTTGTGGATGCTCTATCTTTGGAAGCGCTCAAGGCCAGGCTGTATGATGCTTTGAGCATCCTGATCTAGTGAAAGATGTCTCTGCCCACGGCAGGGGGGCTGGAACGAGATGATCTTCAGGTCCCTTCAAATTCTGTGATTTTTAAGATCCCTATAGCCTTATACCATAAAAAAACCTGCTATGCAAAAAAAAAAAAAACCCTCTCAACTAACTAAACTGAACCCTCAGCCCAGTTTTCTTCAACATCTTCTTTAAAGACTTGGATGCATGACTCAGATGGATACTAAATAAGTTTGACAGGGGCACTAGATTAGGAGATGTTGATGAGGACTGAGAGACATCTTGACAACTAGAGAGGCGGGTGATCACCAAACTATTAAGTTTAACAAGGGCAAGTACTGACTTCTCCACCTGAGACAACCCTGGATATATGTACAGACTAAGGAACAAGAGGCTGGAGAGCAGCACTGTGGAAAGGGACCTGGGGCCACTAGTCAAAAGAACTTGAATATAAGTCAGCAGTGCCCTGGCAGCCAGGAGGTGCCAGGGGTGCATCAGGCACAGCACTGCCAACAGAGGAAGGGGATTGCCCCACTCCGCTTGTACTGCACTGGTTCAGCCTCACCTTGAGTGCTGTGTGTAGTTTTGGGAGCCACAATATTAAAAAAAGACATTAAACTATAAGAGAGCATCCAAAAGAGAACTACAAGGATGGTGAAGGGTCTGGAGGGGAAGCTTTATGATTGGTCTTTTCAGCCTGGAGGAGACTGAGGGGAGACTCATAGACTTCATTGCAGTCTACAACTTCTGCATGAGGGGAAGAGGAGTGGAAGGTACCAACCTTTTCCCTCTCATGACCAGAGGCAGACCTTGAGCAAATGGCAAGAAGCTCAGCCAGGGAGGCTTAGGATGGATGTCAGGAAAAGGTTTTTCGCTCAGAGGGTGACTGGGCACTGGAACAGACTCCCCAGGGAAGGAGTCACAGCACCAAATCTGTCTAGTTCAAGAAGCATTCAGACAACTCTCTCAGGCAGGCACAGGGTGTGATTCTTAGGAATGGTCTTGCAGAGGCCAGAAGTTGGATGCGATGATCCTGATGGATCCCTTCCAGGTCAGCATATTCTAGAATTTTGTGATTTAGTTTTTATCAGCATTTTCTTTTAGTAGCTTTTAAAAAACATGTTACCAACTTAAATAAAACTAAAACAACAGTTTTCTTAAATTACGCCTACCTTATTAATCTATAGCTTTTCCAACTACTCTTGTATTACTCTGTACAGTGAAAGCTTCAAAGGGCTTTTCCTCTTGCCTGTAAAACGTATAATAAAATACAATCTTAGAGAACTAGACCTTAAAAGTCCTCAATATTATCATCTCTTCTGTTGTTTAATTGAGGGTAGGGTAAATTTAATATAGCTAAAGCAAATTTTTCAAGTCTTGTATTTTCTATTTACCATTTAGCAAGACTTTCTATTCTTATTTTTAAAATACACTGCCTAAAATTATTCTCTGTATGCATGCTTTCATTTTATCTTTCAAATTATTAATGGAACTTTAATGAAAACTAACTCAAGGACACACTAAACATGGTTTATCAGGACTCAGGAGATCGTGCAACAAGTCATTACTTATAAACACCTTTTACAGCTCAAGAAACTTACCTTCATAACAAAAACTACCTCTGAGCACACACCTATAATTTATTACTTACATTTATAGCTCCCATAAGTGTAGGTTACACTAAGACAAGCTTTCATCTGAAGAAGTTTAGCTGACTGATGAAAACAGTATCTTTTCTGACACAACTCTCTCACAATACTTCACTGTATTTGAGAAAAAAAACTTCTGAGATATAAGGTTTTGTCTTCAGTTACAGGTGCTTATGGAGCAAAAATAAAGTTGTTTATTTTAAATGCAATGAATAAATGATGAAGTAAGAACAAATTTCCAGACAGACATTCTGGTATACACATGCATCTATAAACTCATCACATTTTACAAGTATACCTTAACACCTGCATCATCCACACAGAAAAATTAACGTAATGACCTTCAACAACAACGATTCTCCGTTTTGCCTTCACAAATCTTAATGGCAGTGATAGAGTGGACACCTCTGAACCCTCAGGCTTTCAGCAGTAAAAAGTGCCGTTACTTCTAATAAGCAAAACAATCCAAGATGGGGATCAATTAATTACAGTTTTTTATATCTGTTTCCTAAAATGCACTAAAAGATCACCAGTTATACAGAGCTTACATGAGCATCACACAAACTGAGAAATCCCCTTCAAATAATTATAGACTAATTTTCATCATTCCAACCCATTAGTGGCAGATACTTCTGCTGGGAAGATCATCTTTTGGTAGAAAATTCTGTAAATAATCAGACATACTATGCTTCAGTAAGTGACTATTTAATTGTCCACAGCTGCACAACCTTTCAACTTGCACCCTAATTTAACTATCAGGAATAGAGTCACTAGAGTGAAGGTAACATAAAAACCACATTTATACTTAGTTTCACGTGGAGCATAAGCAGAAAGTTTTTAATAGTTCTCTGAACTCAGGAACTTGCTTAGCATCCCTAACACCAGCATGGACATGATACACTGAGCGATTTTTTCAACTGCACTAAAAATGCAGATGTCCATAGTCATGTTATTGTTCCCCTCTCCTACCAAATAAATGAACCAAAGACCAGCTGGTCTTTCTACCTCTGGAATTTTAAAAATGCACAAAGAAGGGCAAATGGAATGACGTCACTTTCAACACAAGAAAGGTGTACTTTAATCATGCTTTATCTATTTTTCATTCTATTTTTTCCATTAAAAAGGCACTAGAGAAACTAATGAAACATCCAGCCTCCTATTGTTGTGTAGGAATTAATCCACCTCAGTCCAGAGGTTTTAAAAGTTCTCAGTCTTCCCATAAAGAACAGACAGTTGCACCTGCAAGAGATTACCATCTCAGCTGGCACAGCTCAATAGTTCAATAGATCAAGGCTTCTTCCATTGTCTGGGCCTTTGCATCAATTGGAAAGAGTTTGGGAACCTGCGATCAAAACTTACTTAATTTTGTTTATATGTTGCTCTATATGGTCTAAATTCTTCAGAAAAAGTGGCAAAAAACCTCTATTAAATGCCATTCCTAAAGGCATCATACATCAGTGGTTATTAGGTTTGCATCCAAAAAACACTGATTTTTAAAAGCCAAGTCAAGTCATATGGGTTGATTACAAGTAAGAAGCAGTGACAACATTACATAGCCACTAAGGCAGACATCAGCTGCTGACTGCAATTAAAAACAGGCATAGGATTTTGCCTGAAAAGGAAACACTAGTTATCAACACGCACTAGGGGAAAAAAAACCCAAAAACAACCCACTGACAAAAAAAGTGATAAATTACGGAAAAATGAGATTAATGAGGCAAAAGAAAGTAGAAAATAACATATGCATGCCATATCCAGAATGCTAAAACAAAATAAAAAAAGCTCAATTAACTCCAGTTTTTAAGTTTAAGCTCGCACTAAATATGTTTTTGAGATTCACAAAAACTTTCAGGGTAAAGGAAAACTGCAGGACGACAACTTTAAGCATTCATAAATAAATAACCCAGAAAACAAAGGAAAGTTCTCCAGAAAATAATTTCAGAAAACCTTGTAGGCTTAGTCTGGCTTTTTACAAGGTATTAACAGTGAAACTGTGCAAAAGCAGAGCATTTTACTAAAATTAAACTGTAATTAAATTGTAATTGTAAATTGTAATAGTTCCTTATTTGATCTGCTCCCCACACAGACAATATTACAATCAGATTAAATATTTGGCTAAGGACTCATTGACATTTTGACGCATGTTTGCCCTTTGAAGCACTCCTTGCTTGTCTCTTGGTTCAAAAAATAAATCCCAAAAATTAAACACAAAATTGCAAAAGAAAATTTCATATATCTGGTATTAAAACCCATATTTTGGCTGTTCTACTGACTAGAAATGAAGCTAATGAAGGGATAAAAGAACTGATTCATGCCAAATAAGCTTACAAGAACTTCCTTAAAAAAAAAAAAAAACCCAACAAATGAAATACGCTTGTCAACATAAACCTTCAAGTTCTACACTAAATCATGCAGTGGTTTTAAAATAAATTTCTGGTCCATTTTCTAATGGCTAAGAACAAATGTATCTGTTTTCCTATACGTACAGATGGTAGAGCAAAACTAATAAAAAAAAAATTCCATTACTGCAACATTATGCAGACCTTAGTAAAAGAACAATGAAGATACACATAGCACATTTTAGAGGACTTTTCTTATAGCTCTATAGCTCTTGTCCACTCTTCTCTCAAGCAGCATGAAAAAGCACAACCTCTTTTATTAATGAATTATTTGCCTATGCTAACAGAACACAGGGTTTAATTTCAGTACTATTCTGTCCTTCTACTATGGAATCATCATCAACTATCAAAGTTTAGCCAAACAGCTTTAAAAACAGTGACAAAGTTTACAATCTATTTATTAATACAAAGGTATTATTTCTTTTTACTATACTGCTACAATTCTTCCTATGGCTGCACCATATACCAAGACACTGAAGTAAAACTTCTTTTAAACCACACTCTTACAGGCAGTGCAAAAATACTTGCTGATTTAACCTTGTGTATGTTCTAACCTACAGCGTGATCATTTCATACTTACATGGTCCTCCATGCTTAATCTTACAAAATAAGGCTTTTTAAAAAAATATAAAGAAGAGACCTATCTAGTACTTATTCAAAGCTATGATAACCTCCCTTACATCACTCTATCCAAAGGTAAATCTTAACCCACTCCTAATTGTCCAGTCTACTGCAAATACCTTTGCATTTAACCACAGGGCAAGAACTTGCACCGCTGACACAACAAGAAGCTGTCACAGGCTTGTGTAACCATCCTAAGCAGCACACTTTTGCATCATGGTAAATGCGAACTGGGTAAGTTTTTCATGATGATACAGGGCTGGAACACATCACTACAAGAGCAGGTTGAGAGGTGGGGTTGCTCAGCCTGGAAAGAGAAGGCTTTGGGGTAACTTTATGGCAGCCTTTCAGCTGCTACAGGAAGGCTGGAAAAAGACACTATCAAGGCAAGGAGCAACAGGACATGAGGGAGAGGCTTCAAAGTAAGAGAGAATGGGTTTAGATCAGGTATCAGGAGGAAATTCTTTACTGTGCAGATGGTGGGGCAATGGAGCAGGCTGCTCAGAAAAGCTGTGGATGCCTCTTGTCTGGAAGTGTAAAGTCTGCCTCAATAAGCCCTTGTGCATCCTGGTCTAGTGGAAGGTGTACCTGTCTATGGCAGAGGAGTTGGAACTACGTGATCTTTAAGATCCATTCCAAACCAAACCACTCTGTGGTTCCAGAATTTTCTTTCCTGGTAGACAACTGTCCTCCCCTCCCTCCAATAAAAAAACCCCAAAAACTCATGCACAAAAATAACAGTTGCCCAGGATATGAAGCAGCACTGCACAATCACTGTGCTTGCTACCACTCTATGGTGAATGCAAGTGAACTTCCAGTTGAGAAGTGACACAAATAATTTATTACAGCTCTAAGCAAGTGTACTGAATTTGGTTTGGAAACATTTACAAGTCTCTGGAAACCATGGAGGAAAAACATCTATTTATGAAAGTAAGGCACTTCACTGTTCTCTGCTCGTGTCTCTTCAAGGAGTATACCTCAGTTAGCCTTTGTCAGAAGACTAGGTTTAATTTCTATTGTGCTAGACAGAGGAGGATTGCTCCAAAGCCAAAAGGATCACTCCAACATTCTGGATGAGCAAGCCTAGGGCAAACATACCAACCCTTCTGTTAAAAAGTAATGGAGTGGTAAGTTACTGCACTTATAAGTCTTTTAGGTTTAGTAATCACGGCAAATCAAACTCCTGTGTTGATAACTCTTGGGAAGGCTGGCTGATCTTTCTAAGCATAATTTTAAGTACATCACAACCACTTCCCCATAATGCAGGCCACCAGGACAGTTATATACACCTGCAAACATGGAGGAAATACAAGCAGCATAGTTTTCAGGGGCAGGGGGATGATCTCCGTTAGATGGAGCCCTTTTAGTCTGTGCATTGTAAGTACCAAATCATTGATTGATGTGTTTGACTATCCTGAGAAGATGCCACTGCAAAACTAAATTAAACCTAGGCATAATAAAAGAAAAATCCTAAAACAAATGTAAGAATTTGTGATACAAATACTTGTAAAAAAATTCTTGTGCAACACAACCAGATATCAACTTCTAATGCAAACAAAGTGCATAAACATTCAAGATTCTTATAAGGATATTATTCACGGCATTGGCTGGAATGTCAAAATTTAATTGTTAAGAACCCCAACCTAAGTAACCAGTGAGAATATTGACATATAAGTAGTAATTCCACACTTAAATAACAAAAAGAGCAGGATTGCAAAATACTGAAAAGGGATAAGGTTAGAAAACAGTTACCTACATTAGAGCTTTCTATACAACCAAAACTATGACAAGATTAGCCACAACATCATTTATTCAAAGATTTCAGAAACATGCATGCAAACTTCTCCCATACCAACATCACAGTAGCTACAAACATAACAGACAGTTTTTAATAAATCAGATATAAACTTGGATTTCCACTGGACACAAACACTGATTGCCCCTATTCTAATAAAAATGTAGCTCTGTTTCTTAAATCAGCCAACAGCAGGAAGAGGAATTAGAGTGAAAGTATTGATAAACTTTGGCCTCTTCTAGTCAGAGGAAGATGGACACATTTTTTTACAAATTACTGCAATGAAGGAGCAGACAATACCATTTTTGCAAACTGAAACACGATCACACTGAATACTAAATGCATATTCCAAGCACAGGAAAATTTCTCATTATATACCTCATTTTAAAAAAAATCTTACATAGTTAGACAATTCAAATCAATAGCATTTTTCACCCTACCTCTGCAATGACAATGGAAAAAAAAATAAAAAAGAACAAAACTGAAAAAAGGATTCAGAGAAAATTATCTCTTGGCTTTAATCTACCGTTTGAAAAAACTGAGCAGCCAGTCTTAAACCAAATTTTTCTTACCTATTTTCTTCCTATTCAGCCATTTTAGCTTATATTAAATCAGTTCTCAAATGCATCCATGTAACAGTCTACAATGGGCTTATAAACCACTTAAGTGAAAACACTTGCTGTTACACATGGCAGTTTCTTGCCATGGCTACTAATGAAAAATGAGATGTTAGTTTTTCCAGATCAACTGAAGAATATTCACTCACCGTCTAAAAATCTCGGCCTAAAGAGATTATCACATTTAAATGGTGAATAGCTGCCATAGATGTCAAAGTTGCAATCTGCATAACAGCAAGTCACTGAAAACAAAATTCAGCATTCTATTATATAAGCTCCAATTGCAGCTAACTACACTGGTTTCTGTAAGTCTGGAGGGTCAGTGAAAGAACAAAAACTTACTCTAAAAGAAGATAAATTAGCTGTAGAAAATTTATGTCAGATATTTGCAATATTAATTTAAATACTTCAGTCAGAACTGGATTCATCATCAAAGACAATGGTACTTATTAAATCACCGATGATACATTCTTCTCTAAGATGAGAACCATCAGCAGCATTGTGATGTACCATGGTATCTTCTTTGCTTGAGCACTGTTCTTTCACATTTTTGGTGAAAAAACACAACACATCCTGCATAAGTGTGTATGTGTGTGTGAGTGTTGGTAAGGGGCAAGGCAACAGAAAGGCAAGTTCAGCTGTGAAACCAGTGACTCTCCCTAAAAGCTGCAGGGACATTGGAACACACCAACCCTCATACCACTAGTATTTCTTAAAAAGCACAGAAGAAAAATGCACAAAATATTACTTCTGATTTTATGGTACTACAAAATATTACTTTTGATGATGGAATTTACATACTCAGGAAACAAATTAGGAGATGTGAAGTATTTCAGCAGATGACAAACTATTTCAAGCTACTCTGGGAAGTTATTTACTGGACTGTGAAAAAATGAACTTTAAGACAACCTCTGCATGCATTTGAGTATAGCTGAAAACACTATGCTGTCCTCATTCTCTAATATACCTCACAGAAAGGTATTAAAATCATGGCAAGAAGGAAGTCAAAGCTTCCAGAATGACAATTGTGGAGAGCCTGGTTCAAGTATGCCTTAAAGAAATATAGATGAAAGTTTTGAGAACTCTTCATATCATGATGGGAACACTGATCTTGGTTTCAGTAAACTAACTTCAGGTATTGTAAACAAAAGGAGGAGCTGAAGTTTTCTCTACAGCCTGTCAGGAGCTCAGATTTTGCAATATGCATGAACTTAATTGACACGGTTATAAAAAGTGATGGATTGATGAATAAACCGGAGTCAGATGCGAAAAATCAACAATGATGGTCGCTCCCTCACTTCCACAACAATCACCTTGGAATTACTTGTTTACCGTACTGTGTCTGACCCACAGTAAACCTGCCTTCCTTTCTTCAAGTTTGATGGTTAAGTTGTAATCAAAACAACTGCTGCTCTGAAACTACCATACTGTACACAAATAGAAATTAAATGAGAAAGTAAATTAATTATTATAGAACTTGGAGGTAGAACTTCTAGCAACAGCAACAGATAAACGAAGTCTATTTTTTTGCTTTATTATCTCATTTTCTCTTTGAAAAGTTTTATATCTGATCTGAACTAGATTAACCAATAAACACTTAAGTGTATTTCCTGATATTCTGCATTAACCTAGGTATTGGTAATAACAACAATCCTCCCAAAAAACACACACATCCATCTTCCCTTTTGAAAATGCACATGCTTATTTGTAGGGAGGACTAAATAGTCCTGTGGTCCTTGAAACAAAGTTGAGTCTACTCAATTGGGCAGCAGAGAATGGGAAATATAGAAACTGAAGAGAAAAACTGAGGCATCTTCCAGCAAACAGGATCTCAGGACGCAGGATATTCTTCCCCATGAAATCAGGTGAGGTTCTCTAGGAGTCTGTCCTGGAGGTAATCAAAGCACACACTACAACAACCACACCTCTGCCCTTTTAGTTCATGCCAGTGCATATTGCACCACCATCACCCAAACACAAACTCTCCTAGAAATGTGATTAGAGGCTTAAGTACAATCAAAACCTGGGATGCTTATTCACACCATCACTCTTCCTTCTTCAATTAAATTATACCTAAGAGCAAAACAAAAAGCCTGTGTCAAACAAATCCATGCAAATTCAGTTCTTTATGCTTCTAGTCTAAAACTGTCTGTAATGTAATGTCTATTTCATTTCTGGTTAGCCAAGGTTACAGCACTGGAAAAAGTACTTTTCATCTACTGTTAATACAGCCACATCTCCCTACTGCCATGAAGTAACATTAACCTGTTTGATCTCTTTCCATACAAGCCACAGGTACAGACACTGTAAATACAGTGCAGGGCTTTAAGATTCTTCCTTTTGTTTCTTTCTCTCGGGGAATTTTCTCCCGTATGTGTTGCTAGGAGACAGTAACGACTGGGTACTTAGGAGGGACAAGCGAAGTGGCCACAGCTCAAGGGAGGGGTCCAGCTGGCTACTCTCCCTGGGTTTCTCTGGGAAAGGCAGAGATGCCACGAGAACTGTGCTGCAAAGAGAAGGGGCTGGGGCAGCTCCTAGCTCTCTTGCACTTGGCTTTGGAGGAGGATGGTTGGAGCTGCAGCTTGGGGGAGGGAATTCGCTGCCGCCGCTGGGGCCCAGCCCAGTTCTGCTTCTCTGCTGGTGAGAGCAGACACTGAACTAGGACCCTATTACCAACCAAACTCACTAAAAGAGGGACTTTTCACCATCTGCTGAGGTGCCTCAGGAGAAAACTCCGGGATCCCAACTGCTTTCCCTTCCCAAGGAGCCTTTTCCCTGCCCTGCTCAGAGCCAGGCCGCCACTTCCCGCCCCCGCCATTTTGTTTTTTTCCTGCCACGGTTCTGAGTTTTTGCTACATTGTAGCGCTGCACCCCCGAACACCCAGAATGCCCCGTGGTTCCAGCTGCAGCTGCGAAGTTTCTGATAAATCTCATCCACCACTCCGGGACTTTGTTGATCCCTACCGTCCCAGCTTACTGCTCCGATACCCCCGCAATAGCTCCTTCGGATATCCAGAGGGAGGATGGCTGCCCCTGGGGGTTCCTAAAGGAAGCCCTTTTTTCCCCTCCCTTCCTGCCCGCCACTGTCAGGGCGGGGAGACGCAGCCGGACCCACGCACAGCGCCCCCTGCAGGCGCGGGGGAAGCACTGCCCTCACCCGGCCCGCCGGGAGCCAGCAGCGCCCCTGCCGGCCGCCACCGGAACTGCACCGATGGGGAAGAGTGGGAGGAGACTTCCACGGGATTTCTGCTCTGCTTTGGGGTCGCTGCCACCGCTGTTGGCTTGCCTTGCTATACACACTGGCAAAGAGCTGCTATTCTGTTTCTCGTATCCTCGCCTGAAAGGCCCTTAATTTCAAAATCATAATAATTCAGAAAGAAGAGCATAATATTTTGCATTCCAGGGGACACTCTTGCCTTCCTTAGCAGACAGTGCCTTTCAAACCAAGACACACAGGTATGTGAAGGATACTGAAGGCAGGAGTGAAACTTCCCCTGACTTGAGCAGATAGGAAAGTCCGCTTTCCCTCTGGTCTTCTGTCTGGCACCTAACAGTATGTATGCTTTACTGACAAAAAGAAGTGCATAAGACAGAGATGTAATTCACCTGAGATGTACTCCTGCAGTCTAGGAAATGAAGATTTCTGTGCTTATTTACTCCTCCCTTCAGCAGTAGGGAGCGATGACCCAGAGGCCAGCTGCTCTGCCTATCATCAAACTACCGTAAGAATATGCAACAATCTGTGGTTTTCAAGTATATTTAACACCTGCATATCCCTTAACCCTAAAAGCACTCAAGAACAGATTTCTGTGAAGTCACATGAGAGTCAGAATATATTGTTAAGCTGCTTTTGAAGGCATACTTGTCAGAGTACAAATTTTGGCCTATCACATCTCACAATATCTCAGCACCACAATATCTCATTTTTAGTTCCACTGACACCTAAGCAATTAATGAGTTTGTAGGCCATCTTTCACCAACAAGACAAAGAACTTCTGAAGGGGATTTCTGAAGAAAAAAGTAATTGCATCCATTCAACAAAGCTCTCTGCAACTGGAATGCTTTGAGAAAAAAGAAGTACATTGATCTCTAACTTGTTTGCCTCCTTTCTAGCTTCACTGTGATGTTTAGCTCATCGTCTAGACCATACATGTTTATTAAACATGATGGCCAAGCAATTGTCTAGAATCAGTCAACTCTTTTCCAAGTATAATTTTATGAATTACACAAACTCCAAATTTGAAGCATTATTTTTACTAATTTTTATAATTCCTAGAAAATTGGAGAAAGACAGTCTAATCTGCAGACACTTTTAAGTGCACAATTAAAATCAGAACTAAGTTACAAATATACAGCAGAATACACGTAATACTTCCCAGTCCATGGCAGGTACTTAACCTTTGCTTACTAAAAGAACCAGAAGCAGAGCTCCAGACTTCAGCAAACATCATGTTTGTCAAGGTATACAGACAAGTTATTCAACAAAACTTTATGGAATTTTCGCTGGAGAACTAACCTAGAACATGTTTTTTCTTGTGCTACTCAGCTCAAAAAAACCCATTAAATCTAGAAAGGTGAAAATTTCTCTATTCAAAAATTTCAACTAAAATCACAAGATAATATACTGGTCTTGAGCTGCCTTGATTCAATGTAACTACCAATGACTTCCATTTAGGAAACAACCACTAAATTAGTAAAACTGACAGTTCTGAAACACATAATTACTTGATTGTAATAAATCAAATAGACCAAAAGTTTGACATCTAATGACTCTCTCTGTCCTTATACAGCTAGGGTAAGAAATCATAACCTCGCAAAGCTCCCTTTTACATTTAAACTGGTTTAAAAGAAGTTCATGGGAAAAGAAGTTGGGCAGTTGGGTTTTGCCTGTTCTGTTGTTGTTTATGGGTTTTTTTGAAGTCTGTGTTGGTGACACTTTATAGACCTCAGCAGGATGGCACAGACCAGCTAGAATAGCTTACCATACTACAAAGTAGTAACTAATTGATACAGCTCCATGTTGTTCAAAATGCCATATGGAACAGTCTTGAGTTCAGCACCCCTTCTGTGAAAGTCAAGTATTTACTATATCACTGGAATCCACAGAACTGCTTTTGAAATAAGCACCTACTCTCACCAGTATCTGTAGGTGCAAAACTTGAATAGTGTACTGGAATATTCCACAGTAACATTAGGAAATCAACCAAAAAACCACCAACCAACTAAAAAAACTCCAAATTTACCCAATCAAAGAGCTAATCAAGTTTTAGACATTTTAAAGTCTTATCAAAAAGAGTATAAATTCATCAAAATATTTCAAGAACCTCTCAACCAAGGTGCAATAACTGCAGAAATTAAAATACAATAAGGTAACAGTTACAGCTAGTAGATACCACAGGTAATCATTACTATTTCTATATATTTCATTTTGTGGAATCATTACAATAGTGAAGTTTCCAAGTCAATCGTTCAAGACCTCATTTAACATAGATTTACAGCAGTTTCATGACATACGTTACAGAAAATAAATAAGAAAAAATATAACCTGGATTTGTAGAACTGTCCCCCACAAACTGAAAGCCATTCACCTCCTGAATTCTGTATATCTTTAGCAAATTCACATTTTACTATATAACACCAAGTTAACTTCAGCCACCACATGGTGAAAGCAGTTAGCTCAAATTATTTCACCATTGTTTCAAATGGGTCTGTGAGGAGGCCCTTTTGTCTCTAGAATCAACTGTTCATAGCTAAATACAAACCAGTTAAATGTACTGTTTTAAGGGTCTCAATATGTATTCACATCAGATGGAAGCAAGTCTACACATTCATAAAGCAAAGTCAGCTTCCATTCTTTTAAGGCAGGTGGCACAATAACAGCCAGATAGCATCTGGACAAGTGGGACACATCTTGATATACAGGAGATACTCATTATGAAAACCAGAGTCAAGAAAGATCAGCATTCAGCCTTCCATCATAAAATCATTAACCTCTAAAGAGCAGTAAGAGAAGGAACACAAGACAAACAACAAACAAAAAATTCTCTCACACCTGTCATGAAAACAAGCTATCTAACCACACAACAGGAAAAAACTTTCCGTAAGAGCATTCTCTTTCGGTTCAGCTTCAATGCACAGCTTTCGAAGACGGTATTCTAAACCAGTTTGTTGAATTGGTTTTAGTCACCGATGAAAACATATTGCCATGCCACACCATCAAGAAATCAAACTTTCTCTTACCAGGTCAAAAAAAAAAAAAAAAAAGAAAGGATACAAGAAAAACAAAATGGAATGAAGAGAAGTATGCAGCAAAAGGCTTCATACTTTGGAAAGGGGAAAAAAAAGGTTAAAAAATTGTGTTTAGCTTCAGTAAATAGAATCCTTCTAAAAATATTTAATTTGTCAAATAGCAAGCAAATCATGCATTACATTAACACACAGCTCTTGCATCAGCTATTGGTTTACAGATCTGAACATGTCAAAGAGTGCAGTCTGGCAACAGATAGCAAGGAAAGGTACTGGGTAAGAAGAGGGTGAAAGAATACTTGGACTAAGAAAATATAAAGTACTGAATAAGAATGTACTAAATGTTTATTACCTTTAGGACGGTATGGTACTTGGCAATTTCATAAATATTTAGAACTACAGCATGTCACGATTTACTTGATTAAAGACCTACTGAAAAGCATGCCTACTTTGAAAAAACAGTCAATTTTTAACTTCTCCCAGCAAGCTGATCCCTGAGACTGCATTTACTGCAGTCTTCCTTTTCCTCAGTCTCATTTGCCAAACGCTTTCTGAAAAGAAGGCTTTACTAGTCTCAGGTTTTTAATTTGGCTGAATACAGCCTAGCATAACTCACAGAGGCAAAAACACTGGAGGGTCTTCACTAAGTTAAGATGCAGAGATTTGGCAGGTTCTTCAACTACATCTGCTCCTTTTGGGCTCTGATCCCCACAATACTGATTTTTGACTAAATCAACACAACCAAGACAGGAAGAAAAACCTTCTGAGTGTCACAGAAAATAATACAATGCAAGGTGAAGTAAAGATGCTACAAAAAGAGGCAAGAAACTTCACAAAGATGATGAAATACAGACAAATGCTACAGAAAAAAAAAATTTAGCTCTAGCAACAAAATTGCAATGTAACAGAGTTAAACTCTATTGCGGATGGCTTATTTTTATTCTGTTTTGCTCTTCAGCCTAAGAATTGGCTCAAGCATTTGAAGGCCTGTTTGGAGGGAGGAGCTGCATACTTAAATGCATTTCACATTTTTAGTAGGTGAGCATAATTTCAAAATGCAGTAGTTATCACAATAAATAACAAATTAACTACAACTGGTAAACTATTCTAGTTTAGGCAATATTGCCTTCAGACTGAAAAATGTAAAAAAAAAAGTAACTGCCTGTTGCAGGAATCTACTGATGTATCAGGCTATATAGACTTTTGCTCTGACTTTTCCATCTAGAATTAAAACAGTTGCCTCAGAAGCCATGACGTAGATACACATTCCAAAATGATACTGTAATTTGGATTACTTCTTTTAAGTTTTATGTTGTTGTAAACTCCTTCTGTATATTATTTTCTCCATAATCAATGCTTGCTAATCACTGCTTATTAATGGGGATGGAAAAAGCAGCAGAAAGAAGTACTCATATGCAGTATTTAATTCACAATTTCTATCTCAGGAAAAGCGGCAAGATTGTGCCATTCCAATGCTTCTCCACTAGAAGCTTCTGAAGCAAAGCAGACAAAAGACGACATAGCTAGGACATTTGTTACTTAAGAGCAGTGCTCAGAAACCTATGGCTATCCATGGGTATAAATAAAGACTGTGTCTTTAAGTATGATCCTTGAAAAATTAAACACTTGGAATTACAGTAACATGACTAGAAAGCAAATATAAAGCATCATGCCATAACACCTTCACCATTCACCCTTAATTTACAAACTAGAAATAAAACTGTTTCATGGCAGATCACTTTAGATACGCTCGAACTACCTTCAAGTGTTTTGGTTTTACGTCACAAGCAGCAAAAAAATAAGCCATATTTATCAAAGCCAGAAGGGGGTGCTCTGAATAACTGAGGTGGAGGGTACTGAACTAAGCATTTGCCTTGCACTACTAAAGAGGTCAAAAGCATGCTGTCTTGTTTTCATTTGGGAGCTCACTTAACTTCACGTCCCCATGCCTTTTTTACAAAAAAACAAACAAATAAACAAGCAATAACAACAACAAAAAAACCCAAAATCAAAAAATCTGAAAGTACTCCTTTTAGGAAAAAGGAAATGCTTCGGTTTGTACTATTGTCATCACAAGGGCAAATTAATTTGTGACAGAAAGCTAGCAACACGAAGACCTGACAAGTGTAAATTCCGGTTTACGTGCTCCATGTTTCGCAAGCTGTTTAAGATACTAACAAGGAGATACAGGAAATGCGAAAAAGCCAAAACGCCGATTTTACGGGTATTAACTACACAATGCCTATTCTGACATAACTAGTTCAGATCTTTTTAATGTGATTGTCCAGAGCTGACCCCTTATATCAAATCGTCCTGAAACGAAAGAAAAGGCCCTAGTTCATTCTGCCAAGTGTAACACAGTATTCTCATCTCTGCCAGCACTTTGGTGCATCAGCCACCCCCCACCCAACACGAGAAAAAGATACGCACATTCCAATCAAGCCTCTCTCAGCAGGGCTCACCCAGTTCTCCCCCTCCTTCCCTCCCTTCCTCCCTCGCCCCAGGCCTTGCCAGGTTCCCAAATCACCCCTGATTTTAGGTTTCATTTTGTTGTAAACAGCAAAACGAAAGGAGAAAGCTTCCAAAGCGAGGATCCTTACCCTTGAAATCCCGCCATGCGCGCAAATAAGGAGGGTGAATTGTTTTTCCTCTCTTTTTTTTTTTTTTTTTTTTGATGGGCGATGAAGGGGGAGGGGGTAAGAAACAAAAGCCTACACGGAGGAGCGGCTAAGCAGCGGAGACTGAGGGAGAAGGCGGAGACCCTGGTGGAGGAGCAGGGCGAGCGTCAGCCATGTTGTGTGTGTGTGTGTGTGTTGGTCCAGTATTTACAAACCTGCAGCTGCAGCAGCGCTTGGAGCCTGGGAGAGAGAGGGGAACGCAGGGAGGGAGAGGGAAAGGAGGAGGGAGGAAAGGAGCGAGGGAGGAGGGGAAAGCGGCACAGCAGACAAAGGATCGCAGCAGCGCAGAGCGAGCGGGGCGCGCACACACCGCGCCGGCGCTGTCTCCCGCGGCCCCGGCTCCCCCGCCGCCCTCACGCCCCCCTCGTCCCGCTTTCCCGCCTCCACCTCCCCGGGGAAAGGCTTATCCGCCAGCAGCCCCTCGGCGGGCCCCAGCCCGCACACAATAGCTCCGCAGCGGGGAAAGGGGGAGGGCACCGCTCCCCTACGGGTGGATGCGGCGCGGGGCCGTGCCGGGGGAGGGCGGCAGAGCCCCGGAGCCCGGAAGGGCGGGGGGGGGGGTTGCCAAGCAGCCAGGGAGCTTGCGGCTAAATGGAGAACAGAGACGACACCTCCAGACCGGAGCCTCCGCGGCCCCGATGCCGCCCGCGGCTTCCGGGCGGAGAGGGCGGGGGACCCACGAAGTGAGAGGCCCGAGGGAGGCGAGGCGCGGCCGGCCTGGGAGCGGCGGTCCCCCCACAGCGACTCCCTCCGGCTCTACCCGGTACTGGGCCGGGCCAGGCCAAGGGCGGCGCGACGGGCTGCGCTCCCCCCGTCCCCTCCCTCGCCCCGGTCGCTCACCTGCTGGCGGGGCGGGCGCCCGGGGGTGCCAGGGCTGCCGCTCAGCCCCTCCCAGCCGGGCCGCTCAGCTTCTCTGCGGCGGCGGCGGCAGCAGCGGCGGCGGGCACGGCCGCTCCCCTCGTCTCGCTTGTCCCCCTCCGCCGCCGCTGCCTCCAGCTCGCCTCTGCCACATTTGGATCCCCCTCTCCCTACGCGATCTCCGCCGCCAGGATAGAGGCCTCCTCACCTTCCTGCCAAATAGTGAGCCGCCCGCATCGCGCCGTTCAAAACACAGGGCCGGGGCCCGCCCTCTTCCCCCGCGCTGGCCCCCCCTGGCGGCGCGCAGGCGCACTGCGCCGCCCCGACTGCGGCGGTCAGCCCCACCCGGGCCGCCATGGGCGGCAGCGCGGCCTGCGGGGCCAGGGTGGCGGGCGCCGTGCCCCAGGTCACCCTGCTGCCCTCAGTCGGCGCAGAGAGCCACCGAGCCGTCTCTGAATGTCCTGTGCTGGGAGGGACCCACAACGATCATCGAGTCCAGCTCTCAGCCCCGCAAGGGACACAAGTCGCACGATGTGCCTAAGAACATTGTCCAAACGCTTCTTGAATTCTGCCAGGGTTGGTGCTGAAGAAGGTCAAGAGTGTGGTGCAGCTGCCAAAAGGCAGACTGGCACTTAACCTGAGCAGGGGAAGTATTTGTAAATAATACAAGCAAACAACTGCATTTTATATGAAATTGTCTTCTCATTTCAAGAGAGGCAACTTTACTGGGAGAAAGAAGATGTAGTTCCTTCAAAACTTAAAGATTTCCCTGAAAACATGTTGATCCATGCAATAAGGACGTAAAAAAGGGGAGAAGCCTTCAAAAATCCATGCTGAGCAAAAGCGGTAGTTAAAAATTCTTTCCCCCTCTTGACGGGCTGTCCTGCATGCCCCTGGCAGGCTGAGGGAGCGGTACTTGAGGGAGCAGTAATGGAAAACCTGCAAGTAATCAAGACTTGTACAGCAATTGACAGACCATAGGAAGATGCCATCCTTTCAACTGTTAGCATTAGATGCCAGGTCATCTAGGAGAAAATTAGTATGTTTCTTAATCCTTATGGGGAGTTTTTTCTAATTCATGAAACATGCATGATCTAGACGGAGTGGAACACAAGGAAGAAATTCGGTGAGCCATACCAGTGTAATATGTGATGTAAAGTAATTCACGTTTCTGTGGAAAATGTATAAAATAAAAATTTATACATTTTTTAATGTATTACATAAATTAAACATGTAACAAAAATCCAAAGAGCCTCAGACCATGGACAGCCCAGAGACAGATACCGCACTGAAGTTGCGAAACTCCTGGTGGCAGCAGGAAAGAATGCCTCGTTAACTAATAAAAGATGTGGCTGGCGCGGAGATGGGCTTCCCCTAGAACCATTCAGGAACACCCAAGGATGATCAGCACTTGATAAGCATCATCAGTCAAGACAGCTGAAGTTGTCAAGAGCATACATCCGAATACAGACTTCTCCTGACATGATCAGCGCCCCCGCCACCACACAGCAATTGTCCAGCCCTGTACGGTGAAAAGAAACTTCATGCAAATGCGAGGTGACAAAAGGAATGGGGTCACCTCTGCCTCAGGCAGAACAAACTGTATAAAACAGCCCTGCTGGAAACGGCATTTGTCAACAGAAGGAGGCCCGATGTGATAGAGGTCAGATCCAGGTTCACCCAGCGCCGATCCCAGGCTCCACGCTGTCTCTTTGGCTGTGGCTTCTGAGGACCGAATTTTTCTTTGCCTTTTGCTATGATTATTAATTTGGCTTTCTTGCTGATCATTTATAACACCAGAAATTTTCAGATGAAACTGTCTAAGGCATTAATTAGGGGAGGAAAAAAAAAGCAAAATATTCTGAAAATATATTGATGAAAATATGATACAGTGTCATCAAATCCTAGTCCATCATTTTGGTAAATCATTACAGCACAGACCTCTAAGATCCATTCATACTGTCATGCAGACAGCGAAATGGGAAACATCAGTAAGATTGTTACCTTCTGACAAATTTGTCTAATAATGGAAACAGTTGGATAGCTGATCTGCCATAACAAATCATACTGGTACCTTTTTCTGAAGCAAGGCTTGGCAAGAAATTAGGTCAGCTTGGGGAAGGGAAGATTTTGTTCAAAGAATGGACATTTGGGATTTCTTAGTTCAACAGTAGCAAATGCACAGGGTAGTATCCAAGTTACTAAGTCACACTTACAGATCACATCATTCATGAAGTCTGTGCCTGTGACAGAAAGTAAAATATGGGTATGTGAAGGTACAGACACACATAACTTTGCTTCAAATTCTTATTGGCAGAACAGGAGGAGAATGTTATTTTTAGTTTCTCCTTTGTTGTTTTCACATCTCTTAATTTCATCCAAGGAACTGTGTCCCCAGTAATTCCTATGATAAAAGGGTTCTGAGATTCTGAGAGATTATTCATTTGCAATTTAAAGGAAGAAACTTCTGAGAAAGAAAGAGAAAGAGAGTGAGAAACAATGAAGTAGGGGACCAAGACTGGTAAAGATGAGAGTACAAGTTAATAATGCTGTACCATCTGTGTAGGATTGTAAAATCTGCAACCAGCTTTGCATATCATTAGATAAGCAATCATTGGCTAAATTTTCCTGAAATTAAAATAGACGTAGAGTAATAGAATTATGTAGCTAGGAAGGGACCTTCAAAAGTCATGTAGTCCAATGCCCCTGCAATGAGCAGGGACTTCTTCAACTAGAGGTTGCTTCAGCTCAGGTTGCTCAGAGCCCCATCTCTCTGACCTTGAGTGTTTTTAGGGATCAGGGATCTATCCGCTGGGCAACCTGTGCCTGTGTTTCACCACCCTCATTGTAAAAAATTGCTTCCTATGGTCCCTAAATCCCCACTCACTTAGTATATAATCATTGCTCCTTGTTCAGCTGTCACAGCTACTGCAAAAAGTCTGTCTCTATCTTTATTACAACCTTTGCTTAAGTACTGAAAGGCCACTGTGGGGCCTCCCTAGTGTCTTCTCTTCCTCAGGCTGAACCATCCCAAATATTTCCCTTATGCAGAGGTGCTTCATCCCTTTGACCATTTCTATATCCCTCCTCTGGAGTGACTCCAGCAGCTCCATGCCCTCCCTGTGCTGGGAGCCCAGAGCTGGCTGCAGGTTCCAGGTGGGCTCTCCCCAGAGCAGAGCAGAGGGGCAGAATCCCCTCCCTGCCCTGCTGCCCACGCTGCTCTGGATGCAGCCCAGGACACGTTTGGCTCTCTGGGCTGGGAGTGCCCATGGCTGGCTCATGTCCAGCCTCTCACCCACCAGCACCCCCAAGTCCTTCTCACAGGGCTGCTCTCCATCTGCTCATCCCCAGCCTGGATTGATACTGCAGGTTGCCCTGAGTGAAGTGCAGCACCTGGAACTTGATCTTGTTAAACCCCATGAAATTCACGTTTGTTGAGCTTGTCCAGGTCCACAAGAATGGTATCTTATGCCTTAGTTGTGTGAGTTGCATCACTCAGCTTGGTGTTTGCAGATAACACTGAGGGTGTACTTGATCTCACTCTCTGTAACTTTGATGAAGACATTAAACAGGACTTGTCCCTTGAAGGACACCACTTGTCACCTACCTCCATCTGGACCATGAGCTTCTGAACGCTATTCTGTGGATGTAAGCATCCTACCAATTCGTCATCTTCTGAACAGTCCACCCATCAAATCATGCATGACTGTTCAGACAGCGAGAATACACAGATCTGAATATATGGTGTGGGACATACTCCATCATGGAAGGATATTAACAGCTAGTTAATATCCTAGCTAGTTAATAAGGGAAGGATAGTAACAGCTTCTCATAGTGGCTGTGGTGCTATTTTTCTGAAAGGATTTAATGGCACCAGGATGGATTTGTTCTTTTGAGCTGTCATTGACTGTAGCAGGATGCTCTGCCTAAGTGGGGGTAAATAGCTCAAACCTTTCTCTATTTGTAAAAGTTATCAGTGGTAGATAGAGAAGGGATTTATGTTGCTTTTGTTTTTGAAGAATGCTGAAGCCAGCCTGAGTCTTTTATCCCAAAACTAAACATTCTGAGGATGTGAAAACCATGTTCTGACAGCAACTGACATTGCTGAGGAGGCTGCAGACAAAGATCCTGATTAAGAAACCAGCAAGTGATTACACTGTAATCAATTTAAAGGTGCTGAGTGTAAAGGCTGCTGAGCTGACATAGCTGGCCTAGAAACATGTAATTTACAGTCAGTGACTTTGTACTATGAAAACCCAGTCCCTCTTCTTCCAGGAGGAACTTGCAACACAGTCCTTCTAGGAGTACATGTGGAGATTCCTCTGTTGAGTGCTGATGTCCTTCAGGGTTGCTTTGCCCATGGTCTTTGGTTCGGATAAGTAGCATCAGTCTCCATTTAATAATTATTTAGCTAGCTTCAAAATTACTGATTTAACAAATAGCGCACTCTGCTAGTAGTTACAGTCCTGACTGAAGTCTTTTAGTCTAATCACTATCATCAATTAAAGTAACTGATTTACTTTCTTCATATAGATGTGTTTGGTTTGTCATCCTCAGTCTTGCAGAACAAAGTCATATAAGTTTCGATCACACCTATGTAGTCCTTTAGACATAACTGTTGGTTAAGTCTGTGACTAGGATTGGATCCAGCACACCTGGACTTCTCTCTGAGAAGGAGTTCAGAAAGCAAGGGAGTCTTTTCTGAACCCTCTGTCGCAATGGGAAGGTCTCTCTGTTTAAGTTTGTCTGAAGATTCCATTCAGATCACAACGTATAAGAACCAATTCTAGTCTTCCTACACTTTTTCAGTTCAGATGTTTCTGTACCCAGGAAGCCAGACCAAAATAAGCATTGCCAATAACTCCAGTTACCATGCTCACCCAGAAGCCTTTGCGTTGTACCTCAGTGTATGGGCCACAGAACATAAATGGGATGTAGCTGCTTTTCGCATGAAATAGTACTTGAGTCCAATGAGGTCTTGTTCCTGAAGCCATCAGTCCATGTGTGAAATCAACTAAGTCATTCCCTGGTCCCAGGAGCAAGAAGTGAATTCAGTCCTGCACACACTCCTGACATTGTGGTTTTGTTATGCAGTTGGAGGAGGGAGGAGCAGTTTAAAAGGAAAACTGCAACTGCTTTTAATCCTGAACTGTGCAAGGGTTGTAGTTGTTGTCTTCTCTTGGGAAGAATGGGAGAGCCATTACTTTGGAAAACCCTCATAGAAAAGGATCCTCAATGCTATCAAGCCATTCCTTACTTCAGGATCTGAAGTGTGATGATCCCTGAGGCATAGGAGATCACTTGATTGAGAAGCTCTTGAGAAACTGACTGCCCATCAAGGCCATTTGTTCTTCCTTCTGAATTGCTAAGAGCTCCTGCCTGACTGTGGGCAGGGCAGGGCAAATTGAACTGTGTAACCCTTGCAGCTTTGGATCTGACTGTCTGCTTCAGCCAGACTGTGGATTCCTTGGCACAAGCTTGGAGCTCTTGTGTCCATTCAGGTTTTCTGAGGAAATGTTGGAGGTTATGTCTGTACAGAGAAGCCCAAGACTTTGTGGCTACCTGACAACTAATTAGGCTAGGCAATACAAGCCCTCAGATGCTGACCAAAGCAAACCCAGATACTATATTTTATATATATTATACTAAATAGTCTTCCTTATGGAAGAGACTCAGCAATATTTCTTCAACTGCAGGAGGAGTAGTTCCATCAGAAGTCTTCCTTTAAAATTGTCTCCTTCTTGCCATCTGTGAACCAGGGAAACAAAAAAGAATGTAGGGGAACATTTCAAAATTCCCTGCTAAAAAAAGCACAAGGGTGCAAGTTCTTTTCACATGACCATGGTGAACTGTTGTTTGTGCTCCTAACATTTTGGTTCCGTTAGGGTGAAAAGCCTTCCACTAGAGCTTGGCAAGTATAGCATGACATAATGTGACTTTTTTGTTACAACATGAGACAAAGAAACTCTAATTCCTGAAGACCCGTAGAACACTCTTCATCTGTCTTCCTTAGGAGTACCTTAAGAGTCATGAAGAGCTCAATTTGGCACCATCACATTGTGAACTCAAAAAGCAGCTTAATTCAGTTATTAGTATCCTGATTTTTTACGAAATGTTGTACAAAAACTTCTTGGAATTTTCAATGCTCTAAATGATGCCTAGTTTCTCTGGAAACAGAATGGCTGAAATCTCCCACAAGCTTTAAAGGCAGTTGGGATGATCTTGGTAGGAACCAGGTTCCCCCCAGTTCCAGAAACATTTTCTTTTTCAACATCCTCCTCGTCTAGGAATTATCAGCAGTCAGTCTTGAAGAAAGAAATTGATTATTGACTTGATAGTAGAATCAAGAACTCTTGGAGTTCAAGTTGCTTGTGGATTTGAAGGGGAAATGCCACCTTGCCTCTGAGCCTGATTTTTAATCCACATCCTTTAATACTGTGATTAGTCAGCCTGTTGTTTTAATTTTATTTAAGGGACTAAGGGGACTTAATTGCTGTATTAAAGGGTAGCTTTAATTGACTCTCTGGAAAATTTGTCTGTTCCAAGCTAGTTGTTATAAAGCTGATATAGAAGTTATTTAAAATTAAAGGAAACAGAGGCCTCCTATTGTGTTTACTGAATGACATGGTTTCAACATTTGTGTATTATCATGTCTACAGGAGCCAAATACCTGTCTTCTAACAATTTAAGTAAAACAACAATAAGGTTCAAATGTTGGTGATTTTATAACTTGTCTTTTTTAAAAATGTATCTATGTATGCATGAGAACATGGTGAATAAAGCTCAGCCTAAAGAGATTCTCCAACTACTACAGAACTGATGCTCAGGATCTATCAGAGATATCTATCATGTGCTAACAGAGAGAGTGACTTCTGATCAATGTGTTTAATTTCTAGGCTTACAGTGAATCTGCTTAGAATTGAAACATATAAAAAGTAAAAAACAAACTAAACTATGTTCAAAATAAACTAAATTAGAACTTCAGTTTAAAGCAAAATCTAAAAACCAACTGAAATTTTAGAGGTTTGATAAGGAAGGTTTTGTAGCTAAATTAATTATTTTTCTTATAGCTCAGTCTCAATTCGTGATTACATTTTTCTTACTATTAACAAAAGCCTTCATTTTTACTGGTGTAGTTACATCCCTTTTATAAGTGAATGATCTATTACTAAGTGTCAAGGAGTGATAAACTACTGAAGGGGAAGGAGTCTAATGTGCTTTGAGAGAAGAATCACAGATACTAACCCAACATTCTTTTAAAACAGATAAATATTTCTGTCATATGAGATGACATTGCTTCACAGACTTACTTTGGTCACAAGAGAGAATGCCAAATGGATCATACTATTATTGCAGAAATTTAAACCCTTCTCCTCCCACTCTTATATCTTCCCTCCTCACTTTCATACACATATATCCAAAATAAGTAGTTGTCAGGCTTTTGCAGAACAAAGTATAACATTTTTTCCACTGATTTCCATATAGGTAGAAGAAATTAATCTCTATGACAGAAAAGGAAGATACTTCAAAATACACTTTCTGTTCATGATTTCCATTATATGGGCTTTGAAACATGAGAAGTTTGATTAACAATTTATTTTGCAAATATATGACAACCATTTCCATTCTGATTTTTATTTTAAAGGAGTTACACAAGCACTTGGGATTCATGTGGTCTCTGTGCCATGTTCTTTTTCAAGGCTTTCCAGGGGAGCCAAACAGTAATATTAAAAATGTACACAGCAGGAAGAAAAAGAAAGAAAACTACTGTGACCAATCTTGGGAAAAAAGGCATGTCATCTCAACTTATTAATAGCCTTCAAGGAATATAGGAAGACTGTTATTTCAAAGATTTAGTACTGAAAGGAGAAGAAAAATTATTAAATACTTTTAAGAAAGGCAAATGTATTTCTATGCAAGGTAGAAAATACAATGTAGATAATCTTGTGTGATTTTCCTCCCAGTAGTCTTGGATTAATTAGGACTTAAAAGGTATTTTCCAGTTGCATTATTAGCATATCTCATTCTGTTTCAATTTTTCATAATATTTACCATGAAAACTTGTTCTTTACTTGTACTTTATTATTTTCTTTTGTTCATTCACTTTTTATGTGTGCTGTCTTCATTACTTAATTTTTTTTTTGCTTTAATTACAGCCATGTCACTTCCAGTTCAGATGTGTTTGCTAGTTCTTACACATGGTTAGTATAAAGAGGGAAGTGGGCTTTACTGTGTTCTGTATTGATACTGAAGATGCAGTCTCTACAAAACTTGGTAGGATGAACATTTTAGTGGTCTCAGCTGTGATGGTCTAGGGTTACAAATCAGTCTGTTTTTATAGTGATACTTATCCAGTAAGCTCTGAGTAGGACGATGAACATGGAAAGAAATAGCAACCTGTGGACTACTAGATGCACTTAAACTCAGACATAACACATCCACCTTCATAAAACCTGCAACCATCTAAACCATATGCTTGCATAAAAGCCTCAATTACTTTATACTCAGCTGCACTTACAACAGAACCTGAAAAGAAATTAAGAAAGAGTAACACAAGGAAAAAGTAGTTTGCAAAGCTCAGCATGGAGAGAAGAATTTAAGGAAAACCTATGTAAAATAAGTACAATATGAAGTGATACCTCATACAGTTGTTTTATACCACTCTGTTTTGAAAATTCTATAAGAATTCATAAAATATGTTTAAAGCTTAAACTTTAAAATTTCTGCACAACCCTGTGAGACTCATTAGGGTCAAGCTTCCTGAAGCCTATACTGCAAATGGAACCAAATCGCACCAGAACAATGGATAGAAGACATACCCACAAAACTTCACAGCTATTTCAATAGGTACCTCCCAGCACAGAAACATCAAAATATAATAATTCTATATATGTATTTAGTGGAATGTGATTCACTCCATTGCACCCATCATGTGTCTTCATGGAAACAATGTGCTGTTCTGACGAACAAACACTGCTTTTCAACCAGTTGATAAAGGATGGAGACATCCATTTAGTAGTCGTAGTAGTATTTTGACAAAATAACTGTCCTTTGTGCCTTAATATTTTTCCTCTGGGGGGATTAAAAAAAAATACCTTCTAAACCACACTTGGGAGCAAACATTTATACAAGGGGACCTAAGGTTTCTAACTGAATTTATTTAAAAAATTGGATTTTGACATAGTATTATAGAATTATTTTGGTTGGAAAAGACCTTTAAGATCAAGTTTAGCCACGAGCCTAGCACAGCCAGGTCCACCATTAACTATGTCTCTGTGTCACACCTACATGTCCTCTAAAAACATCCAGTGATAGTGACTCTTGCCCTGTCCGTGTGCAGCCTGTTCCAGAGCCTGGCAACCCTTTTAGTGAAGAAATTGTTCCTAATTTGTTTCTCTGTATATATGTAATCTAAAATTTCACTTCAGATACTCCCTACTAGCGCTTACTCTCCTCTACCACTTGCTACTGTTTGCTTTGTACAGAGCATTGTTTTTTTTCTAATTTTTATGTTAATGTGTACAACTCAGTTAAATTTAATGTAAATGTTCTTAGCATGATAGGTGTGATTTTTGTTTGGTTGCTCAAATTATCTTAATCTAATTTCTGATCTTAGTCTTGATTTCTCCCACAACTTCCTTTTGCACTGGTAGATGCAGTAAAGGAAATTTTTATATAAGCACCTGTTAGTGGTACTGTGAATGAACATTCTTGTGAGCACAATTGACTAGATAAATATTCTTAAGGCTTTCCTGTGCTTCTTCTGCCACATTTAACCAAACTATGGCATATACTGACTGTTCATATAATGAAATTCTCTAGTCTACAGTCTAAAAATAATTGTTTCCAATCTGTTTATATTTAATAATATTATTGGAGTACTCAGCCTGAGTAGTCTTTCATTTTCTGAAGCCAGCGAGCAGCAGTCAGACTATATGTATTTCTAGTACACAGTTAATATGGAGAATAAAGATCTCTTTGTAAATCTTGAGAAGATTTAAGGGAGCTCATTAACTTACAGAGATTCCCAGCACCTTCATTTAAAATATTTTCCTTTCCTCTTAACTCAAAAGGAAACCATCAAAACTTAACATCTAGGTTAATTCCAGAAAGAAGATAGTTAATGATCACCAAAATCCCGAATGGTAGTATTTAGTGATCACCATAATTGCAGAACAGTTTCTTACTTTTTTTTTTCCTGAGGCTTACCTGTGCCTTTTAAATATCTTGAATATTTCCAGGTACCGTACACATTAAAAACTGAAATTCACATGAACATCTCACAGGTGGGTAGATCTCTCTAAAATGCATTTTCTTGCAGCCTTCCATGAATATGCATTTTTGGAATATGCTGAATAATGTTTGACAAGATTTCACAGTGTGGTTTCAGATCCAACATATGAATTTGTGATCTGGGAACGTATCTCTTGATATTAGAGTTGATTAGTTTACTCTTTCGACTGTTTTCTATAACCCGTAGTATCTATAATACAGATGGTTACAAAGCAATCTGTCATGTTTTAAAAAAACACAAAGGATTGTCATTCAAATATTTCATTGTGGAAAACATATTCCTGTCCAAACAGAGTTAGATTTTCACCTCTTTTTTTTTTTTTTTAAGTTCTGCTTTAGCTCTCATTCACAGTGATAAAAAATATACAATATGAAATCATGCAATCATTGGGAAGAACAAATAATATGCCACAGAAATTGAATCAATATTGAAAAATACAAGAAAGTTGCTTCAAACTGTTCCGGCTTGAGGTGTTAATGAATCAAATGGATCTGAAATAAGCTAGCCAGCCTACCAGCAAAGATACTGCAGAAAGAAAATTGTTCAAAAAATACTGAGGTAAACTTTTCCTGGTTTCAATATAGAGTAGATTTCCTTTCATTAAGAAAGAAAAGTAATTTATAAGCTCCTGCTGTTAGGAGATGTTCAGAGTTAACTCTCAAAAAAGCTTATAATTCAATGAAGTCTCCCCTGCTTGCAGAAATCATCAATCTTTGCAACAGAATAGTATCTGCATATCTTGGGGTTTATGTCATGATTTTTATGTAGTAAAATGTAGTGTAGCAGGATTGAGGAAGGTGATCCGTGAAGTTTTTTTACCTATGGTTCCAGAGAATCAAAAGATACCATTTTTGTTCACTTAGAGAGAAATTAAATCTTTGTTACTTGTGTAGACAACTTATGAATCAGAGAAAACAAGTAACATGGATTGTCCAATAGCAGCATCAACATCCATCCTGTTTGGGAGGTGGGGATGCCAGCTGGGGATTTAGACTGCAGCCACATATGTGTCTGCTTCAGTGGGGCTGAAGCAATTGGCACCTCTGTCTTCATGCTCACTGACAGACAACACAGATGATACAAAGAATAGAAATTTTCTGTTCCCCTTGCAATTGCTAAAGAGAGTTTAAAGAGCAACTGTCAAAATAGATAAAGAAATTTAGGAGTAGACACACAGATGCAAAACACAGCTGAAACCAGTGGATAAACAGATCATGAGCAATATAGTGGCTTTTGTGGCAAAGGAAGCTTGGTAGTCTATGTACCTTACCCTTTGCACTGTCATCTGAGTCCTGTAAAGGCACCTCACAGCACACTAAGTGGCACCTGATGCTTGACAGATGACACAGCTCATGGACACACACTTCTTGAGTGCACTTGTGAGTGTGAATGATAGTGTGGGGGAAATTGATTTTACTGTAAAATAAATAGACCTTTTCTTCTTATAAGGTCTCATCATGAGCTTTGCAGCAAGGGTTGCAATATTATTTCAAATATAGAGATCCATTAGGAAAGAGAATGTTGAAAAGGAAAGAATATAAGAGGAAATTAGACTGCAGATAAATAAACTGAGGCTTCTTATGTCTGTTAGTTCACTTGACTGGAAAACAACTCCCTTAAAGCTCCTCCAGTAAGTCTGAATTGCAGTGAAAGTGTAGTTGAAACACAAATGCATGTTCTAGCATGATAATTATCTAAATTTGTCTAACCAACAGTGATGTTGAGTAAAATGGGGGTGGTGAATGAGCACAAAAGGGATGTTGGGGTTAAAGCCCCTCATTTCAACAGACGCAGATCCCGTAATCTATCTCCAAGATATCTATTTATTTAGATAAGGCCTGTGATAAGTTGTCAGATTATTTACGCTAGAGTCTACCTATTGCAATGTAGCCACCTTCTTGAAAATTTGCTTTGGCTGCTCATAGTGGAAATGGAAAAATGGAGGAACAATTATATATTGAGGAGTCATTTTTGGCAGGTGAGGTGAATTCAACATGATTTATTGACAACCTGTTTTCCTTCACAAGTGGGGTCTTTTTTGGCCATATGTATGTGCTTTGTTTTAATTATGTGTTATCTAAACTTGTGCTTGTAAGCAGTTTCTTCAAAGTGATTGGGTGTGTTGTAGTTTTAACCACCCAAACACTTCTCAGAGATACACGGTGAAAGGACAAGAGACAGCAGTCATTAATTAGAGCAGTGAAAATTCTGACTCATTATAAACAGCAGTTTGTTTCTGGTAAAGAGATCAGACCCTGAAATGAGCTGCTCAAAAACTGGAATTTCCATCTTCAGAGATTTTCAACACTGGACAAGTCCCTGAGCAGCTCTGTCTAAGTCTGAAGTTGGCTCTGCTTTGAATACTTCAGAGGTCCCCTGCCATGTAATTTTCTCTATGAACATATTAAGAATTTCTCCATGATCATGTTAAGAAAATTCTGGTTATTTAATGTCTCCATTCTGGTCCAGGGCCAAGCATCCTTCTCTGTGGAGGCGATTCTGAGCTTTCTTAAACCTCTTCTGAGAACTGCTCATATGAATGCTTGACACAGAAACATTATTTTCCTATAAATAAGAAATATCAGGAAAGTGTCACCCTACAATTTTCTAATAAAATCAAAACAGTACTAATATTTTTAAAAAGTGTAAAAAGACATGAAAACAAATATTATTCAGAGATATTTCAGATCATTAAGCTGGATTCTCCCATAAATTCAAATAAAATGTAACTTTTGCTCTGTAGACACCTCTTCCTTTCTTCTGCATTCTTCTAAGAAAGTGTTCACAGCAGCAGACTCTCAGAGCAAGCATTAAAATATAGGCAGCCACATTAGTTGAAGAGAAAAGATAACTTCCCTTCTGTACCAACTCTTTAAATACGAGTGTGGGAACCAGTTTCATCCTTCTACTCTGAGTAGCTTGAAACCAAGGGCTTGGGTTCACCTCATCTGATCAAGGAGCATGAGATGCAGAGGAAAATAAGAAGTAATTCAGTTAATTATATAGATATTTTTAAAGATACAGTGCTAATGCAGTAATTTTCATTTGTTAAGTAATTATTTTTTTACTGGCAGTATATAATTTTACGCTGCTGCACAAGCTTATTGAAAATACAATATCTAAATTAGAGTTTGTAATTATTTGTGAATTTAATCCAGAACCTATTATTAACACTTACAGCATATAAGGAATTATATTTTCTTCAAATCCTTGACTTCAAAAGCATTATAATCCTCTGATAAACAGGATTTTACTAAATCAGAAGGTTTTACTAAATGCTCAAAGTCAGACAATTCTCATGCAGGTCTGAATAATTTCAGACTTTCGTTATGTACCTGTTGCCATCAATGCAACAAGGTTTAAATTTTTTTAAGGTACTTCTATAATGCTGAAGCAGCCCATTTTGAAAATCTGATGCAGAAGTAATTTTCCTTTGACTCTTCTTTAACCAAGTGATTGGTGAATGGATGCACTTTTCTAGAGATCATTATCTTGATTAAATTTATAGTTTGGTGTTGGGGAGGGGTGGAGTGGTGTAGCTCTGTTTATTTGTGTGTTGTTTTCTTTCCCTGCTATGACCAGATTACTCTTAGGAAAATAAAAAGGAAATATGTTGTGACTTGCAGTAAGTGAATTTGTTCATAGTGTAAGAAGCTGAAGTTATTTAGCAAATATTAATTCAAGATTTATTTTAAGAAAGCGTGGATAATGGACTGGTTTAAATCATTCTTAAAGTGATTTCAGGTTAAAAAAAATCAAAAATCTTGTCTCTGTCCAATTCAAGTTCTTTTTATCTGATGATCAAAGATGGGTTCACTGCCATTAATCTATGAAATATGTTGGTTGTTCATTTGCCAGTTAGTGTCACGTTATGAGTATCACATGTTTGTGCATCAGAAATAAAATTAGAAATTAATGTTTATTTCTTTATAATATCTTAAACTAACTTTAAAAAATTAGCAATTTCTTACTGATTCTTGGACATAGGATGAGACCTATAGCAGTTTAAGAAAGCTACTCTACATAAACAAGATTTTACCAGAAACATGTTTTTTTCTGGGACTTCTGAGGAACAGTAGGTAAATAAAGATTCATTAACAGCCAAGAAAACATATGAAAGTCACATATAACAGCAATAGACAGTCTCTTACTGCATACAACGTGAAATAAATGTGTAAATTCAATACTTAAAATTGTGTCATTAAAGTTGGAAATTTACCTCTTCCAGTCTGAATTATTCTATGATTCTGTGACAGTAAGTCAGCCTGTTGGGGAGGTAATTTCACTGGGTATATTAATTTGCAATAATAAACTCTAGAGATATCTTGGGCCACTTGCAGATGAATACCTCTGAAGAACAGAGTTTAGTGACAGAGAAGAAACATCCCAATACCTTTTATCTGCATATTATTTACATACAAATTCCTAACCTTCAATATGCATGTGGACATTATTAATAGAGAATTAATAATCTGCGTAAGGCAAACTTTTTTTCTTTTTTGCTTTTAAGCTATCTTCTGACTCCTACTTTCAGAAAACCTTAGCTTATTTCTCAGATACTCTCCCAATGTCTTCTGGTCCTCTTACTTCCAGTTAGCCTAGAAAAGACAAATTATGGCTATACAATATAAAGCTTTGCTGAACTTCTCAGCACATTGGAAATAGATATATTATCTGGCATGAACTGATGCATTTGTGAGTATATAATATTTATATCATAGCTATGTAATTTACATGTACATAACTAATATACTAATACCTGTGTAATAAGCTCAGGTGACTTAGTAGGTAGTTTATGCATTCTAGAAATTACAGTTACAGCAGGAGAAGTTCAGCAACGTGGAGTGATGGGTTCTGCCCTTGTGTCACAGTTCCAGGCAGTGCTGCTGGCTGGGGTCAGAGTGGCTGGAAAGCAGCTCGGTGGAAAAGGACCTGGGGTGCTGGTTCAATGGCTGAACATGAGCCAGCTGTGCCCAGGTGCCCTTCGTGGCTACAAAGAAGGCCAGTGGAATCCTGCCTGTGGCCAGCAGCACCAGGGCAGTGATTGTCCCCCTGGTCTTGGCACTGGTGAGGGCACACCTTGAATCTTGCATTCAGTTCTGGGCCCCTCAACCCATGAAAAACACTGAGGTGCTGGAGAGCGTCCAGAGAAGGGCAACGGACCTGGTGAAGGGTCTGGAGCACAAGTCCCGGAGGGCAGCTGAGGGAGCTGGGGGTGTTTCTGCTGGAGGAGACCCAAGGGTGATCTTTCTGCTCTCTGAAAGGAGGTTGTAATTAAGTGGGCATGGGTCTCTTCTGCCACATAACAAATAACAAAACAGGAGGAAATGGCCTCAAGTTGTGCCAGGGGATATTTAGATTGGATATTAGGAAAAAATTCTTCCTTGAACGAGTTACCAAGCACCTGTACAGGCTGCCCAGGAAAATGGTTGACTCACCATCTCTGGAGGTATTCACAAGACATGTAGACGTGGTCGTTAAGGATGTGTTTTTGTGGTGGATGTGTTAGTGTCACATTCATGGTTGAACTCAATGATCTTAAAGATGTTTTCCCACCTAAATGATTCCATTATTCTAAATTATAGATGAGAGATTGTATCTTTGGTAACAGCTTTAAAAACAAAATCTTCAAATACATGTCTGTCTCCTAAACCTACCTTCATTTACATACGATTTGTAATCTGTACTATGTAGTAAAGAGGATACTTTATGAGTTAACAATAGTATCCAATCCCTTCCATTAGTAGCAGATCAAAGCTTAGTCTTGCAAAATTTTTTTTAAGTGGGTGTTGGCATGAGAGAGCATCATTGTTTGTCTTGTGTAAGAGTACTCACTGCAAACACATCCTCATCACCTCATTGTTTCCCAGATCATATTGATGCAGAAGTGTCTGGCCAAGTATATTGGATTTTTACCCCAGCAGTAAGAAGATGGACTATTTCTGTGGCTCACATACTAAACCTCTACACCCTTTTCAAACTAATGTAAGTTTTATATCAATGTGTCTTTTAATAATTTATAATTTTCGATCTACAAGCTGAGTAATCTAGCCAACAAATTCATATGTTGCAGGAAAATAATCTTCTTACCCCTAAAATAGAGAACTACCCTTATAACTCTATTAATGAGAAAGAATTGCGTCAGTTCATAGTTAATTTTTATGCCCTTTTTAAAAAAAGTAAAATAACTGTAAAGATAATTGTAGAGTCTTGCACTGTTACTGAATTATGGAGACTTAATTGCTTAAATTAATCATCAAGACTCAAGTAAGAAACAGCCTATCTATAGTATGGAGAGATCTGAGAAGTTTCATTCATTTGAAAAGCAAGGTCCTTATTGAAATACTTCTCCTTTATTCCATTTCTGTATTCGGCAGTTGTTAGATGATAACATGATAAATGACGGTTACATTTTCAGTAAATTATTCAGTAAATATGCATTGAGAAGGACTGGAGAGGTGTTTGGATTTAACTCATACTCCATTTTCTCAGGAAGGGCCTAAAGGCCTGAAAAGTGCTTGCACAACAACGAAAGTTTATGACCAGTGAAATTGCACAACTTCTACACTCAGGATGTCCACAGACTATTGGTAAACTCAATAAATCTGACAAGTCTACAGGCTGTCACTTTGCTAGGCAGTCAGAAATTACTCTGAACTTGAAAGAAAATAAAAGAACTGAGAGGGAAATATCCTATTCTCATCTTTCATTCTCAGAAGATGCTTCAGGACTGGTTCAAATTAAGCTGAAGCAGGGCTGTTGCCAACTGGTCCTGTCTTTTTTCACCCTTTTGATGTGTACTCCTCCTTATTAGCCTGTGTTGGATCTAGTGACAGCAAAGTTGTGTGGTGTGTGGGAGCTGCATTTTCACTGAAAATATATCGGTACAAAATACAAAGTTATTTGGATCATCATACTGGGAAGAGTGGGAAGGAGATAAGAAGAAAAATAAATGGTTAGACTGCTCCTTCTGACAGCAGCTGTGTATCTGGTTCACTTAACTCCAAAACTGCATGAAGAGAAGAAGGAAAAAATATCTTTTCGGACAATATTTTGAATAAATATATATTTACCAATGTGTCTTTATTACAGTATGCTGAATTTAAAGGAAAGAAAAAATACTTGTATCCCAGAGCAAATATTCATAACAGCACATAGTGCTGCAAAAAATCATGTAAATCACTTGACCCAATTATGATCAGTCCACTCAGGGAAGAAGCCTAAGAGATGAATCAAGATGGTGAAAAATGAGACATATGTTTTTCTTGGATTGGATTAGCTTTATTTATCTGTAAAGAATTTTTAATTAGCTGTTAGACATTTAACCTAACTGTGAAGAGTAATTTGCACGATTTGCAAATATTTGCTCCAAGACAAATATTATCATCTCCACTTAGGTGCAGTTACATTTATTTTGGAAACAGTGAACAGCCTTACTGTGGAGGTCACTAGTGCTTTTCAATGTCATACATAATAAGATCAAAAAGTATATCTAAAATATAGTTGCTTCAGACAAGATTCTAAGGAATTACATATTTCTGAATACAAAAGTATCTGATTTTGATGTTTTCAACTGTTGCACTTGATAAAACATAAAGGAAAAGTACACAATTTTAAAATATTTATTTACTTGGATATTTGACTTACCTACCACATCAATCTAGCATGGTCTACAATAATCTAAATACTATTACAATTTTGTAATTATACTTAGGTCATCATACACATGGTTCAAAAACAGCAAATTAAGACCCCACATGCCAAATTACCTGGTCTCACATTAAGAGTATGGGAATTCAGCAGAAAATGAGACCCCTCGAGTTCCAGGTGGCCTTCAGAGGTCAGAAGGCCTGGGTATGGCCAGATTATAACCAATTTTGCACTGTAAGTCCAGTCAATTTCAAAAGAAGAATTTGAAGCACAGGTGCAGTTTACCAGTCCAACATTATAGGTCTGGTTGCACTCAAAAAGCAATGTTCACAGTCCAGATTCACAATAATGAGAAGCACCAGAAGAGCACGTTCAGAGTTGCCAGTGATAAATGCACTAAAAATACAGAAAAAAATACAGAGTGTCACATCAGAAAGTTTTGTGACAGATATTCTAATAGTGGTGTGCATATATATATGAAAATTAATATTCTCAGGTGTGCTACAATGCAGTTGGAGGAGTAAACCTCACCTAAGGCCATCCCTTCGGTAGAGGAGAAATAGGAGAAACACTGTCTATCAGTCAATGGCGAGCAGATAGAGACATTTTTCCCCTCCAGCGATGTTTTCCTCCTCCAGAGGTTTTTTCCCCTTCCACGTGTTTTTCCCAACCCAGCCTTTTCTGCCCTGAAGCCCACCTTTTACACTATAAATTTTGGCCCGGCCCTAGAGGACGGAACAATCACATGTTGGGGTGGGGTGTGATGGCTTTGGTCATACATGCTGTTGTGGAATAAGAATCCCAATATAACCAGTTAGATTGTGCCTGGGTCAGTGTGACCCTCGCTGCTGGGCCAAAGGCGGCTTCTGTGGTGCTTTACCCCAGAGATACCTTGGCTGCTGGAGATTGCAGCAGGGCACTGAGCAAGTCCAGGCTTGTCAGGAACTCCGTTTACCTCAGGAGAGAGAGCTTCTGGCGATGGTGAAGAGAAGAAAGGAGAGGATTCTGCTGGAGGGTTATATCCAGATGTTTATTCCATGGTTACAGAGGTCTGAACCGGGGCAACTGCTCCAACCAGAATAGAGGCCGCATGGTCTGATTAACCTTTTAAGCTCGGGGACAGGGGAAGGGGAGGGGACAGGTGAGCTACCAACCAGGTGAAAGGGGCAGGGTCTCAAGGGAGTAGGGACACCTATACGGGCCAATGTCCCCCAGGCTGAGGAGCATCCTTTGAAATCGACCAACCACACAACGCCTTGCTGGTATGTTAGCCTGATTGACAGGGCACACTCAGCAAGGGGCGAGGGGGAAGGGAGAAGGGAATATTGGCACACCTGAGAAAGGGACCCGGAAGTTAAAACACACCACAACACTGTTGCACAACACATGTTCTTCATTTGCATCCCAAAGGATGCTTAAATTAATCTGTTAATGGGGCTTAATGAGAGTCTCAGTTACTTTTAGTCAGGATTTATAGCTGACAAAAGAGCTAGAATAAACCCTTAGGTCCTCCTTCACATACTGAGATTGCAGAAAAGGCTGGCTGACCTTTTTCAGTACAGTACAGTACAGCAGGTCCCATATGTTTGTATTTTTTGTGTGCCTCACTGGAACAACATCGGGTGGGAGTCTCCAGATATCAGTCTGTTGTTAAGCCCTGCTTCAGCCAGAAGCACGATAACCAAATGGCCCAACTTCTGTTTTACTCAACCAGCTTCTTCAATTCTTTGCCTGTCTTAAAGCAATACAATTTTGACTATTTAACACACCTGGGAACAGATTTTACAACCACACCAGAAATCTATCCAGTTAGTAGGATTTTCATATCATGCAGAACTCATGTTTATACTCTGCACAAACTTACTAATGCTAAAAGTGAATGATTCAAAAACTTGGAAATAAATTCAATTATATTGAATTACCACCATCCTACATTGAAACCTGTCAGGATTGCTTCTGTTGTGTAATTACTTTAATGACCCAGAAAATAAATACCAGTTCTGGTGATGTGATAAAGTATCAAATCTCTTGCTTCTTTATCCCAATGGCACTCTGCTGTATTCAGCATGGTACAATTTGTTTTGCACAACGTTAGTATTAAGAGTTACAAATACAATATCTTTTCCAAGTACTGCAGGAAAAGGATAAATGGGATCAAGTGGTAATACATTGTACTTTGTCTTGTATGACTCTCAGAGGCCCTCTCTGCTGCTCTCTCATTCCTCCTCAAGACAGCAGAAGGAAATAAGATGGAAAATCTGAGATACAAGCTGTTTAAACAGAAAAGAAAAAGTTACACCTGGAAACAAAGCAAAAAATGGGAATTATTCACTGCTTCCCATTGTCAGGCAGATGTCTGTCATTGCCTTGGAAGCTAGGCCTCAGCTTACCTAGGGTTGCTATGAAAGCCAGCATCATAACACTTCCTGATTCTCCTTTTCCACAGTTTTATTGCTGAGCAGAATTTCAGACCATTCAGGATATCTCTTCTATCACTCCCCTGAACCTCTTTCCCAGCTGCAGCCTACCCTCCTTTGGTAGTTGAAGGCTGATGGAGAGACAGCCGTGATGCTGTAGACCAGATACTGTTGTGTTTTCAGTACTGTTCTAACCCCAAATGCAAAACTTGTCATTTTTGTCCCCCCACTGTTATGGCAGACTTCCTCTTCTCCATTATTATTAATGTATTCACCTTTCCATGAAAATTGTTACCTACAGCAGAAGATTAATTTGGAAAATTCTATTCACATTGCACACACTTTGTGCCACCTTCTACTTTTCCTGTCAGAGTCTAACATCTTTTGCTTGCAGCAAAAGCTAGAAGCATAGCTAAGTGCAGCTTAGGGTGATGGACACATTTGTGTCTTAATGCTCAAGCAGATGTGTGAATGCAAATTCCTGCTTGAATGGTCTCATACAGGGCCAAAGTGGCCAAGTGCCACTGTGGAAGAAACAAGTGAGAAATCAAGATATAAGTTACTTAGATTGCAGCAGATGTGGTATTATTTGGGGAGCATTAAAAACTTGGATGTAGGTTAGCACAGAAATAACTTAATTAAGAAGGAGGTGGAATCACATAAACACTGAAGAAGGCTGCAAAAGAAAAATGTGTCTGCCAAGAACAAGCTAAGTACAGCATAATGGTTTTTCCGAGACAAATTTTCTACAGTTCAGTGAAAAATGTTTGGAAAAATAGAGAAAAATTTTAATGTTGTAACACAAGAGAAAAGTGATGCAAGTGATTTAAACTGTCCACAAAGTGTTACTGCAGTGTGTTTTAGGCTGTTCTGAAATGGCATGAATGAAGTAGTCAAGGGTAGCTCCAGGGAGATCAGGCTGGTCTCCACTTTAGGTGGCTGTCAAGCAGATTTCCACTGTTAGTCACTGAAGAGAACTTTTGTGAGCCTCCCTATCACTGGGATTTTCAAGGGGGCTTTAGTTTGTCTAACTCTCTGACTGCATTCACCAAAAATATCTACAGGTATTATAACTTGACAGCAAAAGTATTGATGAACTTCATGGTGAAGCTTTTCCAGCAAGCTTTATTTTACATACCTGAAATAATCACCCTTATTGGGAATGGATACAGTAGTGGTCCTGAATGCCAGATAAAATTATACATATATTTGCATTTTTATATTTTTATATTCATATATCTGTATATATGCCTAGGCTGGAAAAACAGGTAGCTGTTTATAAAAAAGGAGGGCCTAGTATAGAAATTAAATCCTTGTTTTCACACAAACACCAGAAAACAGAAGAAAGGAACCTCAATATACAACTTCAGGAATAAATTGGAAAAGAAGCAACATTTACCACTTGAAGCCAGATTGGTTGTGAAAAATCGTACAGCAAAAGGATCAGACTATCAGTCCTGCATTCAAATGTTTTCCTTACTGTGTAGTCATTAAATCTGGAAATCCACAGAGACATAAGGACATGCAGATTCATATATGTATATGATGATCTGAATTACCTGCTCTTTGATCCAATGACATCTTTCTCTTTTAAGAATGTTTAGTACCTTAAAATATCTCTATTTGTTTCACAGGTCCTACTACTGTTCTGCGTCTTGTGTGGTATATATGTGCTGTTGAGCAGAATGACTCTATCAATGCTTTTGTGATGACTGCTCTTCATCTTTAGTTACAGCCTTGCCCATTCTTTTATGTGAGAAGAGTTTGAGTGTAGCTTGTCTCTAACTCCAGAGTGATCAAAGCATGTCTAGGGATTGTGGAGAAATTGAAAAGACCTAACAAGAAGACATTCCTTATAAATGAAGGTAAGGTACAGAATTTAGGTGGAAGTTGCTGAGGACATTTTGCATTAAATATGCTGAAATGAATAGATACACAATTCACATTGTTGTGAGAAATCAAAAGAGATGTCTGATGCTTTTGAATATCAATCCGAGGAGCATTAAGGACAACTGCAGTTCATGTCTTCTATTTTAAACCTGACAAAATAATATTCAGATTTCTTTTCCATAAGCAGGTACTCACAGCTGCATGCTAGCTAGTTCGAATACAAGCTTCCACAAAAGTCTATAGCATGAAAACAAGACAGAAAAAGATACAGTGTAGTACTATTAAAATGAAGAATTTAGTCAACCAGATTTACTGAATAAAATCCTGGCTCCATGTCAGACTTGGGAATTTTGCCAAAAATTTTAATAAGGTAAAAATTTCACTACTTGCATTCTTTGATAGAAGGGGAAGGAAAGGAAAATGAGATTAAATTTAAAGAAAAAAGGGAAAGAAAACTCATACACATATTCAGCTCACATATAAATTCATATGGCTATAGATTTAATGAATAATGATAACTGTTATTATTTATCAACATAATTAATACATTTTCATGAAGTTGTAGATTTATGTCTATTTTATCCTATTTTATATGTGTATTTAGGGGGTAAAACCAAGGAGAAGTGGGGTTGATGACTTTCTGTGCGAGCAGTTTTTTCCAAGTGTGATATGAGAGTCTGGAGATTGAGCAAAGATTAATGTTGAAAGAAAATGTAGCAGGAATTCTGATAATCACCCTTTGTATTCAAGAATGCTGTTGGTAAGGAATACCTGTGTATATGTGAATAGAATATCATAGTGAGTAATTTTTTTCTAAGTGGATGGATATTTTTGCTTAAGTGTGCTATCAAGCCCTGGAAAATTATTTCTTTAAATCATCTGCCCATTTTAAGACATTTTTCCAATATGAATGGAGTGCCTTAGTTCCTGTGCATGATTCACAAATGGCTACTAGTTTACAAACTGCAGGATGATTACAGCAGCAGAACACGCTGATATTCTTCCTAGCTACACTGTTCCTTCTCCAAGAGTTTATTTTTTTAGTCTGCTATTGTTTAGACAGTATACTGTTATCCTTCAATATAAAGACTTCAGAGAAAGAGTGATTTATTTGTATTCATGATGACTCAGTTGTCCTTAAAAATTGTTGTTTCGTCTTTGCCAAAGAAAAAGAAAATAATTTAGCTTCCTAGAACAACGTCAATCCCAGAAGTTCCTAATGAGCTAGGAAGTATTAGGAAGTAAAGGAGACCCCCACCCACTGCCTTGTCAGGACAGGAGACTAAAGAGATGGGAACCACGGTATCCATATGAGAGGCCTGTAAAAGAGGAAAGGGAGGTGCTAGCTCCAGTTTGGCCAGCTTCCTGAGCAGTACAGCAGGGTGACCCAGATCCCCAAGCAGAAACACTAGAATGAGAATGTATTGTTGCAAGTGACTTACTTGCTTTCTCCTTGTTAGAAACTCATGAGCCGAATAGAGTGTGTGTGCTTTCCCCTCAGCAGAGCTAGACAGCATTCTCATATCACACCTTGTCTTTTTTGGACCAAGCCACCATTTCAGGTGCTGGATTGGTAATGGATGGCAGCTTAGTATTCCTCCAATTTAAGTATGATTTTTGCTCTTTTCTTTCCAAGATCATGCTACATAGTCCCCATCACTGAAGTAGGCTTTCCAAAGCTTTACAATGATGATTGCATGTTACTTACAATATTGGGAGCAGACAAACATAGATCACTGGTGAGACATCCAGTAAACTGAAGAGTCCCCTGCTCTGACTCGTGCTCCTTTCTGAATATGCTCTGGAAAGACACCTGAGATCAGCAGACTACTCTCATTCTGCTTGGCATCTACAGCAGCACTCAGCTGTGTGCCTGCGGTGACTTGATCCACATCACTCCTTGCCTGGTGACTTGGTTCCTGTAGGGCCTTTTGCTGTTAAACCAATTCTCCTAACTGAAGGACAACCAGCATGCCTCTTCCATGAGAGTACCATCAGGATTAATGATTCTTCATTCTTAGACTGGATCTTTACTCCCTTGAGCACCAGCACAAGTGGAAACAAAACAACAACAACAAAACAAACAAAAAATCGATAAAGAATACTTGAGAAAAAAAATATTTGGGGAAAAAAAAGAAAGGAAGCCTTGAGTTTCCTAAGTGGAGCATACAGACACAGTGTGTTGATGACCTCATATAAAATGAATATTTTTTTAAAAAGTTATCATGTTCTAGAAATCATTACATTAAATATGAGTAATAGGTCATTAGCATGTAAGGAAATGTCCAAACTCAGGAGAAGTCTGTTTAAATATTTCTTTTGTCTTCTGGCTGCATTTATAAGGTCTTAGTAGCAGTAGTTGTTTGTTAGCTGAAAAATTATTTCACATGTTCCATGTTTTAGTTACATGTGAAAACCTAAAGAGAAGTAAAAATTGCACATTAAACAAGCTTGATCCTTAACTCAGAAATTTGATTAGTGTCTTGAATAAATACATAGATCTATTAATTCTAAATTTCAAATTTACATATTTTCTCATTAATTTATAAAGTATCTTTGACTTTTACAAGTTAAGGAACAGAAGTGTTTGGAAAGTAACCCAGCGACCACTTTGCACTATCAGAAAAGTACATGATTTTTGTGAGCCACAAGATTATCACAATGATAAACCTCAGATACTGGAGTAGGGTGCTGGACAAAAGCAAAATAGAACTGAGAGGCACAGGCAAAGTTGTTCTTGTAATTTGCTGTTCTGAGTTGCTGGGTACAGAAACATTTAGAGGAGAACACTTCAAGGAAAAGTGAGCATGTAGTGTTAGTCATCAACACACCTCTGTGAAAGAGCCTCTTTCCACACAGAAGCAGTAAAGGCTGTGTCTCATTACAGCAACAGTAGGAAAAATTGCGATCTTGAAAGGTAAAGTTACAAGTGGATATAATGGCAACAGGCACCCAACAGACTTGAGGAGAATCTCTAATGGAAAAGTGCTCTCATTAGGCAGAAGCAAAGTTACTTCCACTCAACAGTTATTTCTCCACTTCCTACATGTCTTCAGTGTGCAAATTTAATGACTCACACCTGCAGCTGTGCCTCTTTCGTCTTGGAGGTGAGGGTGTAATGAGATAGAGTGGCTGTCAGATGATACAGGAAAGTTCATGCAGGAGCCACTGTTTTAACCAGATGTAGAATTAAACATTGGAAGAAATATGAGGCAACACACATCTGCAGACATAATAGCTCATTTTAATAGATGCAGGACTCACTATGTGAAGCCTGTGGCTTGCTTTATTCAGCGTGTCAGCCTAATTGCTGATCAATTAATTCTGATCTTTTAAATGAGTGTACTGTTGCTCTTTGGTACATAAAAACAAAACCAAAAGCAAAACAAAGACAAACAAACAACAAAAAACAAACCAAAAAAGCTGGGAAAGAAAACACAGCCATAGAGAAGTCTGCAGAAAATGTTTGCTAAAAATATGTAAATCAGGGAGCTGAGTCCTGTCTGCGTGCACTGTGCCTATCTGGCACACATTGGTGAGCCTCAGAAAGAGAACTGTAAACCCAGTGGAGACCACCAGGGAAGCCGAGATTCCAAAGACAGTGCATCATCATTCCTGTACCCCCCAGTGGTTTGGTTGGTTTGTTTTGAGGTTTGTTGATTCATGGGCCATACTGAGCCTTGCATCCTGACCACAGCTGAGATGGCTTTCTGTCACTGTGACCCAAGGAAGAGGTTTTCATGGACAAGACACTGGCCACTCTACTTTGGAAGTGTTTCCAAAACAAATGCATTTAAATTAGAGGAAATACAAAAATTTTGGCTCTTAACAGAAAATTTTAATCATATTCTGGGCTTTCAATGGAAAGAAGATTCCAGTGAAGTTACTACCATCAGCCCAAAAATATCGGGGTGGAGTTTTCAAACCACGTAGATCCACTTTGTACTAAATCCCTGTCCCAAACTGACAACACCTCCTGAGAAAGATTGATCAAGGAGGATCTAGAGGATTTTTATTTTAAGATGGGAATGTCTGAGAAAAGTAAAGATTTCTGGAAAGGATGTTTTGCTTCATGATTTTCTGCTGGGGGATGGGGAGAGATGACAGGCCAACATAATCCCACTTAATTCCTGATTAGTCACACTCCAATCCAGGGAAGGATCTCCTGCTTTTCCATTTGTGAAACAAAGGGAGATCATGACTGTTATCTGAAAAGTGATAGCAGTGTATGCTCTGGTGCAAAGGCACATATATTCCTTCTCTTTATCTTCTAATTCATGGATGAAATGTGACTTTAAGGATCAGTGTGAACAGAAGTAAAAAGACCTAAACACAGCTGACAACTACTGATACATATATGAGTATTATAGCAGTTTGGCATACAGTTCCAGGATTAAAGAGAATTTCAAAATTATACATGGCAAAATTTCACACTTATATTCACAAAATTAAACTGAGCTAATATTTTCAGCTAGTACCAAGTCCTGTACCACCATAGCCAAGGGGAGATTTATCAGTCCAATCATTGTCATCTGTCTGGGACTGTAAAGTGAGGGCAAACCTGTGGCAACTACCTTTATCAAAAGTTTCTCTAAATATATTGCAGTTCCTAGGTGAAGAATTTGAAAACTGACACATGCCTAAATGTTTAGGATGAGTAAACATTTACCTTGAAGTTTTGAGAGACAATATGTGATTAATTTCAAAGCATGTCAGTGTAAATAGAAAAAGAAGAAAATGGTTCTTGCTCAGAAACTGGAAATGTACTAGTATTCCTAACCACTCTATGATCCATTTTGACTGAAGTAGCTCGTCAGATATTCAAGTCTTCACAAGTTTTGGGCAAAATTATGTCAGAGACTGAAGACACAGAAAGGTAACTTTACTACAAAATTATTTATTTGAAAATGCTGGCTAAAATATCTTTCTCTGACTATGAGAAATTAAATGCTATGAGGAGGTTGTGCTTTTAAAGCTTATCAAACTTACTGGGTAATCAGATCACTCTGTAAGATTTTTTCCCTCAAGATTGTGTTTCATCTGATTTTGTGGCCAATGAAACTTGCTGTCTACACAGTTCTAGCTCTGAAACAGATTTGGGTTTTCTGGATTGAAAACTTTGTTTTCTTTGACTGGAGACTCTTGTATTTTCAACTTAAACCATAACTTTACACAAATGCAAAGATGCAAGTGCACATATTATCTGGAGGATGTTTTTGCTTTGCAATATTTCTGATCAAGTTTAAAAAGCAGTAAATCTGCTTCTGATCTCCCCAGAAACTTCCCCTTCCTACCCCCCCTTTTATTTTTATTTTTTTTCCCCCCACATCTTGATATTCTTTGTGAGTGGTTTGTGGGTCTGAGGAGTCTGCAGCAGTCTGATCAACCAAAGTACCAAAGGTTAGGGTGAGGAGCAGCGTTTAGCAAAGGGCAGTGGCAAAGGGAGGAGCAGTGCCATGGCTTGGAGTATCATCAGCTGAGCCTGTTTGACTAGACACAGGCAGAAGGATTGCTCTAACAACAAATAATCTCTTACAAATAGCTTCCTAGAATTGTGCTTTGTGAGACCGTAACCGTTATTTTGGAAGTTTTCAAGTTATCAAAATTGTTGATGTTTCAAGCAATGTTTGTAGCCAAAGGTGTATATTGAAGGACTCTATCAATGTTAGGGACAAAAGATTGGTGGAGTTTATTTGGCTGCCACTTAACAGCCAAAGCGATATGTTCCTTCTAGGGAACAGGCGCTTCATCCAAATGTGAGACTTCTGGTCTCACCTCTAGAAACCTTTGCTCTATCTCTTCCTCTTCCATGCTGTATTTTGCTTTTGTTTTGTTCTCCCCTTTTGTTCTCCATTTTTTGTTTTCTGTCGGTGCTTTTATTTTAAGCAAAATGTTTGACCCATGCAAACAGAATTGAGTAAATCAGTAGGCTGCTGACCCAGGAGGAATGGAGTGATGTGACAGAAAGAAAATTACTGCCTAACTTAATGACATATAACTGGTGGTACTTCACTGTGCTGAATTTATGTATATTAATAATGTAAACTTTTCACTATTTGACAAAAAGGGTGTAGTTCTGAACTTCATTTTCCATCTTCTGTATTTTTTTTCTTTTCATAAGAAAATAAACTAATTAAAGAGTGTGGAGAATCCTCATTTAAATTATTAGCATCATTTTAGCAATCTAAGTTAAACAAAACAAAATTTTCTGCTCCTTCAAATCAGCTTAATTAATCCTGTGAGAACTAAATTAGTCTTTATGTTGACTGTGTTAAAGCCCCTTGTTAACTGGCAGAATCATAAGCTCATTATATGTCATAAGTGTTCATAAGAAATACAGAAATAATATTTCCAAGTTACAGTTCTGAAAGTAGGAAAAACCCATCTGCTTCAAAATACTTATTAAATAAAAACATTAGAAACAAACCCCATAGCCTTTTGCATCCTGTGCTTCAGTTTTTTCTCTTTACTTTTTTTAAAAAGGGAAAGGTTTAACCTTTTTCTCTTCCAAAAATTAAAATCAGCTTAAAAAAACCCCTCACAAAACAAAACACAAAACAACAACAACAACAAAAAAAAAAAAACCACCCAAAAAAGCAGCTTTTTTTTTACTGCTTAGAAAAATTGCATCTGATGAATAGATGTGTGGATTTTATTTGCAACTGCAGCTAGTCAGGAGCTCTGACTCAAGTTTCTCTCAATGTCTTAACAGAAAGAAAGCTGTGATCATTGAGATTCTTTTTCTTTATCATGTTAGTGTTATCTAGTCCAAGAAGTAATAATGAACTTTTTCTGCTGCTTCTGTTGTTTTCAATCATAACTTTCACAAAGTTTTTAAAAAATTAATTTTAATATTTTAAATAATAATTTAATTGGAATAAGCCAACAGGTCCAAAATTTGTTTGGGATAACAAGATAGACAGATGGGCTTGTAAAAAAGCATACAGACTAATTGATAAGTGTTGTTTCCATAGGTAATCATAAAAAAAATTACCTCAGGTGATCTCTTTTTTTCCTATGGAAAAAAAAATCAGCTGAAAAAACGCTCATTTATTCGAGAAATATTCTTCTGAAAAAAGGAATCAGCCAGCTTTTTGATCTGGGGACAAGAGAAATGAGTTGATGCATAGTATTTGAATGTTGTGAAATTATTATTTTTCGTTTGTGTTCAAACTTGTTCTTGAGCATTGGAGTCTTCTTTGAGAACCAATGGATCTTTAGCAGAGAAACACTAGGAGATCACTTGATAAAATTCTTGCCTCTCTGTTCAAAGGATTTGTCACTTGCATTTTTGTGGCTGTTAGCACCTGGAGCAGCTTTCTCAGACTTTTTGTAAGAAGCTCTTGCTTGATATGTAGGTAGGAACATAGAAGCATGTTTAAATGTGGCAGTGTGATTTATCGGACTAGTGTATTTTCTGAAACAGCACTGTTTGCAACAGTGATATACATGAGGTCAAATTTAAGAGGGCTTAAATTAGTAAGAGTCGAGGCACATCCTGTTTTTTCAAAACTGACATTGAGTTTAGAAAGAAGTGTTAGTCTTCCAGAGTTTAAGTTTGAACAACCTACGAGAAGCTCATAGAACGCTAGAGTCATAGAGAATCTCAATAGAATGGACCCATAAACCTCATTAAGTCCAACTCCCTGCAGGACTATGCAACACTAGAACATATATGCAGCTTTGTTCCATTTCCTCATGTTCTACTGCTGCTCACCAGAGAGGGGAGATCAGCACAGCCCTGCACTGCCCACCTGAAGGAAGCTGAGGGATCACCCCTCAGTCTTCTGTTCTCCAGGCTAATCAAGCCAAGTGACCTCAGCTGCTCCTTGTAAAATCTTGCCCTTGAGACCTCCCACCGCCTTGGGAACTCTCCTCTGCACTCCTGAATAGCTGAATATCCTTGTCATACTGTGGCCCCCAAACCAGTCCCCAGCACTGGAGGTGAGGCTGCCCCAGCTCAGAGCAGGGCAGGACAATCTCTCCCTTGCCCAGCTGTGATGCTGTGCCTGAAGCACCCCAGGACAGGGCTGGGTGTCCTGGCTGCCAGGGCACTGCTGACTCAGATTGGATTTGCCATCAGCCCCAGTCCCCCCACCCCATCTCTTTCTGCAGGGCTGCCCTCCAGGGTCCCGTCCCATAATTTGTATGTATAAGCAGAATTACTTTGCTGCTCCAAGGGGAGAATCTGGCACTAGCTCCTGTTCAATTTCAAATGGTTGGTGATTTCCCAGCTCTCCAGATCTCTCTGTGCAGCCTCCCTGCCCTGGAGAGAGTCCATGGCTCCTCCTATTTTGTAATAGTATCACTGACTAGTTTAAAATCAACAGATTGGGAGTAGCCAGAAGATATACAGGAGATAAGTGAACATTAGGGAACGTTGGCCCCTGGAGCAGTCACCTGGTCTGGGAAAAGACTGATAAGAGAACCAAAGAATGAGGACCAAATTAGCAAGGAAGCAGAAGGGATCAATAACCGGTAGGAGATCCAACACTAAGAATTGTGTAACTTAATGAAGGAGAATTTCTTCGGGTTTTGTGTGTATAAATATGTGAAAAATCAGGTTAAAGAACCCTGTGCGATTCAATAATTTTCTGCACAACCTGGGCATGTGTGGATGAAATAATATCTCTGGCACACCTTGGCCAGAATAACATCCTGGCCAGAATAAATTAATGCCTAAATTCTCTAACACTGAGAAAATGTTGGAGAGTTTCTGTTTTTCTTGCTGTTTTGGTGATGGTGTGCCTCTTGGGGTTGTCCTGTGTAGGACCAGGAGTTGGACTTGATGATCCTTGTGTGTCCCTTTCAACTCAGTGTGTTTTGTGATTCTTTGATAATGGTTAATGCTTTAGTAGGAGGGGCTCTTTGGTCTCACTAAAAAATGCAGAAGGCCACATATCCCGTGCAGTTGATAAAGAGATGTACAAAATTACATGCTCTACCTACTATGAAATGTACAACAAAGCAGTTGCCAAGAACTTTTAGTTTCAAGACAAGATGCTGGTTATACAAATAAATAGATAAAAAAGACAGACTTTTATGTTTGGAAGTAGGTCAATTCTAATGGTAGAAACTCTGAAGTTAGTTGGTCTTCTATACATCCTAATAGTATAAAGGAAATTTAAAGGAAATCTGAAGTCTGAAGGAATATCACATAACTGATAGATGGCATGAAACTACTTTCAGTAAAATACTTTGGGTTTAAATGTCCTGGTAATCACAGAGAATAATCAAAGTGCTGTTAAAACAAACATGCATAATGGGAACCCAAGTGAATACAAATAATATTTTAAAATAAAAGGAATTGAAAAAGAGTTGCTGGAGAAGGCAGTGTAGATAGATACACTATCCTGTTTTATACTGCTTGGGTTTGCTGTTTACATTCCCTTACACTGCATTGTGAGAGGTTCACTCTCCTGTAAAAATTTCAAAGTTTATAAGAACAATAGGAGACAAAGACAATAAGACAAAGATTTACGGCCAGGTGCCTCTAGGCATTCAGCCAAGAGCACACCTGCTATTTTGGAAACACCCTTTATATACCATTTCCACTTCATCAGCCTGTTACATATTCATAAACAATTATGAATAAATAAACCGTAAACTTTTCCCCCAAGCTAGTTTACATGTTCCAAGAATTTTTTAGCATGGCCCTTCCTTGGGTCTGCCTTTTTAGAGCATTTCTATTCCTTGGCTGTGGTTTTAGCTCATTCTTAGAATCACCTCCAGTTTTGGCCCTTGGTCCATACTGTCTTCAGAAAGTGACTGCTGATAGTTAGCCTATCAGTAGCAGAGTCCTCATCATATATTCCTTGGATATTATCCCATTCAAGCGGGCATTTTAACAGGCATTTTATCAGCTATTTCTAAGTTTTAGTTAACAACAGAAATAAAAACTGTATCCTTATAGCAAAGTTACTTTAACACCACACATATAGAATCCATTTTAATATTTGTGAAAAGCCAAAAGTATAATATGTATCTCTGACAACATGGTTACAACAGCCAGTAAATCAAATGCTGCAGCTTTGGATGGCTTACAGCCATGAGCAAGGGCTTTTGTGGCATTGGAGTCCCTGGGTTGAGAGACAGAGGCCTTCCCTTATCACATTCCATCCTGAGCTGCTGGCATCTCCCTGGTCAGGAGCTGGGCTGTGAGAGGATCAGACCAAAGAGCTGTGCAGACCTGGCAGTGTTGAACTCCCTCTGTAAGAAGGACAGGCTGTTTGTCCCACGGAGCTTTGGGGGATGTGTGTCATCCCTGTCTCCAGCCACTGACCCCATGGAACACATGGATTTTAATGTAATAGGCATTAACACAGTAAAATTATGCTCTTGATCATGAAGATCATCTTAATGTTAAAGATCCCAAATTAACAGTTAGAGTGCATTGCCTGACAGCATTTCTCTGGTAAATTGTATGTTGAAGGATTCATTATCCTTGGGAGTTAAATTCATGTGGAAATCAGCGAAGAGTTCTTTTGCTTTTGGCAATTTTTGAGTAAAAGAAAGCCAAATCTTTAATAGGAGATGAATTTTAGCAAAGGAAGGCTGTTGCTTCCTGTAAAGTAGAATTACACTAAAAAGAATGTAATTAGTATTTGCATGCCTCGAGCCTTGTCATAAGTGCATCAAAATAAGGAAAATTATAGCAATATGTAAGAATTTTCTAGCACTGTAATACTGCTAATGGCATAAGTGGTACCAACCACAAAGCATCAATTCATAAACAACACTAAGCTACAAAGAGACTTGCAAGATGCAAGAATAGCAACAGCCAAGATGCAAGAATACACCTGAACAGTAGTTCAGGTAGAAAACCTGGGAGATGAGCACCTAGACACCAAACACAGGGAAAACAGAAAAATTCTGTAGAGTAAAGAGGAAACCTGCCTGGTGAGACCCAGCTCCTGAAATCAGATAAACAATCCTGGGTGATGATGAGATTCCTCAACTTTTTATTGTTGTTGTTCTGGAGGGATCAAGGAGCACAACACCACCAAAGGTGTTGAAATAAATCTGAAGCATGTTGTCTCCTTTTGATTTCAGCTTCTCTTCACCAAAGGGCTTTCAAGCCTGAGCAGCTGAACCTTGATTACTTAAACAGTGGAGAACTATAGTCATCAGTGCTATGAGCATGGCATCAAGTCTTTATTTGCAGCTGATTTCAGACAAGATTATTAAGAACTAATTTTGAAAATGCAGTGATATTGATGGAGAGCAAATAAAAGCTAGCCATTTGCAAAGTGTATTTTTAGTCAGTGTTGGTATATTGCAGTTTTGTTATGAAGACTAAAACTTGTCTGATTTATTGATCTCCTATACACCTTAGTGAAAGAAAGAAAAAAATATAAAGGAAAGCTAAAAGCAGGAGGAATATCACATAGCTGTATGCAACCGTTTAGACTGTAGACTGTAGATAATCACTTGGGTAAAAGATACTGATTTTAAAGATCAGATTAACTGCCTTGTTGTGCAGTTACATTGCCTTAAGAAGTCATCAACATCCCTCTGGTGATTGCTATTGCAAGGGTTATTGTTCTCATTATTACTAGAGACATTAAGAAAAATGCTACTACTTTTTATGTAGGGAGTTAAAGTCCTCAGCTATTCTGATAGTTTTCAAGAACTTTCCTGGAGTAACTTTGGTGGCACCTGGTAGTTTCAGTGGCTGAAGCCAGAAAAGGTGATCTGTATTGGGTTTTCATGGGAAGGTGTTGGGAGCAGGGAGATTTTAGGAATGGTCTTTGTGAGAAAAGAGCACCAAGTGCCCAGATGTTGGACAGAGCAAGCACCAGCTGGCTCCAGAACAGGCCCTCAGCTGCCCAAAGCTGAGACAATCAACAGCACTGGTGGTTGGCACCTCTGTGATGTCATGCTTATTGTAGAGTTTATAGTTATTTATAGAGTTAAAAATGACACACAGCAGCTCAGAGAAAGAAGATTGTGAAAAATGTGAGGCTCTGCTGATACCTCAAGCATGGGACTGTGGCGGTGCAGGTTCTTCCCCTGCAGCTCACCAAGGAGCATGCAGGAACAGATATTCATGCTGCAGACCTTGGGACATCTGTCATGGTTTGGCCTTGCTGGCAGCTTATGCAGCTATTTCTTTGCTTTCCCCTCCCCTACACTCTCTGTGGTATGGTCAGGAGAACACTAAAATGAAATAAACAGGGCCAGGAGACTTCTTCTCCTTTATAATGCCTTTATTAAAAGTGATCAGCTCAGGATTGGGCAGCTCGGCAGGGCTGCAGTCCCCGTCGCGTCTCCCAGGGCGACTCAGAGGAGGAGAATATGCGCAGCTCCGTCCACTAGGGGCAGAGCCGGGGGATCCAGTCCTCGTGGGAGCCTCTAGGGCATGATGTCCCCGTCAGATGTTGCCCTTCCTCACCCAGTCGGCTTGGTCAGCCGCTGGAGACGACTCTCTGCTCAGGGCGAGAGGGACTCCGCATCTCTGCAGGCTCAGCACTTGGCTCCTCATGTCCAGACATCACTTTAGTCTCTCAACTCTTATTTGGCTCGTTGTTTTTGGGGTTTTCTCCGTGGGTTTGGAGTCGGGGTCCCACAAAGCATTCTGGTCTTGGAGTCACTTTGCATAACCCCCCCCACCCTCTCAGGTGTCTTCCCTATGCTGGAAGAGAGCACAGCCCCGGGGAAGGGCCATCACCCCACCCCAGCCAGGGCTTTTACTAATACAAAAGAGGAGATAAGCTGCAATGACCCGTGATTACAATAACAAAGCACTAAGAACCCTGGCAGAGACAGAGATCTGGCTGCGTCCCTGTAACTCTTTCTCACAAAAAAATATTAACCGAATTTTTGTTCATAACATAAAACCCATTAGTTCAGATAAAAATGGTTAAATAATTAAAAGAAAATAAAATCTAATTATGCCCAGACTGTTCCCCAGAAGCAATCAGCACCTCTAGCATATGCTGGGCATGATGTTCTATTGTATGGAATACCAGTAAACTTTCACCAGTCTTTGATCCACCTTGGAGAAATTTGTGAAGGAGCCACTTCTTGTAGCAAGAAAAGAGCAGGATGAGAAAGAAGTGGCAGAGACAAATTGTAGTGAGCAGACCATAGCCCCTGTTATTCTCTACATGGCTTTTGTCAGTGTGTGCATGTGTAGGAGCATGAATGAAGGAATGGATGTGCCCCCCAAACAGAGGAAGGCAGGGGAAAGGTGGTTGTAGTCTTGTTTTTATTTCTTGTTACCCTACTCTTAATTGGCAATACATTCAATTAATTTGCAAGCTGATTCAGTTTTGGCCATGCTGGTATTTGGTGACTGATCTCCCTGTCCTTATGTCAACCCATGGTCTTTTTCTTGGTACAGTGTTCATCTATCCTGTTGAGTAGGGAGAGTGGGAGACAGACGGGAGGCTGGTAGTCAAGGTCAGCCTCTCACACTGTCTCACACAGCCTTGCTCTGTTATTCTCACTAACACCAGTGGGACCTCAGTGCTTCCAGCATGGTAAAAAGCCAAGTACATTTCAGGTTAGGCATATTAGAAATACAAGTTCTCTATAGAAGACAGAAGTAGCCTAGCTATGAATGCACGAATTTTCTGAGAAGAAAATAGTTTGTAGCTGCAAATTGATTTTTAAAAGCTTGCACTACCATGAAAGTAGCTATTGCAACAGACAATTCTAGTAAAAAGATGCTGTTGTACCTGCTTTATTGTAGTTAGTTGAGGTTAGGTCCTGCTAGAGACATATTGTTAATTCCCATGCTACTGAGAACACCCTTAGCTACAAGATTCAAAATACGAAACTTTCCCCCCCACACCATTCCTAGTTATTTTTTATGATATAAAAACCTGCTTTTTCATAGCTGCAATCAGATGCCTAAAATCTTCTTGTATGGCTGCCCTGAAAGCAGAAAGCTTACAGAAAACAGTGAGAAAGGAGGTGAAGCACGGGCATGTGTTCGTTAATTTCTGAATCATCAGGCTGACCAGACCCACAAAACAAGTGTGATATATGTTATGGAATAATTCATGCCTGTGTAAAATATACATGAAATAAGTTGTGCTTGTATGAAAAATTCTTAAATATTTAAAACCACAAACTGCAGAAAGAGATTGCCTCACAAATTGTGAAATCACAGACAGCAAGAAAGAGAAAAAACCTAATTAGCAAACGAAAAGATGTGGCTCCCTGGGAGATGGGCCTTTTCCCGGGACAGGACACCCAAGAGATGGATACTGATAAGTATCTATGATCAAGATAGCCAGAGTCGTCAAGGGTGTGCATCCCAATGCAGGTTCCTGTAACTCAACATCAGCATTCATCACTTCCCAGAAAGGGTTTTGTCCAGCCCAGCACAGAGAAAAGGAAACTACATGAATATGTGAAGCAAGGAGAAGAATGGGAGAAACTCTGCCTCAGGTAGAAAAAACGGTATAAAACCAGCCCGGCAGAGACAGCATTTGTGAACAGAGGGGATCCAAAGTGGTGGAGTTCAGATCAGTGTTCACCCAGCGCCAGTCCCGGGCTCGACATTGCCCCTTTGATTGTGGCTATCGGAGACTGAATCTCAGTCAGGAAATAAAACCCTTTTTTATTGATTATTGATTTGGCTCTATCATTTATTATTTATAACACAAGGAAGAAATTATGAAATGTGACTGTACAGACATGAAGCAAAACTTAGTGGTCACCAGGCCAGATTTAAGAGGAGCCCTAAACATCAGCTAGCCTCCAGTTTTCATCTACCATTATGCTTTGTCCAAGGGAACAACAATGATAATTAAAACCACACCACCTTACAAAGGGTAGTTAAACTTTAAAATTACCTTTGTATGTGGCATAAACAAGTGTCTAAAAATCACAGTTATCTGAAATTTACTCTTTGAACCCAGGATAACTTTTAAAATTGCTGTGGTCTGACTCATACCTGGGAGGGCAGCCTTCTGGCCTGCTCAGTCCAAAAAATTATACTTTTACGGACACAGAGAGCAATATTTTATTAAAAGTCCATGTTTGTTGGAAAAAACCCAGCCCTGTAATAAGGTTTTCTACAGTCTTATCTCACCTCTTACATGGATTTTACAGAGCAATTTGTTTAAAATGGTAAGCAGTTCTTTAAATAGCTGGTTAGTTACTGTCCTGTTAGGATTATATTTTACTGCTTTGTGATCAGTTGCTGAAAAGACACTTAAACTTGTTTTATCATCTCAGAGTAAGGTACAACCCTTTTCCCAAAAGGAACTAAGTAATTTGCTTTTCCTGCAGCAAGATAACATTTAAAATCTTAATTTAAATATCTATTATTTGATTTCTTTGATTTGTAGTCCTCTCCTCTTTTGTGTTTTTTTCCTGCCTTATTGAACACAGCACAGTCTGATGACAGATAAAATCTGAATTCCAAAGGCAGGCAGCCAGTAACAAAAGACACTTCTGGCAATTTGATCTTCCAGTTCCCAGTTTACTTGTTCTACCATTGCCGAGGAAACTCCTTGCTATCCTGTGCTGACATTGATCACTTAAAAAGTTCAGGAACTCCTTTCTGCAACAAAGTGAGATGGAGTTTTTCCCTGGCTTAGAGAAAAGTGTCATTTTGGTTGCAACAAACTGCGAAGCGTAAAGAACTTTGTGAACATTTTCCTGAAAAATGGTGCTTTTTATTTTAACAATTTGTACATACTTTATCTGTCTTATTTAAGGATACTGTTTACCGTTTTTGCTCATTATTTGTACTGACCAGATGGTAGGGGTATCAGAAACAAGCTTTTAATTCTCAAAGGCAAGATGGTACGTTGTAATTATGCACTTCATAGAAGAGGGTGTACAGATATAGTCCCCTTAAGTCCTTGTGATCTTCAGACTATTATATGTAGTTTAAATCTCTACTATGCCCAACACAGAAGATTTTTGTTCTATTTTTGCATATCTACCATAGTTAAGTATAAAAATACTATATTATACTATGTTATATTGGTGAGCAAATAAATACTAGCATAAAATACACATATTAAAAACTTTAAAGAACAATCAAAATGTTTAATTCATAAACAGGATTTCGCCCTTCATGACAGATGGGAAACACATAACTTAATAAATAACTTCCCCATTACAGACACTGGAAACTCTCTACTGAAATACATTTTTAATTAATAGGGGTACACCACACACCATTTATTTTCAAGGCCAGATTTTAAACAGTAGTGAGTTGGCTTGACACCTGATGGTAGAAGGCAATATTTTTATATCCAAAAGGGAGACATTGCTTATGTCAGAGAAAGAGATGACTGAAATGCTTGTCCATACCAATTTGAATGTGGAAAATGAAGAGGCCCTGAAACAGGATACCACTTCTTCTCCACAAAAGAAACAGAAATTATTCACTTGTTACCAAAATATTGCAACATAATTTATATCTGGACCTTTCTATATGATGCTATAATTACTTTCTTAGCCTTTCCAAAATCTCTGCATTGCTGGCAACTGCTGTGTTTTTTATTTTTATGATGATTCAGCTTAAATACCCACCTGTTTTGTTGGATATGAGTCCCATTTCTATCCTAACCCTGCAACACAAAATCAAAGAACTAACATACGAGTAACAACCAACAGTCACAGATTTCACAGGGCAGATAAGAATTTTTTTCCCTTTTGCCTTTTAAAGCTCACAGAGGACAAAGAGATGCATTTTCAAGGATCTGACAAAAAATACTGAGTGAAAAGGGAAAATGCACTAAATATGGTGATGTGGAAATTTAATTAAAATAGTGCTCCGTAGTGGAAAAGCAGCCATCCGAGCAACCTGCTGAGATTAAAATGCTATTCATCGCATTTGCAACTGGAGTTCCACCATGTTTTTCTAGCTGGGTCTTTGTGCTGGCACATAAGAGCTCGGTTGTTCATTTGGCTCCGGGTTGTTGCTGTGATCTTGGTCACATGAGGAGGATTTCGGCAGACTGTTCACATTCCTTTAAACCCTTGCATAATAGAAAGCAGTTGCTGAGCATGCTGCTGAATACTCTGCTGTTCTTCTTCTAGCCTCTCCTTAGCATGGAGAATCTCCTCCTGCACGGAAACACCTTGTGAAGCCTTAGATGAAGCATTCAGATAGAGCAATTAATGTGGAGATTTACTTGTAACTGACTATCCAGTCATCTTCCACTCTATCATTACAAATTCTAGAGAGGTCTTGCTCTGGCAAGCTGAAGTGCATCCAGAGTGCCCCCTGCACTGCAACAAACCCAAAGAGAAATCCACAAAAATACCCTGAAGGCAGAACTTCACAAAATAAACCTACATTATCAAGTGGCAGAGTTGCAATGTTGAGCATGCCCTGTGCAAGGAAACATAAAAGAATGGATAATTAGTTCGGTTTTGCAGGGGTCCAGTCTTTCATCATGCGATGCCTTTGCAAGACAGAGGATGTTTACCTCAGGGTGGCCACCAGGACTGAGAGTGGATTTAGCTGAGAAGATGACAGTCTTTTTCTTTCCCTACTAGTGCTGCCCAGTGTTCCAGACCACATACCATAACTGGACAGTACACGTACAGACAGCTCCTCCTCTGTCCAGCCCCCCTCAGCCCCAGAGGTACATTCAGCCTTGCCTGAAAAAGCCCCTCCTCATCCTCAGTAGTAGAGGAGGCAACACCATGAAGGGACAGCTGTGGTTACAGGATGGGAGAAATCCTGTAATCAGAAAGTACAGGCCCGTGCCAGGCCGTGCCACTCAAACACAGCAGGTCTTTACTCCTCCACTACTGCTTCCTAGGGGAGGGTCCTCATTTCCCAGTGTTGAAAGACTGTGTGAGGGAGGCTAGGAAAAATTCAAGACAGTAGGCATGTGATTGTTTGTCCCATACACGGTTTTTGTAATCCAGGACAGCTGACCTAAAGACTCTCTCTGTTTATGCTGGAATATGAGTTTATAATGTGTGACTGTCCTTGCCATCTAAGCTGTCAGTTCTTGTTTTCTGTTGAATCACAGGTCCAGTAAGTCAGTCACATCTGAAGAAACTCAGGAAGAGACTAACTTATTAATGGATCAACATGACATCCTGGTGATGGGAACAGTACTGTCTCAGTTTAAGTTCCTGTGTGTAAAACTAAACTGCTGCCAAAGAGAGGATGCTCCTTCAGAATGCACTTGACTCCCAGGAAGCTTTTTTCTTTCACCAGATACCTGTCATGCCAAAACCCAAAAGGCTGAAGAAGAGTTTGCAAAAATCTGCAGGTGGGTGGTGTAGCATCTGAGACCCATCAGGGAGTGGTGAGGGACAGCAGGTGTGATGGCACTGCCAACCCCCAGCGCCAGCCCAAGTTCTGTCTCTGTCTGAAAAAAGACCCAAAGCCACATCTCATCCTGAAGTGTCTCCCCTCATTATAACTGCAGAAGGCTTTAAAGTGCCTGCCTTTACTGTGATAAAAGAAAGGTGTCTTAGTAATGATAAGGAAGCGTCGCTTCACATGGATCAATTATGATATTTTAAATATATGGGGCTAATAAAGCAATAAAAGAAAAGGGGTTTGTTATCTTCCTACAAAACAAACTTTTTTTGGTGCAATTCCTAATGTGGTAGTTTCATAATAATAAATTAGGGCTCAAGTAGAGCTGTGGTGAAAAAATTTGCTTGGTATTTATGCAACTGTTCCATTCCTCCATGTCCACAAAACATAACTAAGAAGTTGAATAAAAACCCAAGTATAATATTTGAAAACAATTAAAACTGTTACTCAGAACAAGCAGTTAAATTGTTCTAACAGTTCCCTGGAGTATTTAGATAATAAGAGCTGTGTATCATGTTGGTATGCAGTATGAAAGAAAAAAAAAGAAAATTGTTTTGCTGTAAGAACTATGTTCAAAACACATATGAAAAGGATTCCAGTGGAATGTGTGTTATACCCACAGCTGTACAACCTCATTTGGGAAAAGTTTACCCTTAGTTTATGGATCTCTCTCTTGTTTCCTTGTCATTCTCCAACTTGGCTTTGAGCCAGGCTTTGTTTTGGTTTTTTTTCTTTCTGAGGATCCTCTGCAGTTCATGCTTTAAAAATAAAAGATTGCAAAAATGAATAAACAGCCTAGTAGCTATTTAGTTTAATGTGTCTGTCCATGATTTAGCATACTCCAGTGTCTGAGACATGTCACTTTTATGATAAAATTTCTTGGAAGCAGATTCCCATTCAAGTTGATGTCTTTCTCTATATTGTATTTCACTTACTCTTCTGTTTAGTAGGCAACAAGAAACACTGCAAAGTGTAGGCATTCACTATCTGAATGTCTGGTCCTAAATATCCCAGTCCACATCCATTTGGCTAAGTTTTGCTTTCGTGATGTACGGTAATCAGTGAATGTTTGTACCTGAAGGGTTGAACTTGTGAGTGAAATCTAAAACCTCTTTCTTCTGTAGCTGTGCTGAACATCTTTCAATATCCCAAGGAAGAGACATTACAACATATGAGATCATTGGCAGGGGATTCCCAGAGCAGATCCAATGCAAGTCTGAAGCTGCAAAAATAAGGATTATTCATGTAACTTTGGTTTGGAAATTGAACTCCAGCATTGATGATTGTATAGCTAACGGCCCAATAATGTTGCTTGAAAGAAGTTATTCACAAATTAATAGAAAAATTGCAAATGAGAAATTAAAAACCCCCAAACTAGCAAGTTAGGATATGGGAAAAGTAGTTAGAAATTATACAGCAATATATGGGCTAAAAAAAATCCCCAAGAAGGGTATACAGCCATGGAAATGATAGCATTGTACTGGCTGATGTTTAGTTAATGAACCATACAGGCAGAATCTATGAATGATATCATATCACAAGTATATGATTATAGATGTTGTACTATCTTTAAATATACCAAGTTTTAAAAATATGAATTTTAATACTTATTGAAATCTCTGCATTGCAGCTGTTTACATTGTTTGCTAAAGTCCATATTTACCCTGGAAGTTACTCAATTTGCTATTCTGAAATAGCTGTTAATGAGTGAGATATGAATAGAGTATTACAAGGATTTGCTTGCAGTTCTTAAAACTAATTTTTTTTCCTGACCACTGGGAGGCAGTTTGGAATCTTAAATGTGTGTTGAGCAGTTATATAAAATGGCGTCTTAGAAAATGTATGTAACTTGCTACATTCACTAAGACACACCCCCAAGCTGAAAAGGTCAGGAAAAGATGAAAGAATCAACTAAACCTAAGTAGTCAAAGAACTTTAGTAAAACCAGATTAAATTTCTAATTGGATATCCTCTTCTAGTAGGAAAACAAACCTTGAGCTTGTCCATGTAACCAGGTCATCTACTGTTCATTTTTATAAATTTTACAGACTTAATACAGCTAAGAGGAGCTAAGCTGAATTTGACTGTGATTCATGTACAAATACAGTTAAATCTTTGAATAATTATTGTGACCCTGCAGCTAGTGAAAGATAACTTTTTCTTTTTCTTCTTACAAACTCTGTATGCATTCTTGTTTGGCCTTTATTGGTGGAGTCATTCAGGCAAAAGTATGAAGGCCTGTCCTTTCCTTGGCCATGGTTTGTCTGGTTAAAAGAAGAATAGAGAAGAAACATGCAAGAGCACTAGAAAAGAGGTTAAACAGCTGAGCTCAAAACAATGAAGGAAAGAGGACTGGCTTTTAAGTTTCTGTAGTCAGTGGACAATGTTCTGTACAAAAGCTTGGTTGATTCTAATGCTATTATTTGATTCCAGATATTGTTGGAATAAGTGACTAAGCAATTAAGAGAATAAGTGCTGGGAAATACAACATCTCATTGGAGTGGTAAAACATTGAATGTGTCTGGCAACACATTATTGGAACCAAGGCAATTAGGAGAGGACATATTGACAATAAATAAATTTCAAACTTCTTCCATAAACAGCAGAAATCTTTCGGTGGAAATTCAGATAATCTATTCTCAAGAGTTGCAACAACCCATTTGAACAACACTTATTAAACATCACTCAGCCTTTAACAGGAAACCTCTTCAGCCTCGACTCAAGAACTGTTTGCATGAGGAATATGTGCTTTATCAGCTCATTTTACAATTATTACTTCTTCAATATTCCAGCTCAATTCACATAATTATTTTTATCAAATACATATCTGTAATTCAGCTGAAGACTCTTCCAAAAAGAGCTGAATCAGTCCATTCACTTCAGTTGCTGTTCAGTTAATACTTTAAGCTGATGTATGCCAGTCTTTCTGTCAGAAGAATCGGTACCACTCACAGTTACCCACGACTGGCGCCCACTCCCTTGCTCCAGCACAGTTGTCTGAGTTAATTACAAGGAACTGTATAAGGAACTTTTGCATATCAAAAATAACAATTCTACTCATTTCTTCCTGTCACCTAGTTCTATGATGGACTGCACTGCATGGCTACACAAATACTTGTGTAGGAGGAATGAGTAGGACTCCTTCTCTTGGCATTGCAAAACAACTGTGGCCATTCAAGCTTTAACAGTTTGCTCTGATCACTCTACTGAAGGTTTCCCAGTGTACACATGTTCAGAGTAGAGGTTGCAAAACCAGAAAAAGAATGTGTTTCTGCTATTCAGTATGAAGTCTGGACTCCCACCTAACTCACTATCATGATCAATTTAAGACAATCCTCCATGGTTTCCGCAGATGCCTAGATTCTTCCCTCTAAGGAGGGATTTAGTTTCTAGTTAACAGCTAGAGCAATCATTGGACAAGTAGGATGTTTTTAGCTTCTATGTCTTTCTATCAGTGCTTTAGACCTAGGAAAACAGAAATAAGAGTGGGAAGACCCTAGTGAATACCTTGTAGAAAAGAGTACACAATAGCTGTTCTGAGATGGCTTTGAACATAGATGGGCCATTGAACATGGTAGCAAAGACAAAACCCCATTGTGTTTAAGGAATAAAAGGGGATCCCAAAAAAGGAAAGGAGAAGAAAGACCTGCTGAAACATAATGTGAGGACTTTGTGCATTGGTTTTGGAGCCACAAACAACTGCATGAGAAATTTACAGCTGTGGTGAGGCAGGTTAAAAAAAATCCTGACTGACACTGGTGAAAAGCTATTGAGATCAGGAGTATTGTCAGGCTATTTTTTATGTTAAAGTGAAATTTAAAAGGACTCTATATGGTTAGACTCAAGCAACATCTTCAAGTGTTCTCCAAGAGAGCACAATGAAAGGAAAAGACCCAAACAAAGAGGTGTAAAGAATAGGGAAAACATACCCCAGGATGACAAAACCTTAGCACATGTTGCTGATATTCTTGTTGAAGAAAATAACTCCTTTCATTGCAAGCACCTCTGAGTGTCTTTATTACAACATGAAAACCATCACAATGCCACTGCTACTAATAAAAACATAATGTGAAAGAAGGAAAAAGCAAGAGATAGCATCAGGGACAATATAATTCTGGGTGCATTAGTTTTGTTCAAAATACAAGAGTGTACAGCGAATTAGTTGCTACCATAACATTTTAAATGAATTGCATGGGCCGTCTGTAAGAAAGCCATCTAGATCATTAAGATATGCAAGCTTTTTGAGAGAGAGAATTATTTTGCTGACCAGGTTATTAGTTCAAAATTAATAGCAAGTAGCAGCTCAACTAGAAGCTCAGAAAGAAGGACGCAATTATATAGAAAGAACCTTCCTATTTAAGGTTATCTTCACAAAGATTTTTCTTTCCCCTGCTTCCACACTCAAATTTAAGTCAGCTCAGTGCTGAATGAAAGAGGTGCTGCAGGAGACAAAAGATGTCAGGAATCAGCATTACTATAGGGAAGGCTGGGTTTACCAAAAGGAAGGTTACATTTAACTATTTATAGTACCACAATGAAAAACAGTGTAATTCATTGTTTGACCTAGGGTTGCCCCAGAGAGGACATGGATGACAAAATTGCTATGATATACTGAAAAACTGAAGAGGGAAAACTGAGAAAGTAATGTAGCTGAAACTCAAATTCAAATGCACAGTGGTTATCTATCACAGCACCAGAAAGGATGAAATTTTCAGAGCATGAAAATGGCAAGTGAGTGATCTCTATTTATTTGAGAGATAAGAAAATTCTTAAACACTTCAGTTGTTAAGACATAATTAATATTTGCAGGATTTCTTTCAGTACCACCTAGTCTTCAGAAAATTTGTTTCTACTCAAGGCCCACAGTGTAATAGCACTTAAAACCTAATTCCAAAACTTGTAGTGGTAAAGAAAAGGCATTTTTAGAAGGCTACAGAATCAATGGTTTATAGAAATAAAAATATATATGTATATTCTTTAAGATCAGTACAAAAAATAGAGATCCAAGTCTGCTATCTCCAAGTTGATACCATAGAATAAAAATCTGGTAAAAAGAGGTTACATATTACAGAAAGAAACCCAGAAGTTTAATTTTTCAGAACATCAGGTTGCCTTGGAACTGGGTAACCAAAAGACATAACAGCTGGTTAAGTTGTATAGAGACATATTGCAAGGTTTGTTAGGGTTAGAAATAACACACTGTGGGAAGGTGTTGCCACATTTTCCATCTTGTCTTTTGCACTGGTAAATTCATATGCAGGCCAAGGGATCATTTCACCCCATTCAACAAAAGGTGCAGCACAGAGCAGGACTTCTGGTTCTAAGGAAAAATCAGAGAAAACAAACTCCAACACAATAGAACTGAGAAAAAGTTCTCAAAGGAATTTGCTAAAGCAAAATTTTCCATTAAAGGTTATTTAGGTATGCACAGGATAAGTTATATATATAATTTTTGTTGATTTAATCCTATTCCTTCCTGGATACTGACTATTTCTTCTTGAAGACTCATGACAGATTCTTATATGCCACCTCAAGACTTTGAATCAAGAGTCATGTTGCAAATTTGTCATTGCATTGTAATTAATTGAAATAAAAACTTACATAGTATCCATATGCTATTTATTTATTTGTTTGCTTGTTTATTCATTTGTTTATTTCAGCTAGGAAAATGAGGAGTGCAATCCAGGTAAACTTAATACTCAACTGAATTTATTAATTCTTTGCCTATCTTTTTTTTTTTTATCCCAGGGTTCAGGAGAAAAATTGCACCTTGATGCCTGTTGCCCAAGAAACTTTCTTCATGTAGCCCTTATTTAAAGGCAGCATTTTCAATTTGTGAGGTAATGCTGAAAACACACTTGAGGCACATAAATATACAGAATCCCACCAGGAAGGTCATTCCATCATGCAGGGGGCATGGTAAGTATAGAGGAAGGAATGTGTGGCCAAACAATTCACATGGTGGTGTATGATGGTACCTCCTGGATTCTCATTTCCCAAAAGTTTTCTTCAGTCAGTGATTATTAGGTGTAACTGTAGATGTGAGTCTCATACACCACAGGAAATTCCTGTTCACCTCCACATGGCAATGAGCCAAAGAGTAAATGCTGTCTGTAAATATGGAGCATTACCATTTTCATTACATTAGCCTTGCCTGGAAACCTACCTGTAATCTTCAAGCTTCATTTCCTAGTGAAAATTAATGGTGGGTTGAAATGGTTCAGATTTTCTTCCTAAAAGTTCTATGAAATAAAAAAACAGAATACTTCTTCTATTGAAGTTTTGCAATTTCTAATGCAAAGATGTTAATGTTTTTAATTTTCTGTGACAAAAGACATATTATCATTTGAAGTGCATACCTATTTTCAGAAACTTTATGTGGGATATCAGTGTTTCTAGTGGGTGCACATGCAGGATGGAGCAACCTAAAATAGGATATGACATCTTATGAAACATGGTCAGCTTACAGCCATTTCTAATTTTTTGAGAATGTAGTAACCATAACCCACTTCTTTTCTTTCTAAGAAGTGGGTGCATACAGAAGAGGTGCAATAGCAACACAACTCTTTTCATAGTACCAAGGACGTACCTGAAGAAGACTCAAGCAGCATAGCCTGAGCTGGCTGTGAAAGTGCAATTCAAGATGAATATTAGAGACCACGATGATACATAGCACATCCCCATCTGATGAATTTATTCTTAACAAATTCAGAAGAATAGGTTTAGTTGTGTATTAGTATATACTGGTGATATATTGTCCTGGGGTGACATTATGATGCTTGTATCCCCATTCCTCTGTTCTGTGCCTTTAAGACCAGCTCTGAAGTGTTGTAATCTTCGCTGCAGTGTTGTTCTTGCCTCTCTGCTGGGGCTCTTCTCCATTCTCTGCATCACAGTCCTTCCTGTCTTCTCAGGGGCTCCTCTTGGGCTCTCGACCCACCCCCCTATTTATTTCAGTTACCTTCACGAGCTACAGCTGCTGCCCAACTAAGGACCCTGCAGCTGCAGCTCGTTTGGAGCAACTCAGACTCACACAGGTCTTACAATACAACATATATTCAGGCCCCCACACTGAAGAATGGAAGTTTTGTTTGGGTTTCTGTTATCAGAAACCCTGGGCTGTTTCTCCTCCCCTGTTTCTGTGACCATCTCGAACCTGCTCCGGACTGGGACCTGGGAACACCGAAGGGTCGGCTGCAGCAGCTGGCCCAGTGCCGGAGGGACTGAGAACACAGCAACCACCCCCGAGAGAGACTTTCTGATTTTGAGCAGTGTCATGTGTGCTGGGGAGTGCTGGGCCAGTCAAATAAACAGGTTCTTTCCACCTCTCTCCGAGGAATTTTTTCCCGAACCGGTTGGGGGGAGGGGCTGTGTGGGTTTTGCTTTCTGGAGGGGCCCTCCTTTGCAGATTCTTCAACAAATTTGCCCTAAACCAGGACATATATACAGATGAATTTTGCAAAGTAGGAACTCAGATGTCTCAGGGGCTTTGCCGACACCTATTAAGGAGGCTTCTCAGCCTGACCATTCATGAAACTCTGGCAGTCACACTGTCACCACTGTCACAGAGACTCACTGCTGGGACTGAAGCCCCTTCACAGCAGGTGGCTCCAGTGACACACTGGGAACCTTGCTTGAGTCCCTGCTCACCCCACTCTCACAGTCAGCGGAGGCTTCCCAGGGCAGAGTCTCAGATGTCTCATTCCACAGAAGAATTTATTCACAGTGCAGCAACACAGAAACAGCCTGAGCTGGTGCCTCCGAGGAGGACCCTGAGCAAAGGAACCCCTGGGCTTTTATTCTCAAAGTCCAAGTGAGCTCAAGTCTCACTCTTGCTCCAGAGTCCTCAGCTCCTGCTGTGCCTCCCAGTGTCCATTCGACTCCCCTTTGTCATCCAAAAGGTTGGCGCTTCACAGCTCCCCCTTCCCCAGGCTGGCCAGCACCAGACTTTGCGTCCTTTGTTGTGCAAAGAGCCAGCGGTTCATGGCCTTTTGTCTGAGCTCCCACCTAGAGTTCAATCTGCATCTCAATCTGCAGTTTGCAAGCCAAGCTATCTGCACCAGATGCATTCCTCAACACATCTTTCCAAAAATCTTTTGTTCTGTGGTTCCAGGCATCTCAGAGCCTCCTGACACCAAGGATTAACTTTTAGGATTAACTTCTAAAACCATGGCCCATACTGGAGTTTGGATGCAGAGAGAAGTCTGACAAATCAAGCAAATTCCACAAGGTAGAAAAGATAAGTAAATTTTGATAGGAAAAAGCCCCCAGGGATTAAGTTGTCTGGAGAGGCCACACCTTCAGGAACAAAGAAGATGCTTGGATGCCGGGCAACCATCTCTGGACAGAATGAAGCACATTCTTCCACTCGTAGTTGCCAGCACTGTTAACAAAAGTTGTGATGTGGCAGAGCACATGGCACCCAGCTCAGCTCCTCAGTCTTGAGGAACCTGCCTTCTATTGAAGGAGCAATTACATGATTTGCCCCCATGATATAAGGCTCCTTGAGATGAGTCAGGCCAAACCCTTCCTTTGTCAGGACTTGTGGTGGTTTGACCAGGAAGGAGTGGGAATTCTGGGATGCTGTGGTCAAACCAATGGGTGTTTGGAGTTTGATACTGACACCTGGTGTAGCCAGTGGGGTTTGGACACACCTCCGAGAATACACAGGGGTTAAAAGCAGGGCTCTGGCCCTGGGAGGCTCTCTTGGGACGTCGCGGCGAAGAGGTCAGATCACCCTCCCCCGTCCAGCCGCTGCTGCTGGACGGGGGAGGGGCAGCCACGTGGTAGGCCCTGGGCCTGGACAGAGATGGGAGGTGAGGAGGCCCTTGAGGATGGAAGGGTGGAAGACCCCAGGGAGTCAGCCCTCGGGCAGCCATTCCCCCCCCCCCAGGAGAGAGAGAGAGAGCGCCGGCGACACCGAATGTGATAGCAGCCGGCCCAGGAGGAGAAGGGGGGGGGGAAGAGTGCCCGGCCAGAGCGGCAGCGTGTGTGGGAGTGCCGCAGCTCTGGGACAGAGACTGAAAGTTTTAACCCCTTTCTTTCATGACTGGGGCCTTGCAAAAATGCTAATCCTCCTCGAAGCTGAATAAGAAGGGAGATAAGAGATGAGATGAGACAAGGACCTGGCCCGAAGAACGTGGAGATGATTGAATGGGGAGAGATGATTTGAAATGGTCTTTTGGCTGGACTTTTCTTGTGGCCATGGACTCAGTTGTTCCTGTGACACAGAGACTGCACTTAGGGGGAAGCAGTGGCTCAGAACCAGGAGGGTTCATCGTGAGGACCCCCCGGCCCCAGGGGTTGGAAAAATATGGGGGGGACAGATGTCCCAAAGCAGAGACTGTGCCTTTTTGGAGTGAGACAAGGCATCCTTGAAAGACAACCCTAAAAGCAGCTCTGGTCCATGCACAGTGGTGAGAGCACTGGGCATGGAAGGAAGATGTCACAAGCGGCAAAAGGACTTTTTTCCGGGCGGTGCCGAAGTGACAGGGAAGCACACGAGGTTTCAGTGTGTTTCCAGGGGAAGCCTATGGAACAAGAAGGACTCCTTTCCTCTTCATGAACTGAAGTTTGAGTATACTAAAGTGTGGTGCCAGGCTGGGCAGTTGGTGTTTTGGGAGAATGTATCGGATTGGGAAAGTCAGGTAGTGGGGAGGAGGAAAGTGGTTTTTGTAAGGTTTTCAATTTTTTTTTCTTTTCCTTATAGTTTTTCCCTATTTTCCTGTAGTTTAGGTAATAAAGTGTTCTTTATGTTTAAGCTAAAGCCTGTTTTGCTTATTCCTGGTCACATCTCACAGCAGACACCAGGGTGAGGGCATTTTCATGGGGGGCACTGGCTCTGTGCCAGGCTCAAACCATGACAGGACTTCAAGGGAATTCTATCAGCACTTCTTCAACCTCTGTCACATCAGCTGTAACTAGAACTGTCCAGATTTGCCTGTGTAGAAAAAAAATTGTTTTGCCTGTGTGGAAAAACATTAGGAAACACAGAGTGAGCCACCACAGAAGAGGAGAAATAATTTAATTCCTATGAGCTTCTCTTTGTCTCTACTATGGTATGTCAATATCAGTCCAAATTTTCTTGTCAAGATCCACTGTTTAGATAACCCATTTTTACCCTTCGGTGACAAGTGAAGGCAGGTTTGACTGCTGCACTCACCTGTGTTGGTCATTATTCCACAATAGCCACACACGTCAGAACCTGTACCTTATTCAAATCAACTACTTTCAAGTTTTTTCACCCCATCTCACTGCATAGGCACTTTGTTTTCTCTGTTCCCAAAAGAGATTTATTGTAACATGAGTTTTCCTTGTTTATTCTCTTTTACAGCTTTTGCTATTAAATCCAGTGTCTCAAGTAGAGCAGGCATATACTATTGGTCCTGGAGGCAGGGTTGAACTCTGCTCAAGTTCAGACTTGAATCATCTGCAGTCTTCCCTAAAGGAGATGAGTCTTCATTTGAATTGTTAATAGCAATAAAATAATAATTTCTTTACTGAGCAATGTTTTTGTTTAATACTTGATTGCCTATTACATATTTTACTAAGTAAATTAAGTACTTGGTAGTTTACCTGTTCACTACTCTTGTTACTGGATAATCTGGAAAATCTCCCCAAGCAAGTAACTGGTGATCTGTGTGACCCATTTAAATTGTTCCCTCTGGCAAATAATTTATATAGTAATTATACTGTAGCAAAAGTTCTGAAATTATATTCCCAGAAGACACCACGCAGATGGTACATTTAGCCTGCAAACTCAAATTTTCTTGAGATACCATAAAAATATATGATGTTGACCTGAATGTTTTTTACCAAATAATGAGTTTATAAGTGTACAATTTGAAAGTTGTTGCTCAAATTTCCCTGTATTTGACAATAATGATGGAAAAATGCCATATGCTCCATTTTTGCTTCTCTTTGCTATCCAGTAAAAAAAGCCCTTCTGCAGCTGAGTGAATGCTTCATAGAACTGGAATCTTAACCAGCAAAACATGAAACTCGTCTTAAAGACAAGTGATCTAAATGTCATCCTGTCACCCTTGTTTCATGTAGAATGGAGACTACTCATGTTTTACCCCAGTCAAAAGCATATATTGGCATTATTGGGAAAGTCTGCATCTAAAAAGGATACCAAAACGTGTCTATTCCGTGCTTTGGAAACAAACTTTTGCTAAAACAGAGTCTTAGCTCAGTGCTGGGTTCAGCCTAAGCACACTTACTGTCTTAGAATGGGCCTTCGTTCTCGTTATTGGTTCTGGTTTATCAAGTACTGATAGATCTATCCAGCACACAGATTCAGAGGTAGGTATGGAGAAGCAACACTAGAGTTTTGAGAAGCAACACTGGAGTTTTTTCCAGCTTGCTAAAGTCATTCACCTGTCCAGGTATGTTTACAGAGTCATTTCAATATTTAATATTACCAATTTTGACATGTGGCACTCACTGGGACAAAAAAGAATATTCTTTCCCTTTGCAACGTTACCCCTCCTTGCTGATCATAGATGCTTATCTGTGGGACTTCAGGCTGCTTCTCATTCAGCTCAGTTTGGATCGTTGTGCAAAGTCTGAGAACAGAGGAGTGGGTGGGCTGGTGTCTTGGCCCCAGAGCTTTGCCAGCCTCAGGTCTGCCTAGCAGACATCTATCTGTCTGGGAGCACAGTTAAAGACATGAACTTTAAAAAATATATTTTTATGACTTAACAAAATATATTAACTGTCTCTGAGTTACCTCTGCAGCTGCTGCTGAAGAGCATAGGTGGGCATCAGCCACTAGCACTTCAAGGGCTCTGGAAGTCAAATTGCCAGAGGCTCGGGAAGCAGAAAAGGAGTAGCCACTATTGCAGGACAACTCTGGTTCTCAATAAATATATTGTAAAGAAGAATCATCATTCCCTCCTGTCCTGAGTGGCATGCAAGTTCTGAGGCAGAAGTGTTTCTCCTGTGATTATTTCCCTCTCATGCAGAGAGGTCTATATAAAACATGCACTTAAAAACAAAAAAATAAAACCCAGCTCTGAAAATATAAACAAGTAGGAAAGTATATCTGTAGAGAAGCTTTTTTGCATTTGGTCAGAGGCATAAGATACAAATCATGCCCAGTGGATTCAGGACATCTGTCTTTCTTCCTTGCAATAAACCTGAGGGTTCATGTCATGGAGAATGAAACAGATGCAATACTTCACCTCTTCCTGCTTTACTGTCAGGTAAACATGCACTTCCTCAATGTATCAAACAAACCTGTAGTTCTGCTAAGAGAAAGAAATGGAGAATCTAGCTTTGCTGATAAGGAATTGAGATGGTTATTGTACTCCAGGGAGGTGCCCATCCTGGTGTGCAGGGGTGATTCTGTTAATTTCTGGTTTTGTTTTGGGATTTTAGATAGAGTAAACCTCCTCAAACACACACACAGACACACAGACACACAGACATACAGACACACAGACACACAGGCACCCACCCACCCACACATGCTCTGCAACTGGACAGATTTCAAAGAACAAGAAAATTCTCTGTAGGAAATGAACAAATGAACACTGATTTTTCCCTTCATTTCATCTGGAAATCTAGTTTAGTGAATGGAAGCCCAGCTGTTCATATCAACAAAATTATTATTATCAGTGTGCCTGGTTTGTATTTTATATCATCATTGTGACCTTAATTACTAATACCTGTAGATATTACCTTTGGGTAAACCCTCCTCATTTCACCTAACCACTAATATTGCATCAGAAGGGGCTATAGCCAGGAAAGCAGGATTTATTAAAGATATTTTAAGTTCCCAAGTACTGAAAACTTTGGAAATTTGAAAACTGACTGTCCCTGAAGATTGACCCTGCTCTCAAATTACAGAACTTTGTATGTTGCAATGTAAATTGGTTGCATTAATGTATCTGGATACATAAAAGTATCTATTACAGATCTATACATTAATAATCAAAATAAAACAATAATTCTGCTTTAAAAATGAACAAAAAGACCAGGCCAGTTTAAATTTTAAATATGTAATAACACCTTAAAAACATTTCCATGGACCAAGGAGTAGAACATAATCTTTTTTTCACTTGCCTGGTTTAATATTCCAGCTGGAGAAATAGTGCTTTGCTATATGATCCCTGTTCATAGAATTCATCTGAGACCTCTGAGTAGGTTTTTGACTAAAGCCACCAATTTGGCTACGTCTAGGTCTGACAGGACAAATAAATGAGCTGTTCCCTCATTGTCTGCCTCATTAACACACTGAAAAGCTGGTTTGTCTTAATACACAATCAAAATTGTCTTAACATTTGAACAGCTGAAGGGCAATCTTGCTACAGATAGAGATCTCTTGAGCAAAAAATTAGAGTCCTTCAATTTCATATATTTTGAAAAAATGCACATTGTAAACATTGTAAATATTTTAGCCTCATGTAAGTGTGTAACACCTAAGAGCATAGCTAGTTTAAGTTCTTATATTTGAGACTGTTTTGCCAAGTTTCCATTTGGAAATTGAACATTGTGTAAATGAAGCACAATGAAGGTGGTTTGTAGCATATTATACCAGCATTCTGCCTGTAGTTTGTATTTCCCTCTGTTTGCATTGAACAAAATCCTTCTATTTACTTCAATGCTATTTTACCTCTAGAAAACACACGTGATCCATTTGTGCAGTCACATTGACTTCTGTGGCAAAGAAAAATATTTACTTTCTTGATCTGGAAAAGTGCTAGTTTTCAGTTATTTTCCATCTGTTTTGAACTAGTTACTTGACATAATATAATAAACCCTACTCTTTAAAATCTCAATACATCTCAGGGTTTTAAGCAAGCTTCTTTTCTGCATGAAGACATAACGAAGATTAGCTGAGTTTATCTGCTCCATGTGCCTCAGTTCAATCTCTTGTTGCAAAAAAACTAGTTTGAAAAAGAAGACAAGAGTAATGAAATCACACTTGATACAAACATTTTGTTGCTGCCCTCCCTGCACTCCTTCAGCTTGACAGCTTGCCCATATCAAAGGCTAAGAGTCTTCTCTCCAGCTGCAGGACTAAACACAACTTTGATGGGACTTACACCTCTTTGACTCTTGGAATGCATCAAATGTGAGATTGCACTTGATCCCTGACTTCAGAAAGATGTATGAAAGTGCACTGTAGGATGAAAAGCAGAGAAAATCACATGGGGTTGAAGAGATGCTACCAGGAAATGGGTGTGCATACCTTAAGACCCATCTAGCTGTTTCCTCCTGTGAGTCACAGAGTTCTTAATTTAGGGGTTATACATCTCTAAAAATTACAAGACCATAATAAGAAGCACCCTTCAGTACAATGCACTCATGTGCAGGTGTCCTTGTCCTCAAGAAAAAAGATCTGCCACCAAAATGGGAGAGTTGGTCACATCACCAGAAAACTGTCACCTTTGGATAGAAGAGGACATGTCTAATGGGTGGCAGTGCTTTGTGACAAGGGAAAGCAGAATTGCAGCTTGTTCAGAGGTAAGTGGTGAGCAGGTATAAGTGGCCCAGAGCTCAGAGTTTCAGCTCTCACAGTGCTGATGTGCTTGCTAATATTATTGCTGAGTCTAAAGCAGAATTGTGGAGTGCATGCCAGTAAAATGGCCTATAAAAGCAGAGGGCAAGGGCAGCTGGAGATGTTTCTGTGCTGGTATCTAAGGAGTGGCATAATGTGATGACATTCCATTAGAACTGAGAAAATTGCTCACTCCTTAAAATGCAGTTTCAGGCTAGAAGTACAGTAGATACTGGATGTACTGTATTCCTGAGGTGTTGGTGATTAAGGTCTGTAACTGACAAAAAAGGGAGATGTACTTTTATGGTCCATCCGCCGTGTATGGATGAGACACAGAACTTAACCTCTAAGATACTGTAATGGTCTTTATAATGAGTTAGAATCATTCCACCATTGGAACTGAGCCAAAGCCATTAATTATATGTGTGTGTTTCTGTGTGTTTACAGACATAAGTAGTCATATTGTATGCAACTCGGGCATTACTTTCATTTAGAGAAAGTGGTTTTAAAAGGCTGGTGACATTTGCATTAAATACATACTGTGCCATGTAGATTAGGGACAATCAATGTCTGGAGGAGTGAGCAGAAACTGATTTATTAATGCTGTACTTTTAATTGAAGTAGAAGTCTACATGTATAGACTTGGAGCTTAGCAATAGAATAAGATCTGAAAACAAAGAGATTCCAGTGGCCAAAGTTTATGCTTAAAAAAAAATCTAGTGATTTAAAAAAGTTAGTACTACAAAGGCATTTTAATAGCCCTTTTTTGATCTTTCCTGTATTTGGAGATAAACAGGCTTTTTCTCAGCACAAAACTACGCGAAGGACTAATTTTTGCTATTTTACTTTTATTGGAACTACTTGACTAGTTGAAAACAATTGTGTCTTGTTAAATTGCTGTACTACCATTTTAAAAGGTGAAATAAATCCTGTTTTACTACAATGAATTTTCTGTATGCAGGAAGAATCTTCTCCCCAGAAATAATCACTGTAATCAGTAAGACCACATGCCATGGGTCTTGCAGGCCAGAACTAAGCAGAACATTCTCAAATGTAAACACTGGACTTCAACTTAGCAGTGTTCTTAAGACTCACACACATACAATAGGGTCAAAACACGTTTACAAAGCCTGCCAAATGGAAGGAGGGCTTGTCAGTAAGCTTTAGGCTGCCTGGAGCACTGAAAAGATGTGGCTGTTTAAAGCAAGAGAAGACAACAGCCAGAAGACAAAGCATTCCACCTTTCCAACATTTCTGTGCACTGCTGACTGGGCTGCAGTAGGTAGAGGATTCTTCATTTGTCCCGGGCTGACAGAGCCTCAGGCACAGCCAGAGTTTCTGTGGTGCTGCTGCTGTAACACAGGGTCAGTGCCCCCATTAGCTTAAATTTGAGGTGGTTTGCATCATTAGTAGTGATGATCTGCTCTTGTTAGGGCCCAAAACTAGTGTTGCAGCCTTGAATGGAACGTTGCAAAGATGACAGAATGTTTGAAACCCTGACACATTTGATGTGGTAGTTCTCATACTTGTCAGTTCAAAAGTAATCCTCTGTTTCTCCTCACTTTACAACTTCAGGCACTCACTGGAAGACTGTGTGCAAATATGAACAAAAGCTGTTTTTCACTAGACTTAGATATTGTTATACTACTAGTTTTAGTGTTCTACACAGAAATATTGTTGTATGGGATATATGGGATATTCTTAAGGTTCCCTTGACTTACAGATGAGTATGTAAAGGCAAAGCCACACTTTCTAGGTTTCCTTCACAACCTTTGTCTGGAGAACTTGCCAGATTTTATTGAGAGATTCAGTGGTATTCTTTTCTGCTCTTTAAAATCAAATGTCTAATATTGTGTGGGTGTTTTTTTCACAAACAGGACGGGACGGTTTGTTATGTTTCTTGAGCTTTATTGCAGCATCAGTCTCATTGCATGGTTGAGAGAATAGAAAGATTCTATTCTCTATTCTCTATTCTCTAAAGCAGCCGCTCACATTCTGCTAGCAGCAGCCAAAGATTTCTTTGTTACAGAGCATTTAGGAAACTTTTTAGCCAGTACAGTATTGCTAAAGCTTACAGACAATTGTTCTAGCCAATTACTAGAACTTCACGTTCACCTGCTTCACACAATGCTTGCTTGTTTGCTCTCTATTAACAATACACAATACTTCATTATTAAGCTTAAAACCTTCTACTAACTTGCTAAGGATATTTTTCTTTAGTCTTAAGGTCTACCTTAGCCAAGCCTAAAATTCAAGCTGTTGTTTCATGTCCTTGCTATCAGTACTATTGTAACTTTTTCTACTTTCAGACTTTGCAGCTGCAGATAGTTCTAATTTTTCTGTTCTTTCCATTTCTAAGGCCTGCCTTTACAGCTTTCTGGAAATCTTTTTACGTTTACTATTTCCCACATTATGTGGAGGAAGAACTCGAGGCTTCAGTTGTCCTCTACAGGAGATCTTGTGACAAGACAAGCATTTAAATGGATTTGTAGAGAGAAAAAAATGGGCAAAGGTGTATTTGCTTTTCTTTCACTGCTACAGATAGCTGGAACATTGCTAAGTTTTCTACCTGGATAAGAAACTGAAACAAGCAGTTTTTTCTTTCTTTTTTTTTCTGGAATATAGTAAATGAGAAAACATTAGAAGACACTTACAGAATTTTTTTCTAATCAAGAATGAATTTATTATCCTCATGCATGTAATTTGCATCAGTAAATAATGTTGACTTGTTCAAGCACTCAGCTCAGTCTATGAGTATTCTGCACTTTTACATGGAAATCTGTATAAATGCCTTGGGTCCTGTCTCCTGAAACTAATTTTTTTTTCCTCTTTATGGTTGTTGTGGTTTTTTTATAACGGGGTTCAAGAACATTCTCTCAAGACGAGCTCTGGAGTTCTTTACTTTCTATATGAGGACATCCATTTCTGGCTTTAAGTCAAAGGCTGAGTTGGTCTTTTCCCACTCAGCTACAGAGTGTAAGTGGTAGGAAATGAGTGAATTAATTCTGAATGGGAAAGAAATGTTGGAGGAAAGAGTCAGGAAATTAGTTTTAGACAAGAGCAAGGAGAATGCAAAGATTTTGATTAACTAGTTCAACTTTAATTTGGGAATTTACTAGCTGTTCATCAGAAGGATGCATTACTGTCATCCATTATGTTATTGTGCTTTCTCCTGTTGCTCTGCCAAACATTAAAAGGTGAGAAATTGAATCAAAGTGAGAGCATATGTCAAGAGTACCTAAGAAGATCAGCATATGTTGAATACCTAATTACAAAAAAAAAGTGAGTTAGAGTTTGTTGATAATCTCTGTATTCATTGTACCCTGCTGATACAATATCACTTCAAAGTTTTTTGGATGAAACCCATATGAAAATTACTCAAGTCCCGCTAAAGCTACAGCCTTTGAACAGACAGAGGAATTCTTAAAACTGATACAACATCTATCCTGTCCAGGAACTGTAAATGGAAGTGTGGAAGGTATCTCCAGTCTTTCTACCTCACATCCCATTTGGTCATACAGTGTTCTTGTACTCAACTTGAAGGTTAAAAGTAGTTTTATATGTGAAGCAACACCTTCAGTACTTGGTGTGTTCGGAGAAGTGAAACACTAAAGTAACAACTCAGTGCCAAAAAGAGATGTCAGTTCCAAGGAAAGTGATGGCCAAACAGCTAAGGAAAAGTGATCAGACTTCTCAGGTAGCATTGTGGGAAAGAAACCATCTACAACAGATTTTGCATTCTCTGGGCAGTACAAGGCATCAAGCAAGCAGAGCAACTAGAACAGTACAGAAAAAGACCTCTTAAGATTAAGTACTGGAAAAATCTGTAGAAGTGCCCTGGTAAAATATTTTTGTAATCTAAAAACAGCTCCAGAGATGAGAGGAAAAGATAATGTACTCTTGAATACCATTATTAAAAATCTCTTCCACTGGATGGGCATTAAAAATAGACATTGCTGGGATCTGGAGAGAAGATCAAACACAGCCTTTATATTGCGGACCCTTCCAAGTGCTCAGTTTCTATCTGCAGATGTAAAAGATGGAATATTTGGAACCTGACAGCAGAATTTCAGAAGTGATGATAATGCCACTAAATCAAAAGCCTGGTTATTGTTACCTCTAAGATTTGAAACTAGCTCCCAAATGAAGGATCACAAAGTGCTAGTGCTGTTTGCATGTTCTTTGATATAGTTCCAAACAGATGCAGAGAGGAGTACAAAACCTTGTTTTGTTGCCTGAGTGGATGTTTATCTAGGATACTTCTGAGGGGTGTGTCATTCTGTCCAGTAATTAAAAAACATGCTTTCTGACTAATCCATCATTGTATTTTATTCATCTAGATTCAGATTTTTTTATATAATTCCCTGGTACTTAACTGAATCTTTGGACCTATATAGTCCTCCAAACAGTCAGGATATAAAGTAAGCATGTCCCCATACACAGATCAGCATGTTACACAAAGTCTTACAGAAACCAGTTCTTGTAGTATCATAAAAATTCACCTTTCTCTTATGCAGAAAAAAAGAAAAAAAAGTGGGTGGAATAATGAAAGAACTCATTATTTACTGCCTCTTATTACGGACATAAGGTAAATTATGAAATCTACTATGAACTCTTTAAGTAGATCTCATTTAGTAGGGAACTCTGTGGGTACAATCTAATACACCAATCTAATATCCCAAGTCAATTTCAGTATGTCCTTAGACATCCTAGATGTTTCCCATATTTCTCATGTTCTAGTGAAAGAAGAAGAAACCTCCAGATCTTGGGAAGAGAGGAACATTTGGAACTGCAGCTAAAAACAGTAATCCATTTTGGCACATGGATTACCTGATGAGAACAGCATGTCTGTATTTTCAGAGGAACATACCTGCCAGTCAGCACTCTCAGAAACACCTCTGCAGGGTGATTGGAGGTGTGGCAAAAGAAGAAATCACAAAGCAAACAAATGAGCAAATCATGGTTTCTTTTCTTCTGATGTGAACTTAGTGCTTGCAACACTGCACACTTGGAAATTAATATCTCCCTTATATAGCCCTGAAAAGTAGTGAGACCCAAGAAATGTCTATGTTGTGCTGCTCGGGACCTCACCTTAATGCTGGACATGTCCCACTATATGGATGAGAACAGTCTTAAGTTCTTCTGTTATGTCTTCTGGCTGTCCCATTATGTTGGTGATTTTAGGAACTCTCTAAATACAAAGAAAGAATCTTAGAAAGGAAATATTTTTATTCCTGCAGAGTACAAGGAGGACATTTTCCACAGAGCACGCATGTCAAGGAGTAAAAAGCAGGAGAATTTATGCATTGAAATCTATATAAACTCACCTATCTAGTATATAGTTACATCTACATATTGTGTAATTGTGTAGCTTGTGCCACTTTATAATACATGAGTGGCTGTGCCTGTGTGGGCCTCTTAGGGGGTCTGTGGTGGTCTCTGGTTTGGGGAGGTGCCCCCTACTCAGTTTGGACCAGAATTCAGTTCAGTATGGACAGAGCTCCAGGTTGAGTGCCAAAGAAGATGTGATCTGTAACTCAGCACCACATCTTCTAAGACAAAAGCAAAACAGGTCATAAAATACAAAAGCTTTCCATAAACATTGAGCAACATCTGCTTAATACACTTGATAGCATCTTTTTACATTCAACAGAGACGTTAAAGGTGAGAATGATACCATCTGGTTCCATCTGCAACAGAGATCAAAAGAAGGGACAGACAGTGAATTCTGCTTAAAAACTCAGAGCTTAGAAATACAGAGAATTCTAATTAAAATGCAGAAAATTCTGCTTGAAGACATAGATAGGACTTCCAAATGCTGGTTATTTATTTATGTGGACAATGGCTGACTTGACTGATCATTTTTAAAAGTCAAAGAGCCAATAAAAATAATGCTACTCAGTCATCATCTTCTTGAAGTTCTGTGAATGACAAAGTTTGGAGAGCCCTTTTGGAAATCTAGATCCAGGAGTTGTACTTCGGGATGTATCTGCAGGGACGTCAGAGTTAGGATCAGAGTGCAGGACATGGTGTCTTTCTCTTCCCCGCTCAGGCTGCTCGAGTGCACTGCTGTTCAGCAGGCCAGAGAATGGCAGCTTCTACAGACACCCTCATTGATGCTGTCTAGGTTAGGACTCTGCAAATGGACTGATAATGTAATATTTTACACACCATAAAGAAAATAATTTTGAACAGAGAGATGAAATCAGTCGTTACCTTGTCATGGTGTGCTGTGAATGTAATGATGTGTCCTTGCAATGGGGGTTTCTCCTTTGACTTTGCAGTGCTGCCTCATCACCTAAGGGAAAATGGCTTAGAATAAGTATGTAATTTCCATTACTTCCTTCCCTGTCTGAAAACTGTGTTTAAAAGTCTTCCTTCTCCCCAACAAATCTCAATTCTTTGAAATGCAGCTATCAAGAGAAAGATAACCATAAATAAGAACCGGTACTGTCTCTAGTCTAGGGATTGATGAAAAATAGAGAATGATCTCCCTCTACTTCTTTCTTAGACTCCTGCCTTCTGAGAAAGATTAAGACAGGCTGTCTGAAATGCAAGGAAGACATTGAGATTCTGCTGTGACCCTTTGACCAACACCCAATAGTGTAATATTTTATTTTTTTGCAATAGACAATTTTTTTGTTAGAGCAAGCTTGATTCACTGTAAAAATGTAAACATCTCAGGAAAAAATGACTAATTTCCAGACAAACCAGTTGAAATGGAAGCTGGGGCAGAAGCAGGAAAAGTGGGGGGAAAAAATTTTTCAGTAATAATCCTCAAAGGACAAATATTTCATAGGAGGAGCATAGCACACTGTAGGATAAGTGTTGCTTGCAAAATTCTTCTGCATCTCTGGGATTGCTGAATTAGCAGGGCTAATTGAGAGGGCTTTAATCCAGGTTTGAAAAGGGAAAGACACAAGACCAGTCCCACTAGAGATGAACCTGGGGGGACACGCCTGTGTTGGGGTGGCATGGACAGCCCAGCTGAAGTGCATCTGCACCAATGCACCCAGCGTGGGTGACAAACAATGGGAGCCATTGGCAGCAGGCAGCTGTGGTGTGGTTATCACCATGGGAATGTGGTGGGATCACTGGAGTGCTGCAGTGGATGGCTGCAAGCTCCTCAGAGGGACAGGTGAGGAAGGAGGGGCTGTGGGGTGGCTCTGTGCACTGGGGAGGGTTTTGGCTGTACAGAGCTCAGGGACAGTGGGGATAAGGCTGAGTGCCTGTGGGTGACAGTCAGAGGGATGGCCCACAAGGCAGAGATCCTGCTGGGAGTCTGTCACAGACCACCCAGCCAGGACAAAGTGAAATATTCCACCAGTGGATGTTTCATGGTCACTGGCCCTTGTTCTTGTGGGAGACTTTAACTTGCCAAATGTCTGCTGGAAGCTCAGCACAGTGGAGAGGAGACATTCTAGGAGGTTCCTGCAGTGAGTGGAAGGTAAATTCCAGACACAGCTTATGAGGGAGCCTACCAGGGCAGGCCCAGCCAGACCTGCTGCTCACAAACAGGGAAGGGCTGTGGGACGTGTGGTGGTCAGAGACCACCTTGGGCACACTGACCATGGAATGGCAGAGTTTCTCTGTTCTTGGTAAAGTAAGGAAGAGGATGAATAAAAGCTCTGCCTTGAGTGTACTGTGGGCAGACTTGGTCCTGTTCAGGACACTGGTTCAGACAGTCACTTGCAACACAGCCCTTAATAACAAAGGGCTCCAGGAAGGCTGGACATAAATAAGAAGAAAATCTTAAAGATGCAGGAGCAGGCCATTCCTATTTCCTAAAACACAGCCTGACTGATCAGGGAGTTTTTGCTGGAACTTAGGTAAAAAGGAGAGTTTACCACCTTTGGAAGAAGGGACAGGCCGCTCAAGAAAAGTGCAAGGATGTCAATAGGTCATATAGAGAAAATATTAGTAAGGCAAAAGCTCAGCTAGACATCAATCTGACCAGTGCTGTGAAAGATAGTTAAAAGTGCCTTTATAAATATATTAACAACAAAAGGACAGCCAAGGACAATCTCAATAATTTATTGGATGAAGAGGGGGAAAATTGTCACCAAGGATGAGGAAAAGGCTGGGTGGCTTGATGCCCTCTTTTCCTCAGTTACTAACAGAAAGCCCCATTATCCTCAGGGCAGCCAGCCCCCTGAGCTGGCAGACAGGGATGGGGAGCAGAACAGACCTGTGCAGTCCAGGAGGAAGCAGTCAATGGCCTGCTGTGCCCCTTGGACACTCACAGTGAATGGGAATGGATGGGATTCTCCAAGCACTGAGGGAAGGGAGGAGGAGCTCACCCAGCCACTCACCATTATTTATCTTCTGTCCTGGTTAACCAGGGAGGCCCCAGACACCTGGAGGCTGGTCAGTGTGATGCCCATCTGCAGGAAGGGTTGGAAGCAGGATCCAGGGAATACAGGCCTGTCAGCCTGACCTCAGTGATGGGGAGATTTCTGTAATGGATCATCCTGTGTGACATCAGGCAGCACTTACAGGACAGCCAGGGGTTGGGCCCAGTTGTTGAACATGGCACCTAGTGCTGTGGTTTAGTTGAGGAGATGTTTGGTCAAAGGTTGAACTCAAAGGATTATCTGGGAGGTCTTTTTCAGCCTTAATGATCCCATAATTAGGAGTTGTCAAGAAAATACTTCTTTAACCTAAGCAACCCAAATTCAATGCATACTCATCAGTAGAATATGTCTTTCATCCAAAAAGCTCCCAAGCAAAATATGTCACACTGTAGTAAAAACATGATGTGAAAAGAATGAAATAAGTGCTGAATCCAAGAATATTTGTAGAGTTAATTAAATTAACATCGTTATTACGTTGAAGGAAATTAGAGTAGCATTAGATGCAGTTGAAAATAATACAGCAGAAAATATATTCTGTTTATACTGTTGTCATAGGAGCTTTTTCCCTTTTCTGAAGAAGTTCTGAATCTTATTTTCATATTTTCAGTTTTTTCAATTATCACTGAATTATTGATTCTTCTTACCATGGAGTTTCCTTAATCCACATTTCTGCATCTGTGACGAATAAATCTTCAGATATACAAAATGATTGTTTTGAGGGTGGAAAGTATTGTGATTCATGCTCTGCTTGGGATTAAAAGAGGTCATATGATTCCTCCTTGAATCAAACACGAAAGCGTACTCCTTTGTATGAAGTATGTGTATGAAGGCATACTCTGAATCATCTTGAATTGGAGGAAATCAATTTCCACACAACATTAAAAAACCCAGAAGAAAACATATTTTATAAAATAGGCAGACCACTCATCCATTTGAACATCTATTTAACATGTGTAAGCCTTCAAAAGAACTTTTCACGTCTGAAGTAGTAACATAATAGGACCATGCAGGACCTTTTTTTAATAACCTGAGGTTCTAATTTTCCAACAAAATTCATTAAATGACCTGAAGGTCTGTCCTATATCTGTGTTTATAACAAATCTATTAGTCAGAACTATGTGTTTTCACCTCCATAATGGAATTGGGAGAATCCATTATGGTGCTATCATAATGATTACTTCTCCTTTGTATTGTGGGTTATCACTTAAGATCTTTTTTTATAAACCAAAGCCACGTTGTGCTGGATAACACATAAGAACAGAATGAAAAGACCGCTTATCCCTCAATGTTGCAGTCTACAGCACAGCAGGTTCACTAACTCCACTCACTACATGTAAATGAATGTGTACATCCAGGTGTCACACTTGCCTGGTCCTGGTACATCAGCAACAGCCTTGGAAAGCTCTGGTGTTGGTTCTCTGTACTTTCAGAGTGGGGTGCTGCTCACCTGCATTGCTGCTTTCTTCAAAGTGTGTTTAATCAAGGTGAGAGGATTTAGATCTACATACCAGCTGTGTTTTATTTGCAGTGAGTAGTACTTCATAATGGAAATGTAAATCTGCAGCCAAGGTCAGAATGCACCCCATAGGACAACCTGTTCTTTCATAAACCAGACCTTCTGATTTTTGCTGAAAAGCTTTTAATGGTGAAGGTGGAGGCATTAGAAATATTTTTCCATGACAATTACAACTCCAATAAGCTGCAGAAACCAGAATAGCTGATTAGTGTTTTGATTAGACAGCTGGAATCATGGTCGTGAACAATTCCAGTCACAACGTTCTTAAATTCTGCATTCCTTATGAATTCAAATTCCTTCAATAATGCAAGTGCAAAGTGTTTAAATTCTGTCGTGATGTCAGTGGGGAGCTGAAAGGCCTGTTTTGTTGCTGACGTATGTAAAGATGACCTAAAGCTATTATCTACTATTTATAAATAAAGTGTAATTATTCCTGGTTTTAACAATCATGCTTGCTTCTTGTATTAACCAGGATAGTATAAACACATTCATGCCTATTCATTAGATAACAAACTAAACTGAAATGTAAAAGGAGAATGGCTAAGAAAAATCTTAGTGTACTATTAACAGGGCTGCATCTTTCTAAAATTCCTTCTACCTATGATTCTGGCAACTCTTACTTAACATTTAACATTTAACATTTAACATTTAACATTTAACATTTAACATTTAACATTTAACATTTAACATTTAACTTGAAACAGAAGCAAAGGACAGAGGATGACAGATTGTTATGAAAATAACTTAATTACTAAGCTCTCTTGATTCTACAAGCAAAAACACAAGGAAATAGAGGTATCTGCTCTTCATATCACCTTTGTGCACCTTACATAATTTCATTTTACTTGTACTAGAAAACACTTATTTGAAAAATATCCTCAGCCAGGGTGTTTTTTGGAATACTAAAGATGTTTGCCTTTCCAGCCTCAAGGAGTTTCAGTGAACTTTATTTTTCAAAGAGTCTAGACCTTCCCATTATACAGTAAAGACCTCTTAATTCTTAACATGACTATTTCTCAAATACAATTCTTGTCAGATTATTGCATGAGAATAAGAAAAGGGCTTTTATTTACCTGTACCCTCATTTGCTTCTTTTATGACTATGATGATGTATACAATAAATTAAACTTCAATGCTAGGAAACATTTAAACATTTATTTTTGGAAAGAAACTACTACACTGGTAGTTGTCTGTAGTATTTTCCAAGCTGCCTAAGCATTTAGAAAGCTTGCCTAGATGGATTACCTTATTATCCACCTCAGAGTGAATTTTACTTCTATGGCAAATTTTAGGATTTTTAAAGTCAAACTATTTATTATATTTTATTTATATTCATATTTTTCTTCCTATTTTTTTTTTTGATTCTAGTAAGAGATAAAAACTTTAGGTTTGCAGATTTTAGCCATCATGATTTAAGCCGTGTCCTACTTGTTATAAAAGATCAAATCGTGAGCCAAAATTATAAAAAATTTAGCAAAGATGTATTAATTTGTCTGTGAGACCGAAGTTCGGCGTTTGAAACCACCACAGCCAAAGAGACAGCGTCGAGCCCAGGATCGGCGCCGGGTGAGCCTGGATCTGATCTCTCGAGTGTCGGAGCCTCTCCCTCCGTTCACAAATGCTGCCTCTTGCAGCGGGGGTTTTATACAGTTTGTTCTGCCCGAGGAAAAGTTGACCGAATTTTCTTTGTGTCTCTTCACATGCATCGCTGTTGCTTTCCATGTGCAGAGCTGGACAAAGGCCGAGTGTTGGGGAAGATGGAACAGCCTTATAAATATGATTGCCTGGCAAAAGATTTTGAGAATATAGAAACTATAAGCGAGACTGAAATGAAAGCAAGTTTTGAGATCCCTTAGTTACTGAACAACTGGAAAACAATGGTGTGGCCAGCCGAAGGTAATCCCCTCTTGATGAAACAATACCCTCTGCAAGCAGGCAGGTCCAAGGGCCAGAGCAGACCCTGCAGCTTGGCAGATAGGGCCCAAAGAGTAAGATTCAGGGTTTAAAATGTAACACAGTATGGTAATGTAGTGGTTCTTATAAGTTGTATGGAAATGTTATAGGATATGCATGCTGTAGTAGATTGGTTGATGAGAATCTGAATATTCAACACTGAAGATGATTTATTGTATTGTAACGGGAACTTCGCTCTCTTTTCTTGCTCACTTCTTCGTCTTCTCCTCTGCACTTCTTCACCCCCTCCTTTCTACATGCTCTCCACTCTTAAACCTTTGTCTTTAACTCTCTTACACTTTAAGCCTCTCTTCTCTCGGTCCTGCTCCAAGCTGAGGCTGGCAGCTCCCAGCAGGACCCTGCACCCACGCCCTTTGCCTTAAACCGATAGTTCCACGACCTGGCTGCAGAGATCTCTCGTCTCCGTCCGTCCTGACCGTGCGTGACCCCCGTCACTTCTACAGACTCTCTTACAGCCGAGTCCAGGTGTGCCATTGCTGTCAATGAATGGCATACCTGGAGAAGCCGTGCATTCAGAGGTATCAGTTTGGCACCGCTGACTTGTTGTAGCGTGTTTGTTAAGTTTATTGTATTGCTCCCCCATGTTCTGTATTGCTCCCCCCATTCTATGTAAATGGTTCTGCCCTCCCCAGTTTTCCTGCCATAGCCCTGCCTTTCATTTTGTTACTATAGTTACTCCCGCCCTTGGTTCTGTTAATCCCTCAAATTACGTAATTCCTCCTCCTCTTATTCCCATATATGTATACTGGTTTCTCCTCCCTGAGCCCAGTCAATCAGCCCCACTCCTCCCTTTTTGCCAGAAGCTTCAACTCACTCGGGGTGATGATTGGCTGTGGTCCCGGGGCCCCTCCCTTATAAAGTAACTATTGGTTTCTCCATAATGTCTGTTATGTTTTAGTACACTCCCCTGTCTTCCCTCATTGGTCTTTTGTAAACCCCTCCCTGAGACACCTCCCCCCTTTGAAGGCTTGCTTCTCCCTCCTCTCTTGGTCACTCCCTGGTTGGCTTCTTGGGATCTCCAATAAACCTGAGTTTGGCCCCCACGGAGTGTCCAGCTCCTTTCTACTCGTCTTGGCAGCAGCGAGCCCGTCCGCAGCCAGCACAGCGCAAGGCCCTCAGACGCCGAGGAGTGCTGGCAGGATTGCAGCTGGGTGTTTGGCCGCCCTCAGCTAGCGGGACGACTGACCATCAGGCCAGACACCTCGCCGCAGTACCATTTACATAGAATGGGGGGAGCAATACAGAACGTGGGGGAGCAATACAATAAACTTAACAAACACACTGCAACACTGACTATCTTGGTAGATGCAATCAGCAGGGCGGCTCCCCGGGGAAACCAGTGATCATCACCCTGGAACTTCTATTCTTAAATTAAGGCATCGATTGTTATCTTAACTTGTGTCCGGGAACTTGTTGAACGTAAATAGACAGCTGCTCCCGATCGGGACGATCAAAGACATGCTTTTGGATTTCACAGTATTTTATACCATACATTAATAGCATGAATTATTCCTACCATATATTACATACTGGATCAGTTTTGGGTGAAGATGCATTTTAACATTCCTGAAAGTCCTATAAGATCTATAAACAATTGCCTTTTCTTGTTGGGCACTATGCAGAAACAAATTTGTTCTTTAGGGCATAATCCATTACAAAGATGCTGGTAAATCCTCAGTTGTGTTGAGGTTTTATGAAGCTGAGATTCAATCACATATATGAAACTCAACATATCTTCCCCAGATGTTTAGCACTTTTAAACTCTGAAATTATTTTTTTTTCAGAATTTACATATCAAGAAATGAACTGAGTAATGGATTATAAGGAACTAAAAATGAGTCAGAATTTTAGCATCTGTGCAAGCAAGTTCTTTGTCCAGAATAATCCAAACAATGGAACAAAGTAACTCTTTAAGGGTCATTGCGAAAACTAATTGAGATTTTGTATCCCAGCTGTATTTGAAAACACTGTTATAGTTGCTATCCCTTTTCAATTGGGAAGACTGGAAGAGGTAATCCACTCAGACGGCTTTTAAAAGGAATTGAGGGACCGGGTTAACGCATGACTATTCCTCCTATTAATGAGTTAACTGAGTGAGAAAGTCCTGCTGGTTTTTGTGATGTGTAGCCAGAGATGCGAGCAGACAGTGGAGTTGCCTCAGTGGCAGGTCACTGTCGCAGCCCTGCCTGGCTCCTGTGGTTGCGGACGGGCCCGTGTGTCTGCCGGACACCGGGGGGCAGCAGCAGCTTGCTGGTAAACTGGCTAAGCCCAAATGCTCTTCTCAAGTATGACGTTGCATTTATTAAATGCTGAATTGCTCAGAATTGTGCGATTTGCAAACCAGAGCCTAGTAAACACAACCAGCCCCCGCCCCTGACAGCTTTGTTACACGTACATATGTGGCTGTGCCTTGTATTTTTACACCAAAAGACCTTAGCAGAATCTTCAACATGTGACAAGAAAATGCAAGCTTAAATGAGAAAATTGGTCAGTCAGTATTTCCACACAGTTTTTTGCTTCTGCAACAAGACTGTTAAGAAAGGTGATTTTTGTCTGCTGAGAAAAGAACAGAAACCCTCAAATATGTTCCCCACAATTGTGTTATAAAACACACTGTGGCCATTGCTAACGTAAGACAGGAAAGCAGAAGTGAAAGTCTGATATTCTATTTCAACTCATGTGATCCTGGTAGTTTCCTGCAAGCTAACATATTGTAAAGAAAGGAAAAAGAAAATAAAAGTTTATTTGGGCTGAGAGCAGCTAATAGATTGTTCAATGTGTTTGATTTTGAATCTTTGGAGAAACTACACAAAGGAAAAAGTTTTAAGAAAATTGTTAACATCCCCACACCCAGTCCCCCGAATCATTGTAGATCTGCTTATTACTGCCTTCAGAAATTGAGGTGAAGGTTAATATGTTCCCATTCCACCCTAGCTGGAAAGTCAGAAAATAAATGGGATTAATTTATCATTCTTGAGCATGTACTTTGATGTATTCTGTAATTTCATGTTTGCCTATTTTTTTCTTCTCAAGATTTTTGTTTCTTTCAGTGCACAGTATAAACATTACTCATTATATCTCATGGTGCAGGAAAAAAATGGGAAACTAGAAATACCGTTGAAAAAAGCCATAATGTCATCTACTGAAGTAATAAGAAAATTCTCTGAACAGACATTCATGCTGGAATTAGTGCAGTAATGCTGTGACATTTTGCCAGCCTGTTTGGACAAGCCCTAAAGGAAGAGACTGATGTGGTTTTTAGTGTCAAGTAAACAATGAACCTGCAGAAATGGACTTACTTTGAGGTGCCTTTCTCCTTCATGACTCAAAATGCCAGAGAAGAAAGGGGGAGACTAAGAACACAGATAAATTAGATAAAACTTAAATCATAGAATTATTTATGCTGGAAAAGACCCTTAAGATCATTGAGTCCAATTGTAAATCTAACCATGCCAAGTCTACCCTTAAGCCGTTTGCCTAAGTGTCACACCTACGTCATTTAAATACCTCTGGGGATGGTGACACAACCACTTCTCTGGTGAGCCTGTTCCAATGTTTTACAAGACTTATGGCAAAGAATTTTTCCTATTATCCAGTCAAGACCTCCCCTGGCATATTTTGAGGACATTTCCCCCTGTGCTGTTGCTTGCAACCTGGGTCTGGAGGCTAACCCCCACCTGGCTACAATCTCCTTTCAGTCAGTTGTAGGGAGCAATAAAGTCACCCTGAGCCTCCTTTTCTCTGGACTAAACAACCTCACCTCCCTCAGCTCCTCCTCATATGACTTGTGCTCCAGACCTTTCACCAGCTCCCATTTCCTTCCTCTGGACATTTTCCAGCACCTCAATGTCATTCTTCAACTGTACGCAGGATTTAAGCTGCAGCTGCTCTTTGGTGCAGCCTCACCAGTGCCAGGTTCAGGGCACAATCCCTGCCCTGCTCTTGTTGACCACACTGCTTCTGATAGTGGCCAGGATGCCATGGGCCCTCCTGGCCACCTGGGCACAGCTGGCTCATGTTCAGCATGCCAACCAGGACTTGCAGGTTCTTTCCCACCAGGCACCTTTCCAAGCAGTCTATCCCAAGCCTGTAGTTTTTCATAAGGTTGGTGTCACCCAAGGGCAGGACTTGTGGCAAAATTTCCAGTTATGTTCCAAACCTAAGCTTTCTAAGAAAATGTTTGCTAGAAGGTTGCAGAATTTTGAACCTTGGGCAAAACAAAATAGCCTTCATCAGTGGAGAGATGTAAGACTAGTAAAACTGAAGTTAGTTGCAGTGTTTTTGTTTGTCACACTTGTAAGACGTTATATTGAGAAGTGTTAATTGATCTAATACTACTGGATCTGCCTGAAATATCTATGTGTGTGTGTGTGTGTTTGAAAATGTTTTAATACTTGTATAGTTCACTGAAAGAAACAAACATTTCAGATACTGTGGATTTAATAATCACAATAATTCTTTACTTGTTTCTGTAGAGAAACCATCCTCAAATGACAGGTCAAGACCTTCAAGCAAGTCATGAGGTCTAAGAGGGTAGAAGACAGAAAGCAGTATAAGGAGCAGTTTATGTGCCTGTGAGGTGTCCAGAAGCTCAGCTTCCTTGAGGTGGGAAAGTGAGAAAAGACCATGGTGATTGATAGCAAGCATTTGTCAGCCAAGGACCTGCCTTTCATTACAGGCAATCACTCCGTTATTCCTATTTTTCATGGCTGGCCATCACTTCCTGACAGTTATTCACCTTTTTACTACACCCTGCTCTGGACAACCCAACATCCTAGCACTGGTTCACAGATTGTGCCAAGGACGAGGCTTGCCAAGAGTTTAACCACTAATGGAATACACTTATCTATTCTAATATCCAAATACTGCCCATACTAGAAAAATGAAAAAATCACAATACATTCAAATTTCCAAAATCCATTAAACAAAGCTTAAAAGAATTATGTCTGGTGAAACTTTAAATGTTGTTGTCATATATGTTCCTACAGTTATTGGCACACCAAGAGACTCAAACAAAAACTCAAAAGATCATGATGTGGCTTTGAAAAGACACTAATGAAACCTAAAGATTTCCATGTTATACCAAATTTACTTTAGAGCTTGAAGTGTCTTGCTCTGCTCTTCAAGCATTTTCCCATGGCAGTAGGGGATAAAAGATAGTTTTTCCAGCATTTCATGAACTGAATTGCAGGGTTAGCAGCATTAAATTGTACATATTTTTGACATGCTTAACAGCATTTAGTTTTAATTTGAAACTGTACAAAAGCCTCACTCTGAAAGTAAACTAACAATGATACTATTTGAGAAATGAATGAAAATTTTTACCTTTTGAAATGTCATATACAGTAACCTTTAATTTGTCATTTTGTGTTTTGTTGTACTGTCACTTTTAATGATTGTTACACTGGCTGCACATTTGACACTAACATATTTCTTTTGCTAAAATGTGCATTGCAGAATGTTAATATTTAATATATTGTCTCTTATTCTGTGAGAATAATAATTTTTGCAGCATTCCAAAATGATATATATGAACATACTTATCGAGGCAGCACAGATTTACATTTGAAGAAGCACTGAAAATTTATTCTTTCAGAGTTCTGACTTCAACATTCTTTTTTTTTTGTTTTTTTTTTTTTTTTTTAGACATATGAATATTTTGTGTTCCTTGAATAAATACTTCCAGAAGATTATTTTCCTTATTTCAAAGGAACTACACCAGTGTAATAGTTCTCTCAAAGAAATTGCGGTTTTGTCCTCAGTTTGCTTCATCTTTTTGTCCCAAATATAAAATGATCAAGCCAGACAACTGAGTTTTCAAAGCAAAAACATTTTAATAGCAGAGTTGTATCCTACTTGTTTCCAAAGAAGTGCTTCTCAGTTATGCATCTTGCAGTACCGTGTCTCAGTCTAAAAATTAGAATGCATTGTTTCTGGGTGCTCACATGTCAAAAAAGATACATTTTCCAGGGACAACTTTGATAAAGTATAAAATTGAATGGAAATATGCAGGCTACTCAGTGCTTGAATTTCAACTTGAAGCTGAAATTAGTTGCTAAATCCTTTATTAATGAGCTCACTTCACTTCAAACATTTGAGTCAAATAATTCTTGATTCCCAACTATGGTAGTCTTACAAAAATTCATCATTAATCTGCTATCATGTGCTGAACTAGTGGTTTTAGCAGGGGTCCAATTAAAAGATTGTGACATACAGTGTGGAATTTTAAACTTGAAGTCATAGTAACACCAAGGTAATTGATTATAACTCATACCCTCTGAAGAAGTTTTAAATTGTACTGAAGAATGAGAACTCTATATAACAGTACAGAAAGGATCTTACAATACCCAAAAGATATTGTCATTCATTACTTATCAGCCTTAAGAAAGCAATATGCAATATAATCCCATATTTTGCCATGACCAAAAAATATGCCTAAAGTTATCCAGCTGTGTAACTCGTCTTTTTATACGTCATGATAACAAAAATATTTCCAGCTGACTAAATGTAACCTGTGAGTGTCCACTACATTTAGAGCTAGGTTATTTTCTTAGGGGCATAACTATATGGTTTAGTAAAGTATATGAGCAGAAAGCTGGTGTGTTAGATGTAGGTCCCTAGGTCTTATATTATACTGGTCTCAGAGGAAGCAATAAGAAACCCATTGAGTAATTCAGGTTTATATAGCATATGCATGAAGGTTTGTAAGTGCAATGTTTAATCATTTTTTGTCCAATGCAATGCTGCATGTGCAAACAGAGCTTTCCACTTTCTAATCATAATTTTCCCTGAAACTGCACAAACTTTGAAGGTCATATATATTGTTTTCAATTGTGAGACAAATTTCCTTATCACAGAGACTGTGTAGGATTACTTTTTTACTTGACTGAAATCATACACATCAGTGATCTCTTTCATCATGATTAAGACCATGATACAGAGAGATACTTTTTGCTATCACAGCTGAGTTGTGTCTTTGGTGCCTGAGGTGTGATGCCAATAGCATTTTTATAGCATTTATCTTCTGGCATGTTGGAAAAAAAAGAAAGAAAATAAGGCAGGAAGTACCTGGGAATGACATGGGAATGTCATGTGGTCAACACAGGCTGGGGATGAGCAGATGGAGAGCAGCCCTGCCCAGAAGGATTTGGGGGTGCTGGTGGGTGAGAGGTTGGACATGAGCCAGCCATGGGCACTCCCAGCCCAGAGAGCCAAACGTGTCCTGGGCTGCATCCAGAGCAGCGTGGGCAGCAGGGCAGGGAGGGGATTCTGCCCCTCTGCTCTGCTCTGCTCTGCTCTGGGAGAGCCCACCTGGAACCTGCATCCAGCTCTGGGCTCCCAGCACAGGGAGGACATGGAACTGTGGGAACGAGTCCAAAGGAGGGGGCCCAGAGGAGCCACCAAGGTGATTGATTAGAGATGGAGCACCTCTCCTGTAAGGAAAGGCTGAGAAAATTCGGATTGTTCAGCTAGGAAAAGAGAAGGCTTCAGAGTGACCTAATTGTTCTTTTGGTAACTGAAGGGAGCCTGCAAGAAAGATGGAGAGAGATTATTTACAAAACCATGCAGTGCTCTTAAACAACGCAGTCAGTAAGCTTGTATCAAGCAAAGCCAGTGACTTCCCATATGCCTACCACTATTTTCTAAATCCCATCGTTAATTAATATAATCCTCACAATTCATTTTTATTTCATCAGACACAAACATCAGACAGAAACATTTAATTAGACACATACTAAAAATAAAAAGATGAGTCTATATTTCATCTGGACAGGCAGAGTACATGGTGTTTTAATAAGAATGGCATTTTTGGGATCCCAGCAAATGACTGCAGAGTACTGACCTGTCTATCTTTCCTTCTCCAGAAGTGCAGATTTTTGAACATATGTCTAAAGAGACTGAAACATGAATTTAATCCTGTATTTCATCTTAATAAACAACTGGAATGACATATCATGCATCAAGTTTATTTAACCTCATAATTTCATGTCACCTCTTTGGAAATGATTGTTTTGACATATGTTGCTTGGTCTCAGAATAACAATTAATTTAAAAAATTAAAAACAACATAGCAAGGGATATAAACAAAAATGTGCAAAATATCACCTTGCATGAGCAAAGCCAATGAAAGTCTTCTCTTATTCTCAGATACTGATGTAAAAACCTGACAGCAGTTATAACTTAAGTAGTAAGAAAAAAAATGCAAGCCCCTGAATTTACATGTGTGTTCTACCTCCTTATTTCCCCCAGAAAGCAAAGTGAGCCAATACATTCTCTCTAATCAGTCTGAAGCACCAATTCTAATCTGGCTCATAATTAGAGAAAATAAAATCTGGAACGAATTCCAGCTGACCCAATTAAGTTGCTGGCCTAACACTCCCTGGGTTGTTCATCCCACTAGAAATCACAAACATGGTGAGCAAAAAAGTTTGCACAGCCCTTTCTGCAGTATCAGAAGCTTTTAAGTTGCATTCACAGTATCATTAAATTGCCAATGTATGAAAGGTTCTCTGTCAGTCTAAGCATTCATGCTGTTCTTTTGCTGAAAAATGCATTCTCATATTGCTCAACTAGTATAAAATAAATGCCATGAGAAGATGGTAAATTTTAATGCTGCTCATGATCAGGGGAGTAAACATCCACTGTTTGTAATAGCCATGGTAACAGGAAGCAACCTAGACTTAGTAGGTCTTATCCTGATATGTGTAATAATAGTCATTCATCTTTTAAGAAATCAGGAAAGTTGAAAAGAAAAAGGGTTCTTTTACAGATTAGCCTGAGATTTGTTCCACAGTTCCCATGCTTCACCCCATTCATTTACAAAAGCAATCATATAACAGTCCTGATTTTGCCCTCTGGCCCTTCTCTTGCCATTTCTTCTTCTCAGTTTCTTCAGTGGTGACCATCCTGCTGCCTGTCTTGTGACTGGCCACTCAGCAGCACCCATCTGCGGTGACCTTTCTCTTCCTGTCTCGAGCCAGACCCGTGGGGGCTGCTGAAGCATTGCTGGGAGCTGGAGCTTACCCAGAGCTGCTCCATGGATGAAGCAGTCCAAGATGCGCACACATCTTTTCAGATGAGAAGTTTTCTGATTCAGTGACACTTTACCTGTTGGAGTTGTTTTACCTTTCTGTTTCCCGCTACATCAGGAAATACGAAAAAGTGTCAGGTTTTTGTGTTTGGTTTGTATGTGCCTTTCTCATAGAGAAAGACAGATCTCTAGAATAGATCTAGCATAGATCTCTTAATATTTCTTGCCAGACTTGTTCAATTTACAGTAATTTTCCTAAACTTATGCACAGGGAATTAGAGAAAGAGTGAATAAATAGTCTAGTGGGTGGATGGGTACCTCAGCTATGGATCACTAAGGTTCACATGCTTGTTCTTCCAAGATATCCCATGGAAATAAATATCCTGTCCCATATTCTTAGCTCCTTAGGTTGTTGGGGTTTTTTTCAGGGGATCTGATGAAGGCAAGGGAAACTTCAAAATATAGTTTCCCCTGATGTTGAGGCAATACTTTGGAAATTAACATATTTCTTCCACTAACGTCTACACACGATGTCTGGAAATACTTTTCAAAGTGTATTTATTAAAGTTCCTCTTTTTATATGACCACTGAGAATGATTTCCACTGCTAAAGGAAATGTGTTGAGCCTGCATTTTGCTCACTGCTTCAAGCTATGCTCCTCTATGGAGCTGAGAAGTCTGAAGTGGGACCTAAAATGCTGTACACTGAGAACTAACTTTGGGATAGAATTAGTTGCTCATTCATAAAGCTTACAACAAGAAACCTCAACCACTGAGCCAAGCTGCCTTCAGAGAATGAAGTAAGGATGTAGGTAAAAGAGGCATTCCCAAGATGTATGCCAGGTGGGTCTCTCTGCTTCTTGAGAAATAAACTCTAGAGTTAAAGACACTGCTACATTTGTAAAGAAAGCTAACCTCTTAGGATATCCATCTACACTCAATTATAACACCAGAAAACACATTATCTCTGTAGATCTGTCTAAAGTCTGATAGCAAACTTGCCTGAAAGCATTCATTTTATGGGAAAAAACTTCCACAAGTGCATTATTCTCGGAACCCAAAATAACTTTTAAAATTTTTTTGTATTTGTAAAGCAATGATACTCTAATGAAATTGGTAAACTTTTTTTTTGCCATGTGGCATAACATGCATTGTAAGTATTTAATATTTTATTTTATATAGGATATTCTAAGATGTACCAATATAATATTAATAATATGCCTTTGATGACTGTGGAGATGATAAGGATATAAGGAGTTCTACTAGGGGACAAGCTGAATAAATGACAGTCTTTATCACCAGCTTACATTAAAAAATCACCTCTGAACAAAATTATATCTTTGTAAAAAAAAAAAAAAAAAAGGCCCACCCTTTCCATTTGACATTACCTTTGTTAAATAGTGTTCACTTTGAACTTTTCTTTTCTAGGATCATAGCTGCAGATTCCTGACAACCCTCACCATCCTGCACTACATAACCTGCAAATAAATGTAACTTTTCTTCTACTACTCTGAAATGTACAATAAGGATTTAATGACTCCAGCCTGCTCCACCAGGCTGTTGTACTGGGCATGATGTTCTGTTGTATGGAATATTCCTTTCACCAGTCTTTGATCCACCTTGGGAAGGTTTGTGAAGGACTGTATTCCATGGAAGCAAGAAAAGAGCGAGAAAAGAGTAAGGTGAGAAAGAAGTGGCAGAGACAAATCGTAATGAGTAGACCACAGCCCCTGTTATTCTCTACATGGCTTTTGAGCATCTGTGTGTGTGCATGTGTAGGAGTAGAGGAGCCAGGAATGAAGGAATGGAGATGAGCCCCCAAAGAAGAGGAGCATGGGGGGAAGGTGGTTGTAGTCTTGTTTTTATTTTTTGTTACCCTACTCTTAATTGGCAATACATTCAATTAATTTTCTGGAAGCTGATTCAGTTTTGGCCGTGCTGGTATTTGGTGACTGATCTCCCTGTCCTTATGTCAACCCATGGTCTTTTTCTTGGTACAGTGTTCATCTGTCCTGTTGACTAGGGGGAGTGGGAGACTGTTGAATGACTGATTCATGGTGCAGTTCCTCAGTTAATAAGCAGTATATCTATAAAATCCAGCATGTTTGCAGATCTCCTCTTTATTGTATGTCAAATATGCAGAACATGTATTGGATTCAGGCATAATAATCTGATGAAAACTGGAACTCAAACATTGCTTGAATCTAAATCTTCAGTTTACTCTTTGTTGTGTTAAAAGGATCTAAAATAATTTTACAACTTCAGAAGTTTAACAGAAAAATATCTGCTTTGATTTTTTAGAACTAAAATGCATTTCAACTCATTATTAACTAAAAAGAGTGTTGTTTTGAACCATCTTTAAGCAATGTGTATCCCCAGTGCACACATGACAGCGTCTGTAATGAAAGACACAAAGTGCATTGTCTTGTCAACTTTCCAAAAAAGCACTACATAAAATGAGAAGTATTTCTAAATCAAGCAAAGTAGAAGCAGTACCTCTTACCTCAAAAAACTATAAATCTGTCAGTGCATTTAAAGAAAAATAGTATAGATTGAAAACCTGGAAAGCAAAGTACATCAATGCAAGCTTCTTTACCTGCAACTGATCACTGCTGTTGAAATTGTGTTATTTTCCCTCCTTTTTAACTAATGTGGAGATTTCAATTCTTGCTGCAATTCTCCAGGTTTTGTTCGAGTTTGATTTTTATATTGATTTCAACATTTTTCATTTTTTTTGAAAGGATGGATACCTATTTGAATATTTGACACCATCTTTCTGGCACCAAGATTTTATATTTGGTGCTTTGTGCAATCGATACATTTAAGTACATTAAGGTTTTCAGCAAACCTTTTCAGCAAACTTTTCTTACTTTGGAAGTTTATGCTACTCTTCAGTGTTATGTATTACACATATGTAAGCATTGGATACCTTTTTCATGATTAAACATTGCACACTTCCATATAGATATATTGTTTAAAAAATGCACACGCCATTTTAATATATTAATATTAATATTTGAAAAATAGTAGGTATAATATTTGATACAGTTTTCTGACTAAAGCACCTGTATTTAAATAATACTAGTGTATTATTTAAAACAATAATACACTAGTAGAAAGACCAAAAATCCAGGTAGTTCCTTCTTTTGAGAATAGAAGGTTTAATCTACGAGAGTCATCTCACATGTCTTTTCTATCTCCAATAGAAACCTGAAGTCTTTGTAAGGAATGGAATTCTTAAAGACTATTGCAACAGGCCTAGTGGCTCTCTGGTATAGTGATTATTTTGATTATAAACATGTGCTTCAGGAAGACATGTTTTCAAAATAGAGTGATGACAGTTTTCTTCCTGACAGTCTCCTTTTGTATGTCTCTCACTGTTAAGGACTCCCTTCCATGAAACTGTTTGGCTCTCATGTTTTTCATTTGTTTTTGTGGCTGCACCACTTGAAATCAATTCCAAGCAACAAAATAAAATATTTCTGAAAGCAGAAAACAGTTGTGAGTTTAATGTTTTTACTACAACTCTGCTATTTACAAGAAAACACATTAACAATGACAAATAAAGGCAGAGTCCAGAAGGGAGTTCTGAGAATCAAGGGTCAAAGATTCTGGGCCTTATATAACCATAATCTTTCAAAAACACTAAACAGGTTTTGTTTCTCACTCTTCTCCTCTTTTAAAAGCAAGTAATAGTAAGCAACTTCATAGGAATACTGCAAGTTTTAGTTACCTGATACACTAAAGAGTTTTAATATTCTTAGAAAGGACAAAATGTTATTATTTCTTTTAAGTTTAAAATTTCAATTTTCTTCTTTAAGAATGTCTGACTCTCCAGCAGACTAATTGCCTCCATATGAGAAAAGCCTGTGCAAGAGGCACTGAAGACAATGGCATAAATCAAGGGTAATGTTAGGGACCTTTACAAATCATTCCAAAATTGTTAAGAAATGTGATCTTTTGCTGCAAGACATTTTCTGTGGTGTGTTTTCGCTTAGCACACAGATTGTGTACTACGCCCAGACATTTGCAGCCCTCTTGATGTGCGTTTCCTTAGAAGCCAATGCTGAGAGCAGAGCTTTGTTTAGCTTAGAAACAGTTGCACCAGCAAATGCTCCTCTTCACCTTATACGGTACATTGCACTAGAAATTTGCTCAGGAGTACATCAACATGACTGTACAAGAACAACTCTCTCTGACTTCCTCATAGCTGAAACCTCACGCCACATCATCTTCATTTTATTTCCTTCCACTATTGTTCTTCAACATTTTTAATGACAGATCACCTGACCTGTCTGAAATACACATACATAGCTGTGTATCTCTACTCTTATGCTGCAGGCAAGAGACCTGAGCACTGCTTTGTGTAGCATGTAAACAGAAAGTTATTACTGTATTAAAGCGCATTTTATCTCAATGTAAAGGGAAACTAAGTTTACAATTTAACTACAACAACAACAACAAAACAAACAAACAAACAAAAAGATGGCAGTTGGTCTAGGATGCAAGGGGATACCCATAGCAATTGTTAACTCCCAGCTTTCCTTCAGGGCACTTGTTGTTTCTCTGATTGCAATATTTTTATAGATTCTCCTGCCTTACTATTAGCCTTTGATTTATAGAAATGTGATATATAACACTGTAGATGTACTAATGAGCTTCCCGTGAGAGAAAGAAAGTACAGATAGCATCTGGAATCAGGTGGGAGTGGGGAGAGCCTGTTGGAGGGATGGGGGCACAGGAGACAATTATAAGCAAAATGTGTTTGCTTAAGGGAGGTCCATACTCATGTCCTGCAATCATTGAGTTGTTCAGCTGACAGCACTAAGCCTCCATAGTTTTCAGGACATGTTGGCTTGTGCTTCCACTAAGATGAAGAATTAGTGTCCCCAGGGGAGTTCCTGAGGCTGCAGCCTATAAATCATATTACTTTGTACAAAATGCCAGGTTCAGTTCTTGGGATTCTTAGGGATCTTGGAGGCGAGTCAGGTCTACTGTGACATAAAGTGTACATTGTGACATACAGCATACATCTGCCATGTTAGCAGAGAGAGCACACATTTGAAATATCTATGTGGAAAGAGTATCCTTTGTAATTTTTTGTGCCAAATAGTGTCAGACTCCCTGACTCTATTTATAAAAGCAGCTTCTGTAATGTTGTTCCTTTTTTGCTTCCTTTTTGGGAAGGAAATAAGTCATAAATGCTATTACTTTGGGTATAGACTGCTTCTTCATTTGCTGCTTGAAAATGGTTACAAATGCCTGGTTTTGTTTGCTCCCCTGCATTTCTTGCTATGGAGGACTGTGAAGAAGAATACTTAGAAACAAACCCTTGAAACAGCAGTTTTATTCCTGGGAAAAAGAATTAGCATTATTCATTTGTTATTTGAAGAGGAAGCAACATGGAGCAAACCTGAGCTGCTGTATCAATACATGACTCTGTGAACTGCAAGTGGGAAAGGGGAACATGAGCAAAATATCTGCTTTTTCTTTCAGTTTCATTGTACCTGTGCAAAAGTAGAGAGGACTCAAATTCTGTGCAGACATGAAATTGCTTCTGAACTGACTCTAAAATATACACATACTTAAGCAGTTCTATGATTGCTTTGGTTTTTGTCCTTTCTGAATCTCAGAAGGCAATATCCAAGACTATTCAAAATAACAAAAACTTTAAAAGAATGTGAAAGAGAAACAATATTCATACAAGGGGGAATTCTGAGATCTGATATAGGTGTAAATAAAGCTGCAAGGGAAATAACTGACTCCTCTAAAGCTTAACATTCCCTGTACTGGACACACATATTCTCAACTACTGAGTTTCTCAGAAAATGCTATAATAGGTTATACCACTAGAATTCACAATTTCCCTGTACCTGGAACTTATATGGCTGTACTTGCTAAGTGTGCTGTGAATTCACCCATCAGTTTTTATTAATTACATTGATTCTTTAGAATGCTACTTGTTAGTCACTGTCTGCTAGGGATAATTTTTGTCTGGTGAGTATTTTGAGAGCAATTTTCTTCCAAGTGAAAGAGTGGTTTCAAAATAATCAGTAATTTAAAGGATGGTCTTAAAATTCCTGAAAAAGTTTGAAAAGCTGAAGATGTGCTATTGCAACGTATTTACAAGATCATGCACTAGAAACTGAAAACTGGAGACAGTTATTTTCTGAATGGGACATTGGAGTGAATGCGTGAGAAGCAGTAGCTGCTATGATAATTCCTCTTGTGGGAAGCTACCAAACACTGCTCTACTGTGCCTGGGGATATGTGAATCTGACATTCAAAGTGAAATGCTGTAAATGCTTCAACCTCTAGGCCTTTACAAAGAAATTAAATGCCTGTTATAGTTAATATTTCATTATTTTAGTAAAAAGGATAAAAGGTGTGAACTTAAATCTTCTTTTTAATCAGTGACATCTATGAAGGGTTGGGGACATAGACAAGTCAAAACATTAACAATGGCTTTTCTACTACATAATATGAGTAAAGGAAACTTTTGCTTCACACCAGAGAAGCAGAAGAACAGCAGAAGAACAGCAGTGTCATCAAAAGGTCTAGTTAAGTGTCTAAGAGTAATGCCAGCTGAAATTTCAATGGAGGAAATATCTGGTATGCAGTTATATACATTGGAACTTTGATATTCACAATTTCTGTTTCTTGAACAAAATCTGGCTTAAGTAAGTATGTTCTGCCATCTTGGCATTTTTCATTTACTTCAAATTGACTGTCCTATGTTCTTTAGTTGATCTTTTGTATTGTACAAGATGCTGCAAACTGTTAAACTCTTTTAATATAAAGCAAGCAAGGAAAACCCACTACAGTTATGGTTGATCTTTGATTTCCAACCCCCACAGTAAATGAATCTAAAGTTATTTGACTCAGCTTAAATGAAGTAGGGTCTATGGTGATAAAGGTAAAACACCATCTTCCTTTTTCTGTTTAAGTCCGAAGTCTTGCATTTGAGTTTTTAGCACTGGCACCATAACTATCCTGCCTTTTTCTGCTGACAAGGATTCTTCAGCATTTTAATCTGGTAGCATTTTTTAATAATTTATTTCTACTACTAAATGTCATAAACAACACAGGAGAGAAGCATGTATTTAGTAGATATACTTTTAAAATAAAGAACAACGAAAATAAAAAATGTTCCATATTTGTTGCAAACTGGATCTCACTTGATGAAGCCATATTTTAATAATGTAATTTTCATTACAATTCTTGTCCTTTGACTACCAAGTGTTCTCAAGATCTAAACTCTAGCACACTGATATATAAGTGTCTTTAAAATATGGCATCGGTGTCAACCTCACTGCATGCCTGAAGCATCACTGAAGGCATTTTTCCCTTGCAGACTAAGCAGAGAAACAAGAACCTAGAAGAACTTTTTTCTAACTAATTTCCCATCAGAAATCAGCTCAATGACCTTCTGAACCTCTAAACAGTGGGTTTTTTTAAGTACTGCTATGATCCAGCAAGGTTTACCATGTGGCCACTGTATGCATTCTCCTGGATGTCAACATCCCTCTTTGGACTGAAAGCAGATATCATTTTGATATACAAACAGGTTTGCTGGCTCCCTTAATCCTCATCATTGATCAGTCTAACGCTATCATAATGAGCTAATTTTCAATATTGTCCCACAGATTGGCAGACCGTAGGCTATGATCTGAATCAATATGGTTCATTTATCTGATCAGTTCATTAATAATAGAAATATTCAGCTAATCCTTGCATTTTGTGATTAAATGAATTATTTGTGACTTTGCAGAAAGTAACTACTGTTTTAATTAAATCAATAAAAGGATGGTTGGAATTATTAATATTTTAATTGGATAATGTCTCTATCTCCATGACAGAGAAAGGAGGATCAAGTACACTCTCAGCAAATTTGCAGATGACACTGAGTGGTGTGGTGCAGTTGCCACTACGGAGGAATGAGAAGCCATCCAGAGGGACCTGGAGAAGCTGGGGAAATGGGTCCATAAGAACCTCACAAGATTTAACAAGACCACGTTCAAGGTGCTGCACCTGGGATGGGGCAACCCTCAGTATTAGCACAGGCTGGGGAATGAACAGACCAAGAGCAGCCCTGAGGAGTATGATTTGGGGGTGCTGGTGGGTGAGAGGCTGGACATGACCCAGCCATGTGGCATTTACCTAAATTAGATTACATTAGCTCAAATATTTTCATATACTTAAAAATAAAGAACTTGTGATGAAGCATCCCAAGACTACTTTGAGCAGAAAACCTAAATTAATGTCTACTCCTTGATGTACTGCTATATGAAAGGGGTAATAAGTGCATATCACCTTTTTCAATTCACAAAGAATAAAACCTTGATCTTGAATGACAACTGGCTGTCATATTTTCATATAATCTACTTGAAAAATATTGATAGAAATGATGGAGAGCACAACATCATTGCACTGATAAATCTGAAGTAAACCCATTACAAACCTTTTAAATACTCATGGGTATCACTCTTATGGCTGTATACAAAGTAAACATTAATAAAATTGAAAATTTTTTCCAAAACTGTGAGCAAAAAGTAAGAAATTACCAATATGCTGCAACTGAAAAATTATCAGTAGTGTCAACCACTCTTGATGAAGAGGTTGTTGTTTCACATGTCTTTAATTCCAAGGGTGTGAAATACTGCCTCTAGCCAAAACAAAAAGCTTTTTTCTTCCAAAATTTAGACTTCAAATAGAAAAGTCTTAGTGCCAGGTATCACAAATATTTAATATCATGCAGTGAGTAGGATCCGATGCTTTTAAGTCTCTTTCAAATTTTTTGAATGTGCTGTTCTTCAAAATTCCATTACAGCTAATTATTTTCCATATCCAGCATCACCATTTCTTGAAATATGAACTATTTAATTGTTCCTTCTACCTGAACACGGGGAAGGTAACAGACATGTCATAGTGCTGCAGAACTAAGTCAGCATGCCTGCTCTGGTGTTGTTCAAGAAGGCAGCCTCCATTTTCTGGCACCAGCCCTGGAGAAGTGGTGGTGATGCTGTTGGATGCAGAGCATGGGCAGTAACATTTGGTGACAATGGCAGTGCAGGATTGGCATGAAAAGGGCTGTCCCTGTCCAGTCTGGCAGATGAGCTGCCAGGTGAAATGATGAAAGGAAGCATAAGGGGGCAGGGGCTGCTCATGGTAATGGAGGGTGGCTGCTTCGGACTGCAGTCAGGGAAGCCACCAGACCAGAGCACACTCCTGTCTTCTCATTCGTCTGCCACTGTTGCCAATAATCTACAGGACACATAAGAAGGCAGCAACTCCTACCCAGCAGTGGTCTCACAGGGAGCTGCAGATCTCTAAATCCTTGGGCAAAGAGACCTCTGTACCTTTGTTTCACTGGGTGGCCTGGGGCTGAGCTGCTGGCATGACCTCTAGTGAGGTAGTGGCTGTGTCAGAGTGGGTGAGTGCTGGTGGCAGGCAGCACAGCTCCCTCAAGGTTGGCGTCTCTTGGTCATCATGGAGGCATGCAATGGACAGCTTTGGTGTGGGGCTGGGAGAGCTGTGGGCACAGCGGCAGGTGCATCACAGGGTGGTGGCTTCATTTAGTGGCTCTCCTGTCTCCGACAGCTGAAGCCCTGTACAGGAACATGAGCACATCTGCCCTCTTCTTTGTTTGCCACTCAGCCAAGGAGTGTTGCAACTTTCTGCGGAGATAGTTACCTAAACATAAAGAAGCATCCTCTCCTGCCCCTCAACATCTCATCTAGTATCCTAAGATAGATAGCATCATGGTCTTACAAGTAGCTAGAAGTTCCCCAGAGCTGTGGACAGAAGCAATTCTCCAGCACCCACATTCTTTTTTCTTTCACAGAGTGAAAAAAAAAAAGTTTTTAAACACAAATTTTCTGACTCAGTAAGCTATTTTTCTTGAACATAGTTTCGCTGAAGTCAAGTAAATCCATTCTGTTGCAACCAATAATGTAAAATAGTATGTGGCTGTGGGATTCTTCATTCAAAAGAGACAGAAACCACCATACAAACACTTTATACATTTATTCTGGATGTGTGTATATACACATTTCACAATGCAAGTGAAATTGAGTAATGGTAAGAGCAAGTAAATTTTTGGATACAAAACAAAGTTTTGAACAAACCACATTCCTTAATTATGCCATAACTGTAGTAAAAAAAACCTCCAAAACAACTGCAAAAGGGACTTCTAACTAATTCCAAGATTAAGCACAGAGAAGAAAAAAATGTAACATATAAGCAAAAGCTGAATTTCTTATTCATGAGTTAAATAAATTAGCAACACATATGAAAGTTTCATCACAGCTGAATTATGATGCAGTTCATACATGAAATTGGAAGATATCTGGCAAGCACCGTACAAATTAACATAATGTATCTCAGTATTCAACAATCTCTAATAGCCCATAAGACAGTTTTCACTTACTAATGCCATCTTTGAATATCCTGGGGAAAAAAGTATTTTTAAGTTTGGCAAGAATATTCAGAATTATATTAATGAACTCAATTATCTCACCTAAAGAACTCAGAAGAAAACAAATTGTCACTCTACATTCATTATGCTTTTTTTGGTTTCATACAGTAAATGACAATACTACTGACAGCTACCAAGCTGGAAATCTCTTTTGCTGGAGAAAAAGAGGGTGTTCAAATATTGAGAGTCATTGAGGCAAAACTGAAGTAAAAAACCCCATGCTCTGTTATTTCTTCTTTTTTCATCCCATAGCTTTCTCATTTGTCACATGTTGTTTGCATTCCTGTTGTAATTACTGACTAACTATGGGTTCAATATAATTCAGAAATTCCATTCTCAGACTTTGAACTAAATTAAAACTCATACTATGGCTAAGGAAGGGAGATGTTACATCACTTCCAAAAATAGAGTTTTGGTAAGTTTTAGATAATTTTTAAAGATGCTTGATTTTCCAATGCCCCTTACTGGAATTCTCAACATTTGATATTAGCAATAGGTTACTCTTAATTTCCCTGCATTTCTGTCCTTGCCCATTTCCCTCTTCTTTTTTAACTTCCGGTGGTATTAAAAGATAAATTTCATTTGTCATCTTTTGTATCAAAAATTGTAGCTAGAAATGATGTAGTACTAATCTAGTTCAATTAAATTCATTAGAACAAGGATAACCCTTGACATTCCTATATCATTCTTAAAGTGTAAAATGCAAAGCTTTCCTATAAATATTAATTAAACTGATGTAGGAATTAAAGTGTTCTAAGCATAACAACAATAAATATATGGTAGAAGAGTATTAATGTAAGTTTTTAAATAATCACAAACCAGACAACGTCAAAAATTAATTTTGTCTTTTACCCTCAATTTTTTCTCACTGGATTTTTGTGCATGTATTTTTTCTTTTGGTTATTACTATATTTGATGAATACTCTTTTGAGAAACTTGTTTTAAAACTGAATAGTAAAAAGGATGTAAGAACAATTATTAGAATAATTATTACTTATATTCAGTGTAATTATTTAGTGTTGACTTCAGGAGAATTCAAACCCAATTATATCCAGTATCCCTGTGATAACCAGTTTTCTTTCACAAAAATTAATAAATAAACACACCTCTGTTCCAAACATTTCATAGGTTATGGCACCAATGACATTCCTAATGCCAAATTAAGATGATTTGTGCTATTTTTTGTCTTCTGTAACTGATGTATAGCAGCAGATAAAATGACAATGAAGTAGTGTTAAGGACAGAAAAGAAAGAAACAAATTTCAGCCACTTAAAACACTGCCCCAAACACATCAATAATTTACTCATATAAAGGTACTACAGTTTGTGCTGAATGTAGAAAGGTCAAAAACAATCTACCAGTGAACTGGAAACAAAAAGACAATATATTCTAAGTTTACAAGATTATGCTGCCAATTTGAACAATTAGGAAGCAAAGAAAAATTGTTCCTCCTCAAACTAGATGGGAAAATAATCTTCTTCTGAAGCTATAACCCCATCTAGTGGGACTTCTTTTTAATAGCTGATAGGATTTGATCTTTTCATTACTCTGAGTATTTTGTGTTAGCAAGGGCTACCAAATCAAAGTGGGAGATTCTCAGGTTTTGACTTCTCAAGATTTCTCCTTAAAGGACTCTGTCTTTGCTACTTTTGTGATTACCTCATCAATTACAAAGGGTTGGCAGAGGAAGGAAGATATCTACTGTATTATTTGGATAAGCTCTAAAAAAAATTAGTGCAACACTGTGGAAAAAATATGGTTTATGAGATATTTGATTATAAGTAGAGAAGTACAAAGTAGGAATAGTGTTGGTCAGTGGTCCTCAGAGTACCTCGCCTGCATGAATTTCAAAGTTGACTTCTCTCATTGAAATAAATAAACCGCAAGGGAACCCAAGAGCATAAAAGAACATAATGGTACTGTAGTGAATGCTGGGGACTAGGATATGATGAATTTAACCAAAATAGTAATGAATTCTTGCAGTGTTCATGGCTAAATTGCAGTATGAACATACTCTACTGGTTTTGTTCCATGTCTTTAATGACACAAAGAAATTGAGGAGTAAGATGGCTCATAGGTTCTAAACTCTTCTCTCCCTGGGAATGATGACATATAGAGAACGGAGAGCGTGGAGGGTGTTTCTGGTCCCTAGTACTTATAGTTTATCACATTACTGTAACATGTAGCTCAGACTCAGGGCAGAAACCATGACAAGTGCCTGTGCTGTAGAATAAGCTGGCCCAACTCTTGCACAGTCTACTTTGCCATTGATAGAAACCTTCTTGTTGTTTTATTGACAGCTCACTGAGTAAGGCTATCTTCATCAGCACCCTGCCAAGACCGAGCACTCTCACAAGCTGCAGAGGTTGCTTTCACAAACTCTGCTGACCCAACAATATCATCTTCTGCATTCAAATGATTCTGTAGTCTTTGGTATTCATTTGATCAGTAATTATGGCTGTCAGCATTGACATACAATTTCTCACCAATTTTCACAAGAGAACATTCAGTGAAACAAATGGGGCAATTATACTTTACTTAGACCAGCCACTGCATACTTGGAAAGCTGGTCAGACAGTGGAATTGTGGTTTCTGTTTCAAAGGCTTTGAGCCTGTAAAACTGTCAAGACTTAAAAACTGAAGAGCAGATATGTAGAGCTACATCAAATTTCCACCTATCCTTGTTCAGAGACAGCGTATACTTACGCAAAGAGTGGGAAACACAATCAACAGCAAAGGGACTCTGACAAACTCCCCCACCTTTCTGCAGCCAACAGCTTGGAAGACTTTGTGCTGGTTAACAGCTCTTAAAAGAGTTTTACTCTATCAACTTGTATAATTATCTTTTAAACCATTTGTAGATTTTTAACCAAAATATCCTGTGCAATTTGACTAGAAAAACACTTGCTTCTGTTGGTTTTAAACTTGTTTCTTGATAATCCCATTTAATGCCTCCTGTTCCTTCCTAACAGAATATTGAGCAATGACAGCACTTTCTCCATGCCAGTCAGGATTTTATAACTGCTGTTGTATCATTCCCTTCCCTCTGTTATCTCTCATATATGAAAGCCATTCCCCGACTCTTTTGTTAATGACTTCTTTTTTGAGATGGGGATATAACAGCATAAAGACTTCGTGGATTAATGACATACTGTAGTATTTTCAACTTCTTTCTTATCTAGCTAATTCCTCTTATTTTAAAAAGGTCTATTTTCATTTTCAAACACTTTTGAGCACAGAATCATGGAATTGTTAGGGTTGGAAGTGACCTTTGGAGGTCATCTAGTCCAAATGCCCTGAGGCAGGGTCACCTAGAGAAGGTTACAGAGGAATACGTCCAAGTATTTCTTGTATTTGGAATGTTCCCAGAGAGGGAGACTATGATCTTTTAGGCAGCTTGTTCCAAGTGCTCTGCCAGCTTCAATGTCAAGAATTTCTTCCTCATGTTGAGGTAACACTTCTTGGATTTTTTGTCTAAGGCCTTACCTAGGAGGAAGTTAGAGAAGACACTGTAAAAAGCTTTGCGGAAGTCAAGGCAGACTACATCCACTGCTTTCCCTTTGTCAACCCATCTGCCATGTCATCATAGAAGACTATCAGATTTGGTCAAACACAATTTCCCCTCATTGATCCATGCAGTTCTTAGATTCCTAATAACATGACTGTAAATCGGTATATTTATGACTAGTCGGCAATATTAAAAAAAACCAACAGCAACCAAACCCTACCTGAAAAATCTAACCCAAGAGCAAACCACAGACACAGACATGTCAGCTTCCAGCCTGCAAGAGTTCACTGGCTGTGCCCTTGCTGACTATAAGCTCATCTTACATAGGACACCCCAAATGGCAGTAGGAGCCATGCACAGCCTCCTGGGATAGAAAGAATGGGATGGGATGGGATGGGATGGGATGGGATGGGATGGGATGGGATGGGATGGGATGGGATGGGATGGGATGGGATGGGATGGGATGGGATGGGATGGGATGAATCAGCAGCTCTGAAGCAGCACAGCTCACCCAGCTGCCATAGCATCATTGCCTCACCTACTCACAAGGAGTTTCCCAATGATGCTGAAATCAGCCAGATAGAAATTTTTCAATACAGTTTTAAGTACCAGAAAGCAAGAATTCTTTATTGCAGCATGTTGCTCACCTGTGGGATACTTCCTCCATTCAAGTGTTAGATGAGCAGAGATTTTACCACACGGACTGATTACATATTCATTAGCTATCCTGACCTCCTTGACTTTATTTGACATAGTAGTCACACCTATTATTGGATGTTCTTATACAATTCTCTGGGATCTGTCTTCAACATCCAGTGTCCTTCTCAGGTGGCTGTTACTCTACTGCCTGCTTTTGTTTTGCATAACTTCTACTTTGTCAGACTTACAGAGCTGAGCTGGCATCCTGATAGCATTTTCATGACTTCTGTTTCCCTAAGTTACATCCTTTATTTATTTCTCCAAAGCTAAGCAGTTGTGTTCTGGGATCCTTGATAAGAGTAAAGGTTGTACTGTTCTACTATTCTTATTGAGTGAGTAAAATGTTGTTCTAGTGTCCTTATCTGGAGGAGAGAGGTCATTCTGACCTGGTGCTTGTGCTTGCCTTGCTTTATTCTCTCTGTTCTTGCTTGGACATTTCACAGGTTGAAGGCAGCAACTTTACTTTGATCCCTGTAACACCATAAGGTCTCTGAAAGCAGAAGACTAAGATACTGTAAGCAGTTTCCTGTGTAAATGTAAAAGCTGAATTATAAGGGAGATTTATCTCTCTGTATTAAAATAAGAGGAAAGATGTGTGATGACAAGCAAATGTCCAAATACAGGTATTAAAGTTCTGTAAACTCTTTAATGAATATTCCACATACCACCAACAAAGTTTTAGAAACATGTCATTGAAATAATAAAAAAGTCATATTTCTCTTTACATATAAAGCATTGTGCTCTACACGACAGTTACCAATTTCTACCTCCAAAAATAGTATTTTCAAGTGGAGAATATTTGATCCGAATCTCCTTTTAACCTCACTAAAACAACTGCAGTGAATCCAATCACAGTGCAACTTTATGTCTGCTGAAGCCAGGCACATAGCCCTCAATGAATGCCAAAAGAATTGGACATGCTTAGTTACAGGCCACACTCAGCAACTTCAATTTGGCTATGACCACAGTTGCACTGTGTACTTCAAACAAATGTGAAAATCTTTGAGAGAGCAAAGCTTATTTTACGTGGGCTCTAATTTCCACTAATCACAGGTAAATCAGCTTTCCTATCCTTCTTCAAAGAGTGCAAGGTCTGTAGATTTCTATTTCCTGTCTTCTCACTTAGGAGGCTACATATATGTTAAATATTTTTCTGAAACCAAAACCATTCAATGCCCAAAACTAATGATATTCATGATTAATATATGTAAGAATGGAGGATTTCATTACAAAAACTCCAACCTTTTCAAAAGGTGCTCCAAATAAGTTTGGTAAAACCCCTCCATAAAGTAAGATGGCAGCAGCCAATTTGCACAGCTGCTGTACTCTACTGCAAAAGGTCATGCTCACCTTGATCCTCTGTACTTCTAAAAGTAGCTGGCAGCATGATTTCCTATTTGAGATTATCTTCCATACTGTGAAAATGACAAATACGGAACTTTGGTGGTTTTGATGGATTGGGTGCTGTTATCAGACACTGTGTCTGGGATTTAGTGCCGCTGAACACCTGCACTGGGAGTGGCTGCTGGGGTCAGCTGCCAGGGCTCTGTAATGCCCAGAGACCACTGTAATGCTCTAGGGCCTTGACCTCGCTCGTCACATTGAAGGAACACAGAGCCCTTGGAATGTCCCCTCTCGGGAGAGCTGTTCCTTCAGCAGACAGCATCTTCCCTGGATGCCCCTGGCAGGTCTGTGGCCGTGCATGCTAAAGACATAATGGAGATCCTTTTGGAAAAAAGAACAGCAGTTTCCAGCCTCCCAGAGGATCGCCCAGCCTGCAGATGAAGGCTCTGCAGAGGAGCAGCTGGGCCTGGCCCAGGCAGAGGGCTCAGTGGAGCAAAGTTACCCTGCAGTGGCAGCAGGACAGTCTGGAGAATGAGCTACTGCAGCAGAAGGGTCAGGACAGCCTGCCTCCCTGACACAGTCTTGGTAGCTCAATGACAGACCCAGGCAGGTGAGTGCCAAGGACAAGATGGGATGGCATGGGAAAGGATAATGAGCCTTTCAATTCCTGGGGCCAGTTGCAGTGCCATGTGACTGCAGTCCCATCATCTCCTGTCCCAGAGGCCACCACTGCTAGGTCCCCAGCACACATTTGCTGGCGGGAGCTAGGCAAACCATACAAATCATAGAATCACAAAATAGTTGGAAATGACCTCTGGAGGTCAACTAGTCCAACTGCCCTGCAAAGGCAGGGCTACCTAGAGAAGGTTATGGAGGAATGTACACAGGTGAATTTGGAATGTCTCCTGAGAGGGAGACACTATGACCTCTCTGGGCAGGCTATTACGAGTGCTCTTCCAGCCTCAATGTAAAGAACAGCAGGATTAACTCTTGGAGAATTCCTCCCTCTCTTGATTCTCATCTACCCGGTGAATATGTTTCTTGACCTTCGGCAGCTGGAGCTGACAGGCCTGGAGGGGACAGAGACCATCCAGAGCATGCAGAAGGTGCTGGAGCAGGTTGAAGCCCATATCTCTAAGTGGGCCAGGGACCTTGGCTGAGGAGGAGGATTTGGAATGCAATATTGACAAAGAGCTGTCCTATGAGAGGTTTGAAGAGAACCAAGAATGTCCAGTGCCCTTGAAGAGGTGGAAAGACTACAGCAAAAGCCAGGTGTCCTGAATGTGTTGGAAGACCACAGTGGCCAAGATGTGCTTCAACATGAAGATGATGAGGGCACAGAAGCCTTAGGAGAGAGTTATAAGTGCTGCAGAAGGCAAGGGCAACCCAAGTTCTTGTTAGAAGATTCTTTGTGGTGAAATGCCACTGAATAATTGGTGTTTGTAAATACACTCATATAGGGTTTATTACAGAATGTGAGAAACTATATTCACTTTTAAAATTTCAAAGATTTATGAAATCCTAACACCACATGATCAGCAGCCATGTGCTCATTGACAAAATTAATGCTCCGCTTTTTAATACCCTTGGTCCCTCCCAAAGTCTTGTCAGTCAACTCTTTCTCTGCCATCCATTGGTGGAGATCACTTCCTTACAACTTGACTGGAGGTCTGGTGTTGGCATGCTGTGCCTCCTAGTAACAAGCTCTCCCTCTCCTAAATGCCCCGATTAGTGTCAACACAAGGTGGTAAGGGAAAGAGGACTGTGGGGAGAACATAAACAAATAACATAACTATACAACTGTACAATTTTTTTTAACATACAAATAATATTCATGTCTTAATTGTGAGAGTGAACCATCTCATTACCCATTTATAACATAGAACAATTTGGTTGTAAAGGAAAACAGGTACGTAGCAGTTTTGATTAGTATTATCTGTAGTAATACAACAACAAGGAAGCATTGCAATATGAAAATGTGACATCACCCAAGGACATGCACAAGGGAAAAGAAAGAGAAAGCACAAGAGTGTGAAGCTCTCACTGCCCATAGGCCTTTCACCAAGACTTGGTTGCTGAGCAATCTCAGTCAAAGTGGTGGTTGCAGAACTGGTCTGTTGGATGCTGGGAGAAGTACCAAAAAACTGGTAGGGAAAAATCCCCAGGAAAACCTGCTGAACACAAAAACTATTTGGTTTATAGTCAGGTTCAGGTGGGATGTCCAGGTGCCCAGGTGCCTGCCTCTGGGGCAGGGAGCTTCATGTCATTTTGTGGATCACTGGATACTTTGGGTGCCCTTGACCCCTTCAGAGAAAACACAGTTGCCCAAGACAATATGGGTGTCCAAGACAGCACCCGTTGCCTTGCCAGGGCAGTTGAGCCAATTATGGCCCATTAGCCATATGAGCCTTAGGCCACATATGAATGTCCCTGGTACTTGGGGAGGTGTGGGTGGGGGTGGTGAGAGAGGAAGGAGGGGAGGGGAGGGAAAAGTAAGGGGAGAGGCAGGGGGCATGAGAGGGATGGTGGTTTGTGCAAGGGAGGACAACTTAGCATGACAAGAGGCCCCATCCCTGGCAGGACTATTTCCTATCTCACTCACAACCTCTCACTCTCTGTCTTACTACATCAGAGGTTAGCTACTACACAGTCAAAAGCTCAACTCTTCCATCTTCAAGCTGGTCTTCAACAAAGCTCCCTGGTTTCCACAAATGGGAAATGTTTTGAGTCATTACCCAGTGGCCTCAATTCAGTTCTATCTCCCACAGAGAGGCAGTAGCAACCCTCAGAGCATATCCCTGCTGTGGATGGTCACAAGGACACAGAGGATGACCCAGCCACATCCAGGAGTTGAGCATTGCCCCAGCAACGGGAGGCCTGGCCCAGCTGTCCCACAGAGCAGCGTCCAGCTCAGGCGAGCAGCACCGTGCCCTCCAACGCTGGCTATACACCATCTCTACCACTCCTAGGGCAGAGCCCTCAGTGCCATCCAGCTCCTCAGAGTTAAGGCCCCACCGCCATGACAGCAGCAGTGCTCCCTGTTCAGGGGGGCACTCGGGGCTGTGTGCAGGGTGTTTGTTGGCACCTGAGGTCCACGAGAGCAGCAGTGCCTGGCTGCCAGCTCTGTGCCAGAGCCTGGAGATGACTGCTCTGAGCACCCGCAGTGCCAGTGGGAGAGAGCAGCACAGGGCGGCACGGCATGGATGAATGCAGGGACAGCGTCTCAGGCATCCAGCCATCCCAAGGGCATCCTCCTTGGGATACTCTTGGCCATGATTTATTGAGATCAACATATGATTCACCTTCAAACAATGTTGTTAATCTGGGATTTCATTCTTTGGCTTAGAAATACTTTGTTCAAACAGTGTTGCAGGTGTTTCACACTTCACAAAACCTCACTAAACTATGTGAAAAAAAACCATTAGATCTGCTTCATATTTTTTCTTCAATAAAACAGGCAATTTAACTCCATTAACTCCAAAAAAATAGATTAAAATACAAAAAACTTGCAGGTACCTAAGCTGAGATAGAGTTTGAAATTTCAGAGAATATTTTTTATTTTCTCTTAGCAAGCAACTAGCTACTGCCAGATATAAAAATTATCTCAGAAAACTATCTGTGCAGTTTCTAGTACCTTTTTGAAGTAGAAGTAGACTTAGAAGTCTACAAACCCAATGACTACTCAGAATTCTTTTCCCCAGGAGGACCTATCCTCACTTACCAACACTTTCAGCTGACATTTCAACAGTCACTCATGTTCATTGTATTTCTATAATGTATTTCTACATTGTAGTTTTGATTAATCTGAATAGCATTCTCTAATAAACTCTATGTCTTTGTTATTAATGACCCCTCCAGATAGCTTAAAAATGTTGCTAAGAATACTCTAAAAAGCATAGAGCACAGAACTGGGAGGAACTGTACTAGTAACATCTCTTCATAAACTCAGTATTTATTTTTTGCCTTGTTTCCACTTATTTGGATAACCAGCTCCTAATAAGGATTATATATGTAGCTCAGTGTGTGAACAAAACTGTTCTAACTTTACATTCTGTACGCAATAAGGACATAAAGTAGTTGACGGGTCAGTTGAGCCCAGACCAAAAGTCATTACAGCTGTTCATTTAATAGTGGTTTGTATATAAAGTGGATTAAATACTTCACTTATATATGTAAATATTTTAATGGTGAATTTTTTAAAATACAGTTATGAATTTAAGTAATATATTTTACATGAACCTTACATGGTAGACAGGTTTCTTGGTGATACATCAAGCTTATAAATTCATACCTTTCTGACTGAGGAATCTGAATTTAAAAGGTTCTCATCCCTTGGTAGCCTCAATACAAAAACCAAAACCAACCAACAACAAAAACCAACACTGAAAACTGTACAGGGAAAAATCCCTTGCCTTTCAAGCCAGTAGAATAATGGTTAAGTCTTGAAAAGAGCAAAAATATTGTTATATTTCATGGTGGCTATTTTTGAAGAAATGAAAAGTTTTGTAAGTGCTTCTAGGCTACTAAAAAAAAAAAAGTGGAAAGCAAGCATCAAATTCTACATGCAGTTGGCTTGGGCTGGCAAGGAAATGTAAAGAAAATATGTTGATTTACTAATCCCTGTATAATAACAAAAATAATTTCGTGCATCCATTTAGTTCACAGTTACCTGTTACTGGCTGAGTGAGCTGAGGGTGTTTAGCCTGGAGGAAAGGAGGCTCAGGGGTGACCTTATCACTCTCCATAACCACCTGGAAGGAGCGTGTAGCCACGTGGGGACCGGCCTCTTTCCCCCAGCAGCCAGTGACAGGTCAAGAGGACACGGGCTTAAGCTGTGCCGGGACATTTAGATTGGACATTAGGAAGAATTCTTCACAGAAACGGGTGACTGGACATTGGAATGGGCTGCCCAGGGAAGTGGTGGAGTCACGGACCCTGAGAGGGTTTAAGGGAAGGCTGGACGTGGCACTCAGTGCCATGGTCTAGGTGACAGGGTGGAGGTCGGTCGTGGCTCGGGCTCGACGGCCTCGGGACCCCTTCCCGCCCCGCCCACCCGGATTCCCGGGGGGAAGCTGGCTGCCGCGCGCGCCGCCGTTCGAATCCGCCTCAGGGGCGGGGGCGGTTCGGCGCGAGGGGCGGGGCGCGCGGTCACGTGAGCCCGGCGGAGGCGGCTGCTGCAGCCGCCGCCGGCCCGGCCCGGCCGCTCCGGGAGGGGCCATGATGGGAGCGACATGAGCCCCGAGCCGGAGCCGGAGCCGGAGCCGCCGCCAGCCCGGGACCGGGCGGCAAAGAAGAAGAAGGAGGAGGAGGAGCCGCCGCCACCGGCGTCGTCGTCGCAGCTGCCATCGTGGGAGGGCGGCGACGGCGCCAGGTGGGGCGGCTGCATCATGCTGGGCAAGAGGGTCGGCCTGACGGCGGGCGGCGGTGGCGTGGTGAGTGCACGGTGGGAGCGGGGGCTCCGCTGCGGTGGCGGGGGCTGCGGCTGCAGCTGCGTGCGGCTCCTGCCGGCCCTGAGCGCGGCCGTGCGTTACGGGCTGGGCCGGGCGGCCCGTGGGTATCAGCGCCCGGCCCGGCCGTGAGGGACAGCTCCCCTTCAGCTGCCTGCCGAGGTGTTTCCTGGAGCGTCCCGCCCCTGGATGCCGTGTGGAAGTTGAGGTGCGGCGGGTTCTTCGAGTCGGCCCTGCCCTGCCTTGCCCTGCCCGACCCTGACAGCCTCGCTACATTCTTTAGGAGTTTTATCCCGGGCGGAGTAACCTGCGTAACAGCACCTGTGAGAAGGTGGCTGTAAATAGGTTTTCTTTTAAAATGTATGAATCTGAGGTGCCAGGAAGGTAAAACTTAAGTTTTCCTTAAGAGCTCTTGAAGGTGCTCCGTATTGAACCTTACCCACGGGATTACCGCACCCAGTTTCTGTAAGTGGCTGTGCTTTCTGTTTCGTCTCTTCACACTGGGCGCTGAGATCTTGTGCGACAAGAGGAGCTGGGAGGGAGTGAGTGATCCGTGCCCTCGCTGCAAAGTTGCGTTTGTACGTGTGGTAGCCGTGCCTAATTGCTTTCTGAAGAAAAAGGCTTAAGCCTTTCTCTAAGTACGTCAGTGTGCTCACAAGGTGCCTTAAAACCAGCTCAGAGGTCACATCCCTTGAGCTTTCTGCAGTAGATGACAGGTGACTTGTTTCAGGCAGGTTGGAACTGGCTGAGGCGATAGAACTCATCCTGTTTTATTAGAGTTAACCCAGCGGTCTTGATGGAGTAGAAGAACTCAGAGGAAGGCACAAAGTTATAAAACAGGTGATTCTGGCGAACAGTTTTTAAAAGGGCACCGATGCAAAACAAGGCCACGCCTTACCATGGTGAATCTTTTTCAGCAAATTGAATTCACGTACATTTTTTTTTTGCATCTGAATTGCAAGCTTTCTTGAGTTATATTTATGTTCTTGTGTACCTGAATAATTTGGTATTAGTTTGCTCACAAAGTTGGGTATGCTGAAAACTTTGCATGTGCCAAAAGTTATAAAACAGTGTTAGGTTTGTGTAGGGAGTCAGCATCTCCTTTTTGTGTTACCTGTCCTCCCACAGATAAGCATCTGTGCTGTCAGAGAGAAGATAGTGGGCTGTTTTATGTGAAGGTGAAGAAGTATTTTTAGCTGTTCTATTTGGTACATTAACAGTGTAGCATTAATGTGATATTGTAGTTAGAGCTGAAGAATATTAAAAAAAAATCTTGAAACCATCTGTTTGATACACATACATTCTTTCTGCCTTACTTGTATTTGATGAAGATCTTAAGGTGCTTCTAGTAGATGATTAATGAAGATGTAGAAAAGTGTTCTGTGGAATTCATTAGTAAAGTAATCTCTTTTATGTAAGTTAATTCCAAAATGATTGCTTCACTCTTCTTATGGTGTACCACTTCTGTATTTGAGTCTTTCAGTTGTCTTTTAGAAATGGTTATGCCCTTCAAAAAGCAGGTTGGACTCTTCAAGAAATGCAGCTGGTGTCTACTGTGTGGTAGAACTGCAGTTCAGATTTGTGTCATTAAAGAGTGTAGTGTATATGGAATCTGAAGTTAAACTACACAACTATCTCTGAAAGAGTTTTGAAAAGTTAATGTTTTAGTTAAGAAACAGAAAGTTTCAGTTTTATTAGCTTAGAAGATGTGGTGAAAGAAACAGAGGACTGATCTCCTAACTCTATAGAAGAAAAATAGTTGAATTTTTTGATGTATGAACAGAGGCTAGAAAATGGAAGGTACAGGTAGGGAAATTTAAAAAGAAATGAAAGAAGTGATTTTTTTTTTCTAATTTTGAAAAGTAGAACTCAAATGGAAATGAAATCTATAACTGACAAAGGCACTAACCCATTTTTCAATTAATGGATGGATCTGATAAAGTTGGATTAAGTGTTAAAAAATCCTTTTGAGTACTTAATATATGCTCTTCTGTAAGTTTGAAAATTTAGCTTCAAAATGACATAAATTCTTAATTTTGTAAAATGATCTGAGGTTTGGTTTTCTGAGTGTGTTTTTTGTCCCATCCCTCTTAATTGTGGCCTTGGAAGACTTTGTGATCCTGTAAAGCATCTCATAAGATACAGACCGTATGGGGCTCTAGCCTTATCTCAGTAGTGCAGTTATATCATGTTAGGGTCTGCTTCTGTTCCTGACTGAACAGTCTGTTTTGTAATTGCAGTTCCTGCACCTCCCTGTGATTCTCACATGGTTGTCATATTGCTACAACTCTCTCTGCCTAGACTTTATTGAAAGAGTGTATTCACAGTAAAATATGAGGGGTTGGGTCATGGCTTTAGATGTAGGTGCAGAGATCTGCTTGATTTCAGTGGGAGTGCGTCCCAGGCGTTTGGAAGAGGAAGCTTGGTGCTTGGACTGCTGCTGAAGAAATAAATCCAGAAGTGAATTTATCCAGAAGCTGCTTCTTTGGTCTCTGAAGAATGTCTTAGTTTTGCATTTTTATTTTTACTCTTTTTTTCGTATCAGATCAGTAAGACAAAGTGGAAGAGTATGACCAAGTCTGGCAGATTGTGCAAGTTTTTCTCCTTTTATCTCTTCATCTTGGATGCTGTAACTAACCTCACCTTGCTGAATGCACTGGCTTCACTGAATTGAAGAGCTGAAATACAAATGCTGAACAAATGACTTATGAATTGAGTTACTACCTAAAAATTAATAATAGTTAAACAACAGTATGTTTAACTAAATTCCAATGGAATTAAATAATTTTTCTTGGCTGTATTACCATGACTTCAGTGAGCCTCAGACATTTAAGTAAATGATGCCATGGGATATTTTGTTATCTCTTGTGCAATCTTGTTATATATGAATTATGAATGCTGGTAGTATAAAGCTTAGCATGGCATTCAGAATAATTGCACTGCGCACTTCATTTCTGGGCAACCTATTGCCGGTAAAATGGCACACTAAGGAAACTTTTCAGCAAAATAGTGTCATACTGTCTAAATAAAGTGCTTTTGTGGGAGAAATCCTAAATAGAGTATGAAATAAAAAGTCACACATCTGTACCTCTTTGAGAATTAATCAGATGTTAGTTTCATGTTCTTGGACATTGCAAAATGTCACAACTATTATGAAGCCCAAGACCTTTATATATTTTGGAAAGATAATATAAGCATTCTGAACTGTACATCTCGGAATTTTGCCAGCCTTTATTATTTAAATTTTATATTGCTTTACACAGTGAAGCACAACTATATGTGCCCAAAGAATTATATATTCTTGCCCTTAGTGTTAGCAGTTTTCTTTTTTATACTGCATAAAAAATACAGCACAGTAAAACTAAGGCGTCATGATTTAATATTATGAGACATTACTGAAACAGATCTGAACTCCATAGGCTCGTTTCTTAAATTTCTTGCTTGTAGAATTTAAATTATATTGCTGGTGGTAAAAACATAGTTTTTAGTAGTTCATTTGTGAGTTTGTGTTTTAAGTCCTTTGTGGAGCACTGTTTTCTCCCACACAAGTTATTTTTTACTGTTAAATCTGAATGATTAGAGATGAACAATATTACATTCTCAAGATTGCCAGTGTAATTCTGAATCTTCCCATCCTGTCAGATTGACATAAACTCTGAACTGTTACCAGGAATGTTTAGCTGTTCTGTTTAAAAACAAATCATTCTGATTTATATTTTTGCTGAGAGGGTACTTCTGCTGCTACAAGTCTACTGTTAGTGATGCTCTGGATTCTATCATTCCAAGAAAAGCACTGTAGGCTAGATCAGTAAAAACTTTAATTATCAAGTAATAGTTATATAATTAGTCATAAAGATCCTTAACCTCGCCTGCTGCACAAGGACTTTGAGTAACTATCTGCACTATGGAGAAGCATGTGTATTAACTAAGCAGCCAGGGCTTTTTAGAGGAATTTCTCAGTATTGTACATATTTCTAAGTTTTACAAAGAAAACTTAAACAGATAAATTGGCTTCCAACTTGCTGTAGTGTAATATGCTAGTTATATGTTACTTCTGTATGAAGTATTTTAATGAAGCAATGAGGCACTGTCTAGAGCGGAGCTTTCAGAATGTGGCAGGATGTATGGCAGTTGTTTTCTTGGGTGATCTTCCTACCTCAGTGGCTTCAGCAATGAAGACTGAACCAGAAATTATCTTCATGCTTTACGTGCCTTAAAATATTCCTGCTTCTAAACTTGTCCAGTCTAAACTGAAACAGGAATGTGTTCCCAGCAGGAAATACAGTATGGCATGACATTTGAGACCTTAAGAATAGATTGTGTAAAGTGCCACTTATTTTCTTGTATTTTAGTGTAGGGAGGTGGTGGCAAATTTTTTTAATGCCCTTCGTATCATGTCAGTCCCAGTTCAATGAATCACATTTACCCTTTCTGTAAATATTTTTATTGCAGTTTGGAGGAAGCTGCTTCAGTATTCTTTGGTGGTGTTCCTGTTCTTTCTGTGGGCCTCTTGTGCTTCTGTAAAATAGATTATTCAACAATGAACATTGCTTAAAGCTTCTGAACGAAACAGTCATAGGATAAGAGGAGGATCTTTATATAGAGCTATTAAAAATGGTCAGAACATCAGAAGAAGAGGATTAGCTAGGCAGGCACGTCACATGTTAATGCAGTAATATAGTGATAATCTTTTTCCTAACAGAGGAAGTTCTTTTGAACATGTGTTAGTGAGCCACTGCTGAATGCTAGACTAATTTCTTTCATTGAATTATTTTTTTCCAGGATCACATTCCTGTGTTGTAATCATCTTATATGTGGAATTAAAATTGTTTCTTCTTGTTTGCATTGCTTAAATTAATATACATTAATTTCCATCTGCCATTTAATTTGTTCTATACATTCCACAAACTTTTGTTGTTCTTTGCCATTGCCCTCATTGCCCTACAAAGTGCTCATTCCTCATTGCTCTTCCAAAGTGAATTGCTTTTTGTCAGTGAACTTCGTCACTTCACTCTCATCCTCTTTTACAGCTCACTTCTGAATGCGTTGAACAACATAGGCACTAGGACAGAGCAGTAGGAGTCATCTGGTAATGTCACTGTGCTGTATGAACAGATTGCAGTTGGTTTATTTATATTTTTTTTTAAATTGTGCTGGGGTTTTTTTGTGCGTGTTTTGGAGTATTTTGTGGATTGGAGGGGTTTGTTTGTTTGTTTGCTTGTTTGTTTTCCCTATGTGTGTGTGTTTGCTTTTCTTTTCTTTTTGATTCCTGTGGAAAGTTTGCTTGCTTTTAAGAGCCTTTAGTGAGTATCTTTGAGTGTGTTTACTGAATTTTTGGAAAGCTTATTGGTATGCTCTGCCTTATCTATACGTGTGCTTTTGAGAACTCCAGGAACTTTTTATGGCACAATTTCTATTTGCAAAATCTTCACTGGCTTTTCCATTTTGAATGAATTGGTGTTCTGATACTCTAGACCTGTGCAATATGATCTAGCCTAGCTTTTTGTTAAGAAAGTCTGTTATGTTCTTCCAGTCCAGATACAGATCTGCTTATGGTGTTTGTTTTGCAACTGAAATACAAGTTTGGACGGTGTATAATCTGAATTAGTTATCATTTATATTGCAGCTCACAAGATATATCTAAAATGCTGTACTGGATTGGAAAGCACTTTCATTTGTGTTCTGTGTATTTTTGCATTGAATTTTTGCCAGCAAAAATTCCAGCAAGTAGAGCATTTCTGGTGAACAGTTGGAATTAAGGTGGATCCAAAATGCTTCTGTTTGAAAATTAAAGAAAAGAGTCACTAGAAAGTTTTCTGGGGATATTGCATGTTAGTCTCTATCTGGGTAGCGTGTGGAAGAAGGAGAATCCATCATGAAGTGAGATGGATTGGTGGCATAATACTTGTTCAAGAATAAGCTAAAATAATTAAATAGTCTTGTAGTGAGACATACCAGGAGAAGTTTGCATTTGAAATGGTTGTATTTTGGAGGAAACTAATGAAATAGTAATGAAGATAAGTGTGTAAAGGGAATGAATATTATAATTTGTCATGAACTTCAGAATCTAAATGATTGATACATGAAAGCATGTTTCTTGGAGTGTTTTACTGATTCTGTTAATTCAGTTCTTTTCTTCTTGAAGATACCAGAATTGACATAGTGGACTGCAGTGCAGATGGTAGTATAAAAAATAACTATTTGAATCAGTTAATTTTTGTAGTGGAAAATGTTTCTGTAGGCACTTAGAAAAAAATTAATTAAACTCATACTAATTAATTTGAATGTTGTTTTACATATTGTAGGACAGTGAGTGCTCTTTGCAAAGGCTTGTCTGTACTGCAAGTAGAACAAGCAACTAGCGGACTCTCCCGAGGGACCGTAACGCTTGGTGGGAAGGAATTTCCCAGGGGATGGTGTAGGGAGACAAAAGCAAGTTCCTGTGGTTGGCAATTCAGAAGTTCAGTTTGAGTTTGGTTGTTTTCTGCCTAAAAGATAATAGGATTATGTTACTGGAAAGGTACTTTAGGGAAATACCTTCCTCTTCAGGGCAGGATCATCAGTGAGACTTGAGCAGGTTGCCCAGGGCTTTTCCAGGTGTATATTGAAACAAACCTTTCATGTCCACCTCTGCTGCTTCACCCTTAAGGGAGGAAAAAAAGCCTGTTTATCCAGTTGAAACTTTTGCTTAATTTGCCTAGCAGGACTGTGTGGCCCTCATCAAAATAGAAAAAATTTGAAAAGGTGCTCTGGATGACTTCAGGATTTGAACAGTGACAAGTGATTTTGTTCTGAAAAAAGCGTATTTCTTCAGAAAAATAAACAGGGGCATTCTTGAAATTGATGTTAAGATGCTTTTGCAGGCATTCAAACAATTTTAATTGTTACATTATAGATTTGAATTAACAGATAAGTAGTTGTCTAAAAACTGTATGAATAATAAATACTGCCTGTTCTTAGTTTGCTCTGCAGATCTAGGACTGGCTATAAGCTTGCATTTTGCTGCAGAATATTTTAGGGTGAATTGTATTAGCCGTTCTTCAGAATATCTTAGATAAGGTATTGTTACTAATACTAGAATGCATTTTCCTCCTCCTTTTCTATGAGCAATTATTACCAACTGGATTTATCATTTTGACATTCTTTCATGGATTTATGAATGGTCAACAGCTGTTTAGCTTTGCAAAAAGATTGTACTGCCTCCCAGTAGTTATCCCAGCTTCCTTCAAATTAAGTTTCAGATTTACTCTGACTCCAAGAAAGGCAGAAAAAAAATCGATATATTAGAATTTGGCAGTGAAAAGAGGCATTGGAGGAGCAAAATGTAAAACTGGAGAAATAACAGATGTTTTGTTAGAACTTTCAGGGCTTCAGATTTTACAGTGATGGCCTAAAACTTGTATTGTTAAGCATTTGAGATGAAGTAATGTTTTGCTCATTAATGATTGTGCAAGTATAAAACCTTGACAAACAGCTGCATTTGAAGGCTGTTATAATGTTCATACATAGTTTCACAGCCCACACACAGTTCCGTCCCATTAAGTAGAAAAGTATTTTCTACTCATGTGAGTAGAAAATAAGCCCTTAACAATTTTAAGGCCTTTTCTGAGGACACTTAAAACACTTCCAGTTTTGAGGGCAGTATCAACTTCTATGTTGATAATGTCAGTAAACTTTCCTGGTTTCATGATTTTAATTTTCCAATGCAGCACTTAGCACAAGATTTTTAATTAATCTACATATTTAGGACACTGTAAGGAAAACTCAAAGAAAATAATAAACTATAGTCAAAGTGGATCATATATTGGTAGTGCTAGTATATTTGACATAGAATGCTTGTCTTATTTTTAACAGGTACATGTTCCTTTCAAGATCTGAATTTTAGTTTTTCAGGTCATGGCTTGAATCCAAAAGGCTATGGTGTTTTCTTGTTTTTTAGTAGGTCAGTGCAGCTAACTGTAAGCTGCGTGATGCTGCCAGAAATGATTTGCAGACTGTTTAATCTCCATGCTTGTCTTTGAGTGTGTATGTACATCATTTTTCTGCTAAAATATATAAGATCAAATTTGTGCGTAATAAAAACACTATTAAAAAACTCCAAACACTCCAAAACTTCATTTTTCATTTCATTAAAAATGTTTGCCAAATGCAGACCAGATATTAATGATGCAGCAACATACTTAGCAGTATAAAGTTGTGAGGGAAGTAAAGTGGAGGCAGGGGCATCCCTTACCTACTCTGCTGTGAAATTTGGTTTTTTCAGAGGAAACTGCTGTGGAAGGGGTCTTCACACTTCAGTGTAATTAGTGTTAAGTGCTAGTCTGACAGACAGACATCTTGGCAAAAAAAATATTCATAAAATTGTTATCCTATTACCTTATATAGAAGTACTTAAAGACTTCTTATATGAGGAGGATATTTTTTTTACCCCCATAGCCTTTGGAATCTTTGCTATTTAGAAATTAAAAATTGCATATTAGTAACTCTTGAAAGCCTTCCAGAGATAATTTTTGATCTGTGATATTGTTTCCCAGGAGAAAGAGAATTGCTTTCTTCAATTTTTCATGCTTGGAAGCAAGCTGCAATGTAGAAAATACATTGAATCTTACTAGCTAGAATACACTGCTGCTGCAGGTTTCGATAAAATGATGGATCTAAAAATTATTACAGATCTATGCATTTACTGTTTAAACACTAGGAATTTCTTCACAGTTTTTACTATAGTTAGGGTAAATTAATCTTGTAATGCAAGCATTTTCAAAACATGTGATTTCTACCAATTAGATCAAAAGTTTTTGAGCAGGGGAGAAACACCAAAGTCGTCTGTACTCTACCTTCATCATAGGTTGTCTTGACTTTTTTTTTGTGTTCAGTGCAAGATCCTGAGTTTCATGCTCACCCTGGTGTCCAGTTGCTGAAATGAGTCAGATATTTATCAGATTGTATTTGATATTTATCACTGGGTAGTGTCCCTTTAACTGAATTCTACATTATTAAATTGCACTCTTCTGTTGGAGTGAAATGGCCTTGGATTCGCTGGAAACACTGAAAAACAGTCTTTTGCAGGACAGTTGCTAGGAGAAAGGCAAAGAATAATTTTGGAACACAAAAACTATGTAAAACAGTTACTGTGCCAAGGGGTAGTCAGAAATTAAAACATCATGGAATGTTTTTGATTGGAAGGAACCTTGAAGATTGTCTAATTCCAACCCCTCCACCAGTGAAGAAGATTCCATCCACTAGGGAAATTGCTCAGGGTTCCATCCAACTAGCTTTTAACTCTTCCAAGAACTTGATGCAGTGCCTCACTGTTTGTTGAGTGAAGAATTTCTTCCTCATACCTAATCTCTCCTTTTTTCTTTTTAAACTATCCCCCTTCTCCTATCACAGTCTCCCCAATAAAAAGTCACTGTTCCTTTTTTGAAAGTCACTCTTTTTCAAAAGACCCCCTCAAGCAGTGAGAGGCCACAGAGGTCTCCCTGGAGCCTTCTCTTCTCTTCTTGGAGGCTGAGCAACCCCAGCACTCCCAGCCTGTCTTCATAGGAGAGATGCTCCAGCCTTCTGATAACTTTGTGGCCTCCTCTGGACCCACTGTAACAGATCCGTGTCCTTCCTGTATTGATGGCTCCAGAGCTGGGCACAGTGTTACAGGTGGGGTCTCCTGAGAGCAGAGTAGAAGATCAAAAATCCTCTCCCTTCACTTGCTACTACTCCTGTTTTAATGCAGCCCAGAATGTGGTTGGCCCTGTAGGCTGTGAGTGCATATTGCTGGCTTATGTCCAACTTTTCATCCACAATAACCCCCAAGTCCACCTCAGGGCTCCTCTCTCATTCTTCTCCCAGTCTGTGTTCATGTCTGGGATTGCCCTGACCCAGGTGCAGCGCCTGGCACCCAGACCTGTTTAATTCATGAGATTCTTGTGGGCCCAATTCTGGGGTTCGTCCCACTCTCTGTGAATGGCAGCCTGCCCTTCCATTGTGTCAGCTGTACTGCACAGCTTTGTGTCATCTGCAGTCTTGCTGGAGCTGCACTCTATCCCACTGTCTGTGTCAGGAGTGAAGGTATTGAAGACCACTCGTCCCACATTAGAGCCCTGAGGCACACCACCCGTCACCAGCCTCCACCTGAACACAGAGCCGCAACTCTCTGGCTTCATCCATCCAGCCAGTTCCTTATCCACCAGATGGTTCACACTTCAAATCCATGTGTCTCCTATTTGGAGGTAAGGGTGTCGCATGGAGCTGTGTTGAAGGCTTTCAGAACTGTAGCTAAATGATGTCTGTCAGTCTCCTCTTGTCAACAGTTGCTGTCGCTGCCGTGAAGCCCACTCAACTGTTCAGCACCTCTGCTTAAATCTCTTTCAGGAAGAAAGTAAGCAAACAGCAGTTCTGGTTAAATGCACCTTTCCCAAGGGTTCTGCCCATTTAATCTAAATAAAAAGGTTTCCTTAATCTCATCTGGGATCAAGTCCTTTGATCTTGAATGGCAGCAGTTTCACAAAATCATGAGTACCTGATAGTTTGCTAATTCTTTCCGGAGTCGCTTTTTGACAGGTAGAATAGTTCCACAGTCTGAAGTCTGTATTTGGAGACACAAGCATAGAATCAGTTGGTCAGCAATCAATAGAAAACAGTTGTACAGATGACATAAGCAGCTCCTTATTGTCTTATACTTTGGCATTTTCAAATACAAAAATTGTTGCTGTTCTGATTATGTACGTTGTCATGGTTTTGTTGAAGCAGTGCTGTGATTTTAATGAAGTGGATGTGTCTTGTCACTTGTGGAGGAAGCAGGGAGAGGTATACCATTTGTTACCTTGTCGTGGAAGGGTTGTGAATAATGCTCAAATGGGAGAAAGCCTAAAGACATGTTGGGGGTGAGAGCAGTACAGGACAATGTCAGGAATAGGGCCAATAATTCTTTTCAGTCAGCAGGTGTTCAAGGGAACAAACTTTGAAGTTCCCTAGAGATCTTTAATTGTTTTGTAATACAAAACAATTTCTCCTCACTTGTTTGGCTTATTGTTGTTCCCAAGGGCTTGGTTAGTAGGTCATGCTGAAAAGTGGTTATGCTCAAAACATGTTTGTAAGAGATATTTGCACATGTAATGAAGTGGATGTGTACAACCACTGCATTTGTTGTTTTTTTTCTTTTTAGCACCAAGGTATTGGTCGGCCAAGTGTTTACCATGCAGTGGTGGTCATATTCCTGGAATTCTTTGCCTGGGGGCTCTTGACAACTCCAATGCTAGCAGTAAGTATTGTTCATCAGCTGTTGCCTTGGTATTGACAAATGTTAATTTGCTAATTTCTAGGGATTTTGGATTTAATTTGCTTTATATTAATGCATATCTCATTACCTCAATTCCAGAAGTCTAAGCAGCTGAGATCTGGACTGCTGAAAGACTAGAAGATAAAGAAAAATAAATTAATTCTGCTGTACTGCTCTTTAACTCTTATTTGCCTTTTAGACTAACACCAGTTTAGTCTATGGATTAAAGTATCTCTGGAAATTCTGGTTTTTTCAAGACTTCATAGTTGAGTTAATCTTCCTCTTGTAACAACTGAATAAAACTGTGCAACCCTTCATTAACTATGTATATTCCCATGGGCTGACTGTTTAGTCAGCATGTAACTTCAAGTGCAAAGTCATTCATGTAAGAAATGGATTTCATAAGTATTTATTATGTTCTGGTTATTTTCTAGGTGAACAGATAATTTGAGTGTTTGGTAATAGGATATGAAGCATTTAATTTGAAGGCATGGATCTCATTCATTTTAGTGGGGCCTGCCTGTGAGCAATTGCAGAAGGTCTACCTCTCCTAGTCCAGGTTTTCACTGCCTTATACTTGAGACCACTTTGAAAACATGGCAAACAAAGTTTTGTATGATTAAATGAGTTAATTTTTTTCCTTCTCCAAACTCCAAGTAAGATAATGTACATAACTCTTGGAATGTATTTGCCTAACTTTTCTAAAGGCTGTTACTGAACTTCGTAACATCACTTAGTAATAAAGAAGTTCACATAAACAGTTGACACATTTCCATAAAGCAGTTGTCTCATAAAATGACTGTCCTCTCATTCTGTCTTGCTGGTGTCAAAATATAGGGAAGCTTACTGGGTGGTCTTCCTTGTATTTCCTTTTTCTTTACTTTTTTTTCTTAACCAAAGTGCTCAGTTTCAACTTGTGCAAGTTTGGCACTTCTCATTTAAAAGGATAAATATGCAAATCATGATTCTTTCAGATCTGTAAACCTCCACAAATTTTAATAGAACTGTGTATTCAATAGTTGCCCAGTAGTGTACTCCAACTGGAATAGGTCCATAGTTGAGAGTAATCGTCTTTATTTGTAATCAGCTTTGTAAACACTGAATGGCTGCTGTGTGGTTTATGTAATTTCAAGTCTGGTTTGATACTTTGCACCTGTCTTGTGATGTACCTCTGGTAGCTTACATTGGCCTGCTTATGAGCTAGCAGTACTAGAGATCATGTAGAGAATGATATCAGCAAGGTTCAGCCTTTGATCTGCCAGCTGCCTACTTCTGCTCAAGCAGGTTTGTCAGGTAGGAAGGGCAGAAATGATAATGTCTGGCCTGTTGATCAAAGCTCATAGTTATTCAATTTTTTGTGGTTTTTTTCATGATTCTGTGGGTCATAGTTCACTTTTAGTGTAATTAAAATGTTGCATACTATGAAAATAAATTGTTTGATGGCTGAGATTATTTAAAGTTAAATTTTAAATTGCTTTTTCACTTCTTTTGACATCTGTCAGCAAAACTGTACTGTTAGTTACATGACACTATACTTGGAGAAGAAAAGATTTAAAGTCTTTGTAAAACACACAAAGGGTTATGGACATTTTTTTTAATTTATGGACTTGTAACCAGTGTTATTAAGTTACCATAAGCAATATTAATTACTTAATGACATGTTCTCTCTTCTATATATATATATATATTTTAATATGTATATTGGTAGAACTGGAATAAAGCAGTTCCCTCTACCAGTTTGTCAACTTCTCTTGTCTATAAAGTAACAAATTAATATAAAAGAACTTGAACTTGGTATCAGCAAGGGTTGCCTCTCAGGAAAAAATACTAGAAAACAGCTCACAGGTAATTAGATTTGACTCTGAGTTTCCTATTTTTGTTTGTTTTGTTTTGTTTTTCTTTAACTTTGAAGACATCTACTTTTAGATCTGTAATTTGAGTTCTGATCTTTTTTTTCCTCAGTTTATAAAATGAGTGTTCTAACAGGTGAAAAATTGTTTTAAATACCTAATCAAAGGATGATGGCAGGAGGCAAAAGTGATGTAAATAAGGAGAATTATCTGACCAGTAATTAGTAAGAGAACTACCACTTTGATTAAACCTATGATTTGAGAATCTGACTCTTCCTATAGAAATTATGCTAATACTTTTCAGTGACCCTTTCTCAGTATACATATAAGTAATTTTTGTAATTGGTGGCACTTAGCTATAAATATCAGGGGCAAATGAGTGTGAGTTTTGTTTGAATCTGAATTTTTGTGCATATATGTTTTGAACATCACAATAATTTTTTTTAGTCAATGTGATAGCACCTGTGAGGCCCCTTAACTCTCTTGCATATTTATGGTAAATCTGTTTAGCATAGATTAACATTCTTGTCCTTGAATTAGGACTGCTGATAAAGCACCTTACATGAATTCGTAGCTGTATTTAAACACTGAGAACTCTTGCTGGTATTTGTAAGCATCTGCTTACTAATTGGAAGCGTTTCTAACTGTATGGCTATTTAATAGCTGCTGTGTGTTCAGTTATGTATATAGCACTATTTTTTCTGTGTCAATGTAATTTAGCAGAATCTCATTTTCACTCTTAAATATTGACAGTCAACCTTTTACATGAAGGAGCTACATAAAAATTTTATAATTTGTACTGCCTAGAGATGGTTTTTGCTTACATTGATCCTCTTTTTGAGCAGTGTCCCAAACCAACTATCTCTGCATTACAGTCTTTGCCAGCATAGGAACTTATGCCAATAAATACATATTAAATCTTGTTTACATTTTCTTGTGAAAAGAAAAAAGAGGTAGAAGATATTTTGATTCTTGTTGTTCCAGGTTTTTTGGTTTTTTTTTTTTTTGGGATAGGATCCTTTTTTCTAACAAGTTCTCATAGAGCTATCCTGTTTTACAAATTAAGTTTAAACTTGGAATCAACTCTCTCCTGTCTCTCATAATTAAAATGGTGCTTTTTTCCCCCCCTTCCTTCAGGTCTTACATGAAACATTTCCCACTCATACATTTTTAATGAATGGACTTATTCAAGGTGTTAAGGTAAGATGTTTTCTAAACCTCTGACCTAAGTATTCTGTGTGTTTGACTTGTCTCAACTACATTTTCCTAAGAACATAACAAAACACTGAGAACGTAGTTAATTCTTAAACCATTTTTTTACTGTAGTGGTTGTTTCTTGGGCTGAATTCAAGTTTTACTGCGGAAGCAGCAGTATCTTGAGACAAGTGGAATGTTTCTCAGAAATTTAAATTCCTCTCATTTGAACAGGTTCCACTTGTAGCTATTTGCAGTTTTGATAAGGATCTGTCTGAAAATAAAGCTACATTTTTGTTGTCTGCTTCCTAATGCTAAATGATTTATATCAGAGAAAAATGAATGCAATCTTGATCATACCACTGAGATAGAAAATGAAGCATTTGATCATTGTGATTTTGTCTTAAAATGCTGCATAAGAGCTAATTTTCATCAGGTTTGTTTATTTCCTGGTCCTATTTTTTTAATCAGCTCTTGAACATTCTGTGATATTTAAGATATTCAGGGCAATTTATAGCTTACTTAGACCACTGCATTCCCACAGTGATTATGCTGAATTGTGGCCACAAAAAAGCTTGCAAGAGTTTTATAGCATAAGTAATGTAAAGTCTTATCTTTCATAACTCTTGTGCTGAGAGGCTGCAAAGCCCTTGTTCAAACTTATGACTAAGATAATTTGTAGGGCTCAGAAATTATTTTTCTCGATGTCACGTAACAAATCTAAAGCATTGCTTTTAGCTGTGAGAACATAACATCCTTAGGATCAACTTGCTGGTCTTGCTGCCTTTCATGGTGAACTGGCAGAACACAGTGCGCTTGGGATGTTTGTCTCAGACTGAAAGAGGAAGTTATCTTCTCATTGTTCTCATAGGCAAACAAAGCTCATGTTCCTCTTCCTGTTTTAAGTTTTTCTCTTGCACTGCAATGTAACTGTGTATTAAAAGTAGTAAATAGAGGGTTCCCCATAGATTTTGTGCAGAGTGTGCCTGTAGAAAAGTGCTGTAATGAATATTTGGATTGCTCTAACAGGTCTAATAAACTGGAGATCAAAGGCTAGGGAGATCTTGTACTTCTGTGTCTTTTTTCTTTAAAACTTTGTTTGTGAAATATTGGAAATGTTTTTGACAGCAAAACATGTTAGTTCATGTGGCGCTGAAATCTGATTCTAAGGAACAGAAAATGTAATTTCAATTGAGTAAGACATGTAACTTTCCAAGGATCTGGTAGTCTGGCTTTACAGCTTTTGGTCTCAGTCTACTTACTGAAAATGTTGAAAATCAGGTTTGTTTGTAAGGATTTGACAGAACAGTAACTTAGTATAGCAAGTCTGTATGCATATGTTAAACTTTTGTGACTACATTTGAATAAGAGAGGTAAGCTAAAGTTAGCCAGAGTAGGCTTCCAGGGTATTAAGGTGCTTACAGAACCATGCATTTACTAATGTTTGGACTTACGGCGCAATTGGATTGATAAATGAAGAATGTACTAACTACGAGGAACTGTTCCCCAATTAACAAACCTGTGAAATCCTTTCCTATATTAATTCTCCTGTGTAATAAAATGGATATGAGGCCTAGATTCTAGGACTTCATGAAATTCTGGAAAAATCTAGTATTTGATGCTTGGTTAATTTTTTCTGTTTTTACTGTACATGTGAGTCTGACCTTTACTGCAGGAATCTCATTATGGTGTCCCATGATCTCAAGTTGCCAGGCCTGCTCAAATGATCTTAATAGTTCTTGCTATTTACAGGTGTATGGTACAGGATGAATATGTAGTATAAAGCAGTAAGTGTTTATTTTAATTTAAGCTGTTGAATTTGTTCAGAGAGCAGTTACGTTACCCAAAGCTCTCTCCTAGGACAGTCCAAATTAGAGGGCAACTTGGGTTTGAAATCTAGCACTGAGTCTCTTGATAGAGACTAAGGTAATGTCTTTTGTGGAACTAGACTGTATTTTGGAGATGTTAAACATTTTGCAGTCTGTGTTACTTCTATACTGCATCAAATGGTGCTTGAAAAAACATATGCTGTCTCTTTTTTTTATTTTTAAAATTCACTCAAGTTTGATTTGAAACATAAAGCATCAGAATCACAGAAAACTAGACTGTAGAACAAATAATGCCAATTTTCAGTTATCTATTTTATTCTTTTCTTATATTGTAAAGTGAGCCTTGGAAATGTAGCTGCTGACATACTAATTGTTTTTCTTCTGTCACAGGGCTTTTTGTCATTTCTCAGTGCTCCACTAATAGGTGCTCTCTCAGATGCTTGGGGAAGAAAATATTTTCTTCTTCTTACAGTTTTCTTCACCTGTGTCCCAATTCCATTAATGCGAATAAGCCCATGGTAAGTGGTACAAACTGGAGTAGCAGTCTTGTCAGGAGAGCGGGTATTCAGAGGAGATGTCTGGAGAAATGGGAAAGGGACAATAAAACAAGAAGAAAGCAGCTTTCCTTTCAAGACATGATTGCATTATTCTGGAGATTTTCTGTTCAAGATGTATTCAAACTGTGTGTCCTAAAAGTAGAAATAATGGAATATGAACTATATTCATACAAGTATAAAGCATTTCTTTCAAGGATTTGACAATCCCATCTAACTCTATTTTAAGACCAGCTGTTAATTTTTTCCCTTAATGACTGACAGTAATAAATTTGTTTTTAAAGCTAAATGAACCTTATCATTTATTTGCTAAAGAAAAGTATAATTGTTGCAAGTGAGATCTTTTACCTGTTTGATTAGTACTTTGATACCAAGTTAGTACTGCTCAGTTACGACTTTAGTTGCATTTACATTAATTGTGAAACTTGGAAGAATTACAAAAGAATTTTGTTTACAGTCTGAATGCATTCAGAGTTCAGGTTCCACAGTATTATATGTCCGATGAAATAACTTCTAAGATAGTTAATTTTTCATATCTTGAACTCGAGAGGGTAAAAATCTATGGGTACCATGTCCTCAAAGGACCAGTTCTTCTTTTAGGCTGATGTATAGTAAACAGAAGAATATAAAATAATTTAAATGCTGTTTTCCAGTATTTAAGTCATTCATTCATCTCCAATAAAGTTCTGTGTTAGTTTTCAAAGAACCCTCCTCCTAGACTTAAACACAAACTTGCTTATTAGTAAGAAAAAAAGCAAGAGATCTTAGTTCAAATTTTCTAATTGTTGCTTTTAAATTATTAGGTGGTACTTCGCTATGATTTCAGTATGTGGAATATTTTCTGTTACCTTTTCTGTAATATTTGCCTATGTAGCTGATGTAACAGAAGAACATAAAAGAACTACAGCCTACGGACTGGTAAGATATGCTCAATTTGGGGCAAAAGGTCAGATTATGACCTTCATATTGAAGTTGTGTTTTGATGTACAGATTGTTTCCTGATTAAAGAGTTTGATAAAGAAGTGTACCACAGCTCAGAACGCTGGATTAGCGTTCACACAGTGAACGGAATGCTGCGTGCTCATGGGAGCAGAATTAAAATTTGACAGCTTGCATACAGGGCATGTGTAAGAAAGAATGTCTTTAATTTTGGAAACAGAACATTAAATGTTAAAGACAATGCAAGTAATATAATTTAGCAATAGTTTTCCATCACCCCTTAGTTGCATATATAGTTCATATGACTTCATTTTGGTATAAAATGGCCTTTTCTATTGTTAGAATGGTAAGAAGGGATGAAAATGCATAAAACAGTATTTTTAATAACTTAGATATGATCCTTCTTCACGATCAAAAGAGGCGGAAAATAACTTGGTTAGTACAAACTAGTCCATTCAGAGGTAATATAATTCCTGCTTAGTGTGCTTTCCTAATATCTGTATTACTTTACATTTTGGAGGTCTATTGATAGATGTCCTTAGCTTTTAAACTTCTTTTAAGCAGGCATTTAAATGTACTGACAACTTTTTCAGTGAAATCACTTCAAATTCATAATTAGAAAACAAAATAAAGATTTTAGTCTATTTGAAGGTAAGAGCCATTTTCCTTTGAGCCAAACCTGATCTTGGAGTGCAAATCCTGTCTAGTATGGTGTGCTGTTGAGAAGGCAGTAGATACTGTATTTGGGACCCATACTTATTGTTGTAAATAGTATGTGGTTTATTTACTTTTTTGTTTGGTTTGGATTTTTTACTTGAATTTTTACTGGGGTGTTTTTTCAATGACACTTATAGGGAGGGGTGGAGAGCAAGTTACTTCCTTTTTCTGTAATGGGAGAATAACCACTTTGATGAGTTTGTGAACTGTTGTGCATAGGTATCTGCCACCTTTGCGGCAAGTTTGGTGACTAGTCCTGCCATTGGAGCATTCCTGTCTGCCACCTACGGGGATAGTCTGGTTGTACTGGTGGCCACGTTGGTGGCTGTCGTGGACATCTTTTTCATCCTGCTAGCTGTACCAGAATCTCTGCCGGAAAAAATAAGACCTACTTCATGGGGATCTTCTATATCATGGGAACAGGCAGATCCTTTTGCAGTAAGATGCACTTCAATAAGTTGTTAGTAAATGTTTGGTGATTGATAAGTAATAATTATTCATTTCAGTTTGTAAGCTTGAGAAGTCTTCAGCCTTACTGGTAGCTTGACTGTTGGGTATGCTGTAGTTTCAGTTCTCTGCTCTTGCCCATAAAGATCTAACTACATTTAAAAAACAAAATCAAACCAAACTTTGTGGATGAAATAATTCTAGATTTGAAAATGATGTTTGGTGTGAAATCCAACGGTACAATACTTCAACTTCCTAACTTAGGTGCTCTATTTTATTGCGAACAGAGTTGCTGAATTCTTATGCCCCAATATTTTAAGTTTTTACATACTCACTTTATGACTGTATTTTTGGCAGTATCTCTCTGCACTCTTGCTTTCCACTTTTGGTTATGTATGATTTATTTCTAATAGAGATTGGATCTATAAAGCCTGATCTTTTTGTAGGCATATATAGGAAGGGCTAAAACATACCATGCAGTCTTTGTAGTAACTTCACTCACTCACATGTACTCAGTTATTTTATCTTTTCATTACACCTTGATATCTTAAGAAAGGAAGAAGTGATTTTTCTTCTCAAGATCTGTCCTGCTGGGAACTGGTTGTGAATATTGAAAGATGAATGGCATGCTTGAAAGACTGCAGTTACAGAATTTGTTTTCCGCAATTTATTTGTTCCTTAAAGTAATTAATTATAATTATAATTGGAGAACAAGTGTAAGAAATGTATATTATTTGCTAGTATGTTTCAAAACAAATAATTACTGTGGAGGTCCATTAGAAGACATTAGTTATTACAATTATGTAATGCTGTTTTTGGGGAGTAGTTTTGACTTGGTACTGAACAGTAGCTTCAAAAATCTCAATGGAAACTTTACTGAAGAATTGAGTTCCCCAAACTGTATATAAAGAGATTGTTTGTGACTTAATGTTCAGCTTAACAGTGTCCATGTGTAATTGTTTTGATGTATATGCATGCAAAAAAAGGGAATATACCTTCTTTCCTTATGCTTTCATAGGCTTTGTACTATGTTTTAATACCTGCCTTGTTCTTTTGTTTCAGTCTCTGAAAAAGGTTAGAAAAGACCCTACAGTTCTCCCAATCTGCATTACAGTGTTATTCTCATATCTGCCTGAGGCTGGCCAGTATTCTAGTTTCTTTCTGTACTTGAGACAGGTAAATGTTGATCTCTTCGCATCTTACTAAGGATGTTTAAATAAGTATTCCCTATGACTTCTTTATTGTTATAGGCTTTGCTTAGAGGCCTGCTTTCTGCCAAAGTAAAAACTTTAAAATGAAAAGCAGGGTGATTTGCTAAGCCAAAAACTGAGTAACACTTGACTCCTGATGCATGAACCCTGCAGTATTTTAAGCACGTGTTTACCTTAAGCAGGCCTTTGTTCTCATTTAGTACAGCAGTTTCTGAGTCTGTCTTGAAGTGGGATCTTGCCTGTCAAAGACCTGGTGTGTTTTGGGGAGGGATAGAGAACTTTAGTTTCCAGATCTAGGACTTCTTTTGTCTCCTTTTTTTAAGGCAGGTTTTTTTTTCCCCTTTATACTTTTCTTGGCAAAGAGTCAAGTTAGGGATCATTCTTGAAAGTGGACACTTCCTGAATGGATCCTGTATAAATCTAGAGTATAAGCAGGGATGAATGTTTTCATTGAAAAGATATTCCCTGCTAGTAATTGTCCTGGATTGTGTTTGGCATTTGTTTCACACAATTTCTGCTTCTCTACAGGTTATAGGCTTTGGATCTGTTAGCATTGCAACATTTATAGCTGTGGTGGGCATTCTGTCCATAATAGCTCAGGTAAGCTCTGTATCTTAATGCTTCATTTAAGCTCATCTAAAAACTTTTTACCTGCTCTAATGTCAGTGTATCTTGCATTCACTAAATGTTGTATTGGTGATACAGTCCATGTAAATTTCTTACTTTGTGTAAGCTTTCCTTAGTAATACTGGATCTGGATATCGGAAAGATAAAATTTGCTAGACTTGGATCAGTAAATTCCTTGGAACTCTGACTTAAAATTATTAAAACAATACAGGAAATTTGTTACTAAATGCAAGGCATTCTGAAAGGGAAGTGCCTTATTTTAAATAAAAGTCATGCTACTTGCACCTGCTCAGTTGGTTTGTGCTATCAAACTTGCATACAGGCAGTCTTTCCAGGGTTACTTAGGCTCAGCTTGGAGGCTGAGGAGCTGTGAGGCCTTGTTATCTTCTCATCATATTTCTTAATTGGCAACAGTGAGCTGATTTTTCAACAAATCCTTTATGTCTTTTGTAAATCCAGGTTTTTATTATGCGATCTTTGGTATCTTTATGGATGCAGTTTGTCTTCCTGTTCTGATGACAAGAGGAGGAATGGCATATAGAGTATTTGTACCCTTGCTGCCATTCTTAGCTGAATGAAGGTCTTACTGTTTTGATGTAAACAGCACATTCATCAATGTTTACCAGTTTTCCTGGTGTCAGTTGTGGCCTTCCTTAGCAATTCAAGAAATTATTTTAATCTTTGTGCTGTGGTTTTTTCTGAGGCTATTGTGTGCACTCACATCTGCCAGTCATACTTTATGCACACCAGTATTTTTCTAAAAATCTCTACAATGGTTTTCCTTCTGGTTTATAATTTTCAGTGTTAAAATGAGGAAAATCTTCTGATTTTTGAGCTTTTTGAAGAGTACAGCTTAGTAATCTAGGCTTATTGACATAATCTTTGCTTCATAAATACTGACTTGTGTTGGCATGTTGGGTAAGAAAGAACTGAAGGTAGAATTACCGTATTTTTTCTGTGTAGCATTCAAACTAGAAATGAGAAACAAGAAAGCTAGGGTGAGCAGTTGTCCTTGGCTGGATGACAGATGCCCACCAAGCTGCTCCAGCACTCCCCTTTCCAGGCAGACAGGGAAGAAAAGTTAAGGTAAAAAACAACTCTTAGGAGATAAGGTAGCTTACTAAAGCAAAAGTTTAGGTGCACATACAGGGGGAAAAAAAAGGTTTACTTTCTGCCTCCCATGAGCTAGCAGTGTTGAGCCACTTCCTGGGAAGCAGGACTTCCACACACATAGCAGTTGCTCTAAAAAGCTAACATCATCAATAACAAATGCCCCATTCCTCCTCCCTTTCTAGCTTTTGTATCTGAGATGATACCATATGGGATGAGTTGTCCCTTTGGTCGGTTTGGGTCAGTGGGCCAAGTTTTGTCCCCTCCCAGGATCTTACCCATTCCCCGTCTGCTGATATGGGGGGATTGTTGAGAGACAGCGCTGATGCTGTGCCAGCACTGCTCAGCAGCAGCCAAAGCACTGGTGTGTTAACAACACCTTTCCAGCTACCCACAGACCAGAGAGAGCTGCTGTGGGAAAATCAACTCCATCTCAGACAGACAATCAGGAAGAGAAGAGAGGAAGTGTATTCTGCTCTGCAGTCCTGGTTCCTTTTCTCTGTATTTTTACTGAAGCATTGCTGAGTTTCTCCTGTTAAAGAAAAGTGTGTGGTCCATTAACTGAATCAAGTTGTCCATATGGACTTTGCTTTACCAGGAAGTGTCTGCTTCTTGCCCTGAGTGTCTTGTATCTGAATTGGGATCTCCTTTCCCCTCAGCAGTAACACTTCTAAAAAATGGAAATACTGATCTTTGATTAGGATTAGCTTTCATGTGCAAATGAAAAGGTCATGTCAGTTATGTAAAGAATCAGTAGAAAATGTAATTAATGGTGCCTAGGAATTGACCAAATTTCAGTGTATGTGGTGAAGGTGACAAAGCAGCAGGATTTATTTAAACTTACAGTAAGTTTAAATGTAAATTTGCAAAATAATTCAGCTGACCTAAGGAGTTTACTTTCTTCTGAGGTAGCAGTCTTTTTTTCTCTAGTATTTGTAAATACTGGTAAATTCAAATTGTGTCCAGCATGCACTGTTTTTGCTTGGTAACTGCTTTTATTTTGTGGAGTGCTCTATTCCATAATACAATAGGGCTTGTAGAGGTGAAAATGAAAGCCTGTTTGCATTGGAAGTAGACACTGTCATCTAATATACATAGAGAAGGCAGTACATATGGTTCTGGATGTCCCAAAGTAGTAACCCTTTAAGTGTTAAGAATATCTGTACATTAAATGTTGAAATTAATTATCTGTATTTTGGGCTTAACACAGGAGGAGAAAGAGGACAAATGTTGTGAATTTTCTCATCATTTGAAAGGTCCTCTGAATTACTTTGCATGGGAGAAATTACTTTAGCAAGTCTGACTTTTTAAAACAACTTTTGGTTGAACTTATTTCTCTTGCAGACTTTGTTTCTCAGTATCTTGATGAGAACTATAGGGAACAAAAACACAGTTCTCCTTGGTCTTGGCTTTCAGATCTTTCAGCTGGCTTGGTATGGTTTTGGATCTCAGTATTGGTAAGCATGCGTTTTGCTATGTAGACACTTGTTAAGGAGCTGAAAGGTTTTTTCTTTCCCCCGACAAATTCTACTGTTGTTGTCATGGGTATTTGAATGTTCTGTGAATTAAGTATTCCCATTTTCATTACTCTACCAAAATTTGGTCTGTATTTTGCATATGTTGGAATGATAGAATTTTGTGTACTTACAGCTCTTTTGAAAAGGGAGTCTTTGCAACATTTTGTTCCACTGACTATTAAGTCTATGAATGTGATTAAAACTTTTTCTTAAACTCACAAGCTAATAAGTAGCATGTTATCTCTAGTAATTCCGCTGGATCGATTTTACCCATTAGGTATTGGACCTATACTTGTTTTTGTAACATATTTTCTTACTCCAACTATCATCGGTCTTAGAAACTATCTACAGTTTCTTCTGTTGGAAACTGTCTAGAGTTTCTTCTGTCTTTACTTAAAGACAATTGGAACCATAAGCTAGAAAATCTTACTCTTTACAAAGTGTGTCCTACTGAGAGGGAGGAGTGCTTGTCATTTATCAAGAGTACTTCCTAGTCAGTTGTAGAAACTAGAGAATTATCTCTCTGGGACACCCTGGGAAATTGTTCCTTTGTACAATGTTTGGAGAGGAAAGCCCGCTTTCCTCCCATTCCTGTTTTTTTTCTCTGCTAGGATAAAATCAAATCCAATGCGCTTCTCTTCCAGCAAGTTCAGAATAATATATGGGAAGGGAGCAGGAAGATAACCAGATAATTTCCAGTTCTTTAGGTGTTTGAGTATGTATATTTTAAAAGGAATGAAATGTTAAATAAGGGTGCTCTTGTGGGAGTGTGGGGAGTAATTATAAGGGCAGTGTCATTTTTAATTCAAATTATGTATTTAACACAGGATGATGTGGGCAGCGGGAGCTGTAGCAGCGATGTCAAGCATTACATTTCCAGCAATAAGTGCTCTGGTTTCACGAAATGCAGAGGCAGATCAACAGGGTGAGTATTTGATAATTTGCTGTTTTTGCATCAGACTGCTTTTTTCTCTAGAAAGCAGAAGAGTTTCCTAGGTGCACTTTTCAAGTTATCTTTGTGTGTTTTCACTTGGTAGTACCTGTGGAAGTCTGCTAATCCATGTAGGGAGGAAGGAAGTGCACAAATTTATCATATTTACATTGTAAAAGACATAATTTCTGATTAGCTACTTCTTGTCTTTCTTTCTGTAAAAGTATTATGAAGGCAACAAAAACATTCTCTTTTTTTCTCTTCCTTTTATTATATGCAGTATTCTCTAAGTAAACAGTGAGGATTAATGTAACAATACTACCTTTTTAATTACACATTTTACCAGATTGAAATAAATGTAGGAAAGAAGTTTTATTTTTTTTGTAGAAAAGTTGGCCCTATTTGATACAATACTTTAGATTTTCCAGGAATAGAAAAGGATGCCAACGTAACCAGTTAAACTGAGAAAACACAGAATTTACTGTTTTTGATATGAAAAGCAATGTACAGTCAGAAATTACTCCTCCTTTAAAGTGAAATGAGAAGTCGTCACAAATTAGAACACTGGTAGAAAGACTTCATATTGTTCTCGAACTTGAATTTAGTATTCTCATTAAAAAATGCTTACATAGAAATTTTGAGTATCAGTTATACTTTAGCTTTGTACAACATGAAGTAGGTAAATGCAGGAAATCTGAGAATTACCAAGGAAGTACTGTTCCAGGAGGTGGATTTCTGTTGTAGGATGCAAAAGATGGTGTTTTACATGGGTTTTTGTAATTATTCCCCTCTCTCCCATTTTTTTGAGACATTTAAAGATTTTTAAAGACTTCTGTTTACATCAGGAAATTACTGGTTTAGTTAAGCTGACAGAAGCAATTGAACCTTGATTTTACATAGAGGAAACTGGTGTTAATAGCTAAGGCTTTCAAGACTGAGGTTTTGCCACCTAGTGGCATGAAGATTTTAAACTTTCATATCATCAACCCATGAAGTAAAAACTTTTTTTACATGTTTTCTTTTCCTCCCATTTTACAAGTTACCGCCTTAAGGATGAAGCAGATTATTAATATTGTCAAATAGCATTTTTAGACTCTTATTATGTGAAGTTAATATCATCAAAACACTTTTTGCACTGTTGCCACAATTACTTAATGAAATCAAAACAGAAGTGTACCTATAGCACTTTGATTAATCAAGCTTTAAAAAGAATCCATTATAAAAGTGCATTCAGTCAAGTATTGTGAATTTACTGCTGTTTACTTAATTTACTGCCCTGAATAGGTTACTTGGTATTTAAATAAATACTGGTCACAATTTGTGCGTATTTTCCCAATCACAATTCTTAACACTTAGGTGCATTATTCTAAATTTCGCTTGAAAATAAATTGAATGGGAACCACATTTAAATGCTATCTTCATTGTCTTCATTGCAGGCTTTGGGTGAGAGTGGAAGAACTCTAATATTAAGAATTAAACCTACACATAAATTTCTTTATCATAATAATGAAATATTATCCAATAATAAAAATAATAATTCTTCCAGTAATCTGCAAGTATAGTGACAGGACTGTGGTGTGCAGAGGATTATTTGAATCCAACAGATTTGTCTTCAACAAACTTCTTACATCTTAGAATGTAGAAATAATTATGATATGCCCTATTTTGGAACAATTATTAGAATACACTCAGAGCTCTTGGCTCTGAGCATTTCTTCCTTGCTTAAAAAAAGAAAACCCTACTGTTTTTTTTTCCTCATTAGGTGTTGTCCAAGGAATAATAACTGGAATAAGAGGACTGTGCAATGGCCTGGGACCAGCACTGTATGGCCTTATTTTCTTTGTCTTCCATGTGGAATTCAATGAATTCCTACCTGATAACACTTCTGAAACTGAAACAAAGCAGAATCCCAGTAATAAGGTTAGTTCAAAATTTGGTGTGGAGTTTCCTGTGTAGAATTCATTGTGCCAGAAATCTGTCTTTTTTGGTTAATTTAAAATCTTAGTTATTTAATAAACCTGGAAAGTGAGAATTAAGTTGTTTAAGAACAAGATGTTCTTGTTCTTAATTCTCACTTTTCAGATTTATTAAATAATTCAGATTAAGATAATTTAAATGTGATCGTAAATACTTAGATTTACGGTAGCAGCAGCATTGGTTTCGGTATTGTAACAGTGCCAGGTAACTTATTTTGATGTAAATTTACTGGAACTAAAGTTTTGAGTGAAGTTGCATCATTATGATTTTCCACATATTACAGCAAACAGAGGAGTTGTCGGATGTGTTGGAGAGTAGTAATAACACTTGGCAATGCAATGACAAAGGGCAGCTTTTGAAAGATTTTCACTCCTCTCAGTGAAACCACAATTATGTGGTTAATACTCAAAAGCTGCTCAGATGAATTAGCTGTTATACTGCAAATGAGGGTGAATTAATTTGTGGAAGTTCATTTCTTCTTTGAGTATTTGTGTGTGTAGCACCTCTTGAAGATTTAATATCATCAGAATGTATTTTTGATTTGTTTATATGTGCAGACTATCAGCTGAAAATTTAAGCCTCCGATTGTAACAAGAATTGAGGCAAGGGAAATACCCGGTTACTGTATACTTATGTTCAGGTATTTCCCACTTTATTTGAGAAGAACTTCCTACATTTCATTTGGTAGAATAAAAGTACACAGGATCGACAAGTTTCACTTTTGGTTTTATCTAGTTTTTGTTTAACACAGATACAGAAAAGTTGTTAAAGATTAAAAAAGAGCTGGATTGCTGACATTTTTCTTTTGTAGAGGTTTGCCATCAAACCTGGCTGATTAAAATTTATGTTAAAACCTTTCTGATGTTTGTTTTTAGTTGGGGTTATGAAATGTGGATAAGTTTTGGTTTTGAACTTTAAAATAAACTGCTTAGAAGCAAGAGACAATAACTCCAAATACTGAGTTATCATACATGAGTAACACGTGTCTGCAGTGAGAATGGTCTCACTGCTATTTTGCTCACCCATATATTGATTTTTTTTTTGGGATGCTTGTTTATTTGGCTAACTTGATTCTAGATATCTCAGCCATGGAAAAGTGAAGCTGAGGTTATTGAGACTTGTACTTGTGGATGTTGAAATCTTATTCTATTAATGTTCAGAGGAGTCTTGTTGATTTAACAAGCATGTTGCCTAAAGCAAAAAAACAAATTACAAAAAAGCATCAAGTCAACATCTGTTTCATTATCTAGGCAATCATACTTTCAATTGAAAATTTTATGTGTTTTTTCATTTTTCAATCAGTGTGGAGATCAGGTGAGGAATTTGTGGGGATTTTAGATGTAGAAAATTCACTTTAAAGTGCACATATGAACCTGTTTGCAAAAATTTTATAGTCCCCATAAATGTGTCTCTCATGATCTCCTGCCTTAGTGGTGTAGTTCATAATGCAGAAGTCAGTGTCTGAAACATGAATTCTTTATTATGCTTGTTTTCCTGTAGAGAGCGATCATTCCTGGTCCCGCCTTCCTGATCGGAGCGTGCATTGTTCTCCTGGCTTTTCTAGTTGCCTTATTTATTCCTGAGAACAAAGCCAGCAGTACCAAAAAACACAGCAACAGCATCAGCAGTAGTCAGAGTAACAACCTAGACCAAAGTAATGAAGAGGACATTGAACCATTGCTGCAGGATAGCACTGTATGAAGGCTAAATTCTGAGGGGCCAGTGGAGCAAATTCATGCGCTGAATTGTGGCTCTGGAAGCTTGATGAGAGGTACAGAGTATCCTGCCTTTCAGGAGAAGGCAGCTGTGACAGGAGGTCACTTGCTGTATGCTACCTGAGGTTGATGTCATGCATGCAGGAGTGGTTTTTTAGAACAGCAGGTCACAAGCTGGTGTGATTCTACCCAGTATTGGACTGCAAATGCTGTGTCAAATTCTGATGTTGGGTAAAAACCTGAATACAGAGACAGATTTTTTTTTTGAAGTTTGAATGTTTAGTTCCCAAAATTGCAAATTAATGCAAAATAAACAGGTTTGAGTCAGAACAATTTCAGCCATCACTACAATAGGTTTTTTTACATTTCTTACGCCTTTTTGTCTGCATCTATGCCACATGTAGTCTTCATAGCATGGGAGGCACTGATCTCTATATAGTTTTGGTACCTGAGATAGTGGTTATCGATGAAATTCTCAAGTATTATTTACTAGCAAGAACTCCAGTAGTTACCAGAAAGCAGTGATGAAAATGAGATGGCAGAATTGTGAATGTGTGTGATCACACAGGATAGTACTTAGCCATAAATGAAGGTCATGCAGAAACCTTAAAGCCACATTCTGCAATAATCAGTTATGTGCAGTTAAAACAAATCCACATGGCACCGAAGAGCCAGGTCCCATTAATATTTTGCTTATAAAAAAAATATTTTAATATTAAAATGAGCAGTGTCAGAAATAGACAATTCTGAGTGGGTGCCAGAGTACTTTACATCAAAATATATATGTATGTACTGCATTTTGTCACTTTATCTGCCATATAAACTAATTTTTCCTATTAATTCTTTTGACCGCTGCCTTAACTGCTTCTTAGTGTTCAGTTATTATTCATATTCAGCCTTCATATCACTGTCTTACCTGCTGAATATCATAGATATATGAATATCTTTTTTTTCTAAAAGATGCTTCAGAGGAGTGATGAATTATAACAAATGTGCTAATTTTTAGAGACATTTTATGAAGAACACAGAGATTTATATGTATTTTGCTGCAGTGTAAATGGACTATTAAACCCAACTTGGATGAAGTACTCCTATGAATGTTTTATATGTATACAATATATGTAGATATTTGTAAGGAGTTTTAATTTTTCCAGATGGGGTGCTGTGTAAATCATGTATTTATAAATGTAATGAGGGTACAGACAGTTATACAGTTTTTTTAAAAGGCTTGTGTATTGACTGAACAAATTTTAAAAATATATATTTTGAAACTTGTTCCATGTTGAGCACAGATAAGAAACCTTTTGTACTTATGCAGGTTGGTTTTTGGTTTTTAAGTTAATAAGCTTCCTAATGCATAATAAATATAAATACCAAGCTTTCTAGGTTTTGTGAGTACGTGTCTGTTTTTCCAAGTTCACTGTTGTGCCTTGGCTGCTTCAGAGCAGAAGTGGGTTTATCCTCGTCTTGGATGACAGTACCTGGATTCCTGTTCTGTTGTGTTGTGTTTGTGTTATCAAGAGTGGTGAAAAACATGCTTTGCTTAGACATTCCATGGGTTCCTGACATGTTATCCACTGGGGTGGAGAAGTGGAGAATGAAAGTACAAAAAACACTGAGAGTAATTTCTGATCTGAACACTACTGCAGAATTAATAGCTTTTTCTGAGGAAGATTACGTAGAAAATTCAATTTTTCTTGTATTCTTGAATTTCTTGTAATTCAAGCCTGGGCTTTTATGCAGGATAATCTTTTTTTTGCTGCAGGCCAGACTGCAGTTGGGTAAGTTTTGCATGATCCCAGCTTAGAATGTCTTAAACTTGATCTATGGAATAGAATACAGATATATTAGTGTTAAAAGTAGCAGTTGTCAAATTTATTACTGCTTATAGTATCCCTGCAATGGATTGGATTTTTGAAGTAGAATCTCAAAATCACAGAATGTTTGGAAGGGACCTTTAAAGGTTGTGGGACAGGGACATCTTTCACTAGAGCAGGTTGCTCAGAGCCACACTATCCACCCTGACCTTGAACATATCCGGGACTTCTAGGAATTAATTATCCACAGCTTCTCTGGGCAACCTGTGACAGTGCCTCACCACCCTTTATTGCAGAGATTTTCTTCCTTTTGTTCAAACTAAACTTTACTCTTCTCATTTTAAAACTCTTACTCTTTGTCCTGTTGCTACATACCTTGGTGAAAAGCTGCCTCCTATCCTAAAAGTCTTTTTTGTATATTGAAGGGCTCACCCCAGAGCCTTCTTTTCTGCTGCCTGAACAACCGTGAACAACCCCAAACAACCCCAGCTCTCAGCATGTCTTCACAGCAGAGGTGCTCCAGTCCTTCAGTCATCTTTGTGGCCTCTTCACTCCAACAGCTCTATGGTTTCCTGTGCTGGGGAATCTAGACCTGGATGCAAAAAAAATATTTTAAGCACACACCCTTACTCTATATAAATTATTATATGTACTACTCTGCTAATTAAGTACACAATAAAAATGTAAAAAGGTAAGTTACAGATGAGATAAACAATTTTCAAATATTTTTATGAGTAGTGTAAAGTATTTTTCTGTTCCCGGTAGAAAATTAGTTAATGATGCTCAGAAATACCTGATGCCTCATTATTTTTAGGAATTTTTGTTCAACACGGTGGTACAGAGATTTTAAGATTTGGTTCTAAGTTAATTTATCTTGATTTTAAACTTCAATATGTATTTAATATCTGTTTCTAGTATCTGTCATTACTGAAATAGATACCTCACAAAGATATTTGTCCAAATGGAAAGTGTGTCGAAGGCTGTGCTTACGAAATAATGATCCTTGTTTTTCTGTCCTGCCCACTACTTATGCAAAGGTGTATTAATATTCAGGTTAATGCTCAACTAGGAAGTTTCCATTTTCCCCGATGTCAGTCAGTTGGATTTGCAAACTCATTGAAAGGTCTTGAATTTTTGTGTTAACAAATTGATTAAAAAACTTCCCTCTGGAAAATTTTTTTAAATGGGTTAGAAAGTTACTTCCCTATAGAAGTGTACAAATAGTAGAGGTTTTTATGGCTGAGACTTCCACGCTTCTTTTTGCAACAAAATTGCATGATGATGGAAACATTTTCAAACTTCTGCTTTCAAAATGCTCCAAATACCTTTATTTTAAAAGGAAATTTTTCTTGCTTATTGTTAGAACAATACCTTTATCTTGAAGTGACACATTGAATGTTTTTATTTTTCAAAAATATTGGCATAGTACTGGTAGGCCCTTTTTGTCACAGAAAAGGTCAGGAGATGTGCAGCAACTGCTTTTCTTTCCATGGAAGAAAAATGTAAGTTTCATGTGGGATAACCAGTGAACCCCTGTAGCATAACAGACTTTCATGGTAACTCCCCATCTATTTCCAAAGTACTGTAAAGATTCTAATATTGAAAGGTCTTGTTTTTATACAATTACTACATTGATGACAATGTAGGGCTTTGTGTGCTTTTGTCTCCAGTTTATTTGCCACACCAGCTTGCACATGAGTGATCCAGTGAATAGATTTCACTCTTGCTGTAACCTTATCCTTAGATCCCTTTTTTCTAAGGGTTTCTATTCAAAGCAGCCACTTCATCAATGGTTACACTTGTACAGTTTTTTCACAAAACAGAACTTTAAATAAAGGAGCACTTTACTGTTGAGCAGCTGCCATTTCTATTACATCTTTTTATCAGAGATTAAAAAGTTGTTCTTTATGTGCTTAATAATGTAAAAAAAATCTAGCAAATATCTTAAACTGAGACAGGATAGGAGCACTTCTACTTTCAAGTCTCCCACAACCCATAACTTGTTCTAATATTTGTTTCTTCAAGCCTTTGGCATTCTTCTTCAAACAAAAAATGTCATGGTTTGAGCCTGGCACAGAGCCAGTGCCCCCATGAAAATGCCTCACCCTGGTGTCTGCTGTGAGATGTGACCAGGAATAAGCAAAACAGGCTCCAACTTAAACATAAATAACACTTTATTACCTAAAACTACAGGAAAAAATAGGAAAGACTATAAGGAAAAGAAAAAAGAAATTGAAAACCTTACAAAAACCACTTTTCCTCCTCCCCACTCCCTGACTTTCCCAATCCAATACATTCTCTCAAAAATACCAACTGCCCAGCCTTGGCCCCACACGTTAGTATACTCAAACTGCAGTTCATGGAGAGGAAAAGGAGTCCTTCTTGTTCCATAGGCTTTTCCTGGAAACAGTGAAATCCCAGATGCTTCTTTGTCACTTTGGCACCGCCCGGAAAGTCCATTTCTGCCGCTTGTGACATGTTCCTTCCATGCTCAGTGCTCTCACCACTGAGACATGGCCAGAGCTGCTTTTAGGGTGGTCTTTCAAGGATGCCTTGTCTCACTCCAAAAAGGCACAGTCTCTGCTTTTGGGACATCTGTCCCCCCCATATATTTCCAACCCCCTGGGGCCGGGGGGTCCTCACAAATGAACCCTCCTGGTTTTGAGGCACTGCCTCCCCCTAAATGCAGTCTGTGTCACAGGAACAACTGAGTCCATGGCTACAAGAAAACGTCCAGCCCAAAGGCCACTCCAAATCATCTCTCCCCATCCAATCATCTCCACAATCTCCGAGCCAAGTCATCTCATCTCTCGTCTCCCTTCTTATTCAGCTTCGAGGAGGATTAGCATTTTTGTAAGGCCCCAATCATGCAAGAAAGGGTTAAAAGTTTTCAGTCTCTGTCTGTCGGTCCCGGAACGGCTCCCACGCATGCTGCCCACACGCTGCCGCTGCGGCCGGGCAGTCTTCCTCCCCCTTCTCGCTGGCTGCTCTCCTGGGGGGGAGAGGGGGGCTGGCTGCTCGAGGGCTCGATGTCTCTTGGGGCTCCCCCACCCTTCCATCCTTGGAGCCCCCCCCCCCGAAGCCCCCTCAAGCCCATCACTGTCCAGGCCCAGGCCTCACCGCATGGCTGGCCCCTCCCCCGCCCAGCAGCAGCGGGCCGGGCGAGGGAGAGAGGTCTGAACTCCTCGGCCGCGATGTCCAAAAAGAGGAAGTGCCAGGGCAGTGCCCTGCTTTTAACCCCTGTGTATTCTCGGAGGTGTGTCCAAACCCCACTGGCCACACCGGACGCCAGTCTCAAACCCAAAACCTTCATTGGTTTGACCACAGCTTCCCAAAATTCCCAACTTCTTCCTGGTCAAACCATGACAAGAGTGTTTTCTGTGAAATCTGTGAAATAATGGTTTGAATATCACAAGACTTCAAACATTGCTGAAAAAACTTACAAAGGTTGTTCTTCATGTCCTGGATGGCTAATTTGTAAATGCCCTGTTGATCCTTGTGGCTCTGTATGATTGTTAGCTAATGCCTAAAGGTAGAATATACACTTAAAAAGAGGTTCATTGTTAGAAATAGCACTAGTAGATTTGTATTTCAAGTACTTACTTTGACTGTTTTCATTTTTTTTAACCAACTTTTTCTCAAATCGACTACCTTGTCGATGATATTACCATGCAAAGTGGTTGATGAAGGACTTGGACTAGAAGCAGAAGTATCACCTCTGGAACTTGTCTGTTTGTGCTTGTATCATTTTTGTTACCTTCAATCTGCATTGGTTTTTTTTCCAGACCGTTTTTGAGAGACCAGGTCATTTTGTGGAGTTAGTTTAGTTGCAAATAGGTAATACAGTCTACAGATATGCTTTACTGGGCACATGTAAATGTCAATACACTGAAAATTAAAGGAGTGGGGGCATCACTGTCAACTCCCTTCTGCATTGTGAAGCACCCAGTCTTCCCCAAGGGTTCCTTGTGTTCTGTCTGCCTTGAGTGTGACTGTCCGGCATACACACAGATGACAGTGCAGTGTCAAGATATGTTATGTATTAGTAAAGTTGTAATTCTTAGTACTTTTAGGTGGTAAATAAAATACTTTTAACTAAAGCTTTCCTCCTTGTACCCCTGAGGTGTGCTTAACCTCTATGTAGGAGACCATTGCTCCAGAGCATATTTTATTGCAAAGTAACAACATGTAATAAGAGTTCTTCACTTCCTCGGTGTGGTAATGGGCATGTTTCTTTGGGGCAGCTGCTGATCTGTGTGTGGAGCTGTGGTTTTGATCCAGAGAAACAAAGTTCTAGTTGTTCTGATAAAATTTACCTTTCTTCATTTTTTCTCTTTTTTTTTATTTTATGTTTTCAGAAGAAATCAAATACAGTCCCGTCCCGTCCCCCCCCTGCAAAAAAACCCAACCAAACAAACAAAAAACCCAAAAAAACCCAAAGCCAAAAAAAAAACCCAAAACCCAAAAGAAAAACAAACAAAAAAAGCAGGGAAAGACATTATGAATTAACAGTACAAAGATCTGGCAAACTATACTTGGGAAATTTCTTTCCTTTTCCTCTGTGGTCAGAGATTTTGCTCTGTTCTGTACATGCATTTATTGTGAAAATATGATGCTACTGTATTTTGATTATAATATACTAGAAGATCATAATGAAACCTGTGATAAACAAACTTATTGCTTAGATTGTTTCAACAGGCATGTTAAGCAATCTGTTATATATATAGTAGCATCATTATGTCTCCTAACAAGAAGAGAATTTGATTTTAAGAGCTGTTTAAAAGTTTTGGTCATGCTTTTCTGTTCTGGTCCAAAAGCTTTCACTCACAGGATGGCTAACCTGAGACTCTTCCTGGTCAACCTGAAAAAGTTGGTGAAGCAGGATGAGTAGATCCGCAGAATAGCCTGTTTTTATGTGATTGAGGAGACTGAGCATGACTTCTAGTCCTTTGTTTAGAGGCATGCTGTCTCATGGGTTCCATTTCAGGAGCTTAGTGGTGAGATTGACCTAAGAGTAAAATCTTGAATCCAGCATGTGTAACTAAATTAAATCAGTTTATTTCCTGGACAGTTTTTCTTGAACAAGTCGTACAGAGAAGAAGGTGCTGTTTGTCTTCTCCTATGTGTAAAAAGAGTAGTCTTGCTCTGTTTTCTGAAAGAGCACTGCAGTAAGAGAATGGAAGATAGGCATGGTTCAGGGTACACTCCCAGGCCTAGCATTGCTACTCTGCTGCCCTTGCAGTCCATTTTCTGTTGCTGTAAAAGTGCCTTTACATATTGCATTTTCAGCGCTGGCACCTTAAAGCAAATGTGTTAAAATCCTTCCTTAATTTGAAAGTAAATGCTGCATCACCAGCTGAATCTCTGGGAAGTACAGAGCGGCATGATATAAGTGTGATTGACTGCATTATGTGCTAGCAGTTTGGAAGTCAATATTTTTTATAGTCCTTTTTTCTGTTGACATGAAAAAATGGCCACTTCTGATTGTATACCCTAGTGAGAGCTTAGGTTTATGGATTTCAGAAAATTGCTTGTATCTGAAGTGTCCCTTGACTGATGCTTGATGTACACCTTAATGCTTATGTGTCAATATAATTGTGTTAAGAAACAGGCTGTAAAGAAAACTGTGCTGCTAGCTCTGATCATCTGAATGCAGGCAAAAATCTGCTAATCAGGACCTTATTTGGTGATGATGCAAGAAAAGCTGTTGGTGAATAACAGGCAGACAACATTATTCATGACAAAGTACTTTTCTACACATGTGGAAAGTGTTGATCTTGAAAACTTTGCAGTGGCTGTGTTGTTTTGTCCAGAAAATCTGTTTGAAAGGAAGTTTTAAAGGCAATTTTTTTTTTCCCTTCTCCTCCTCCTAGTTTTGATGAAGAGTATTTTTAAGCATATTTTACGCTTTGAAGCAAGTCAAAATGTAGTCTTTTACTGCAGTCTTTTCTGGAAGTCCTGATGAGTTCTCTTTAAGTAAGAGAAACTTAATCATATATGGGGGTGTCTGCTTTATCATATGCAGGTGCCATTTTTGGTAACTTAATGCTGTTTCTCAGTGTAGTGCTTCAAATATCCTCTGAAAAGCAGTGAAGGGGAAAAAGCAAAACATGACAAAATCGTTTTAGTTACAGACTGAAGCGTTAAGCACTGAAGAAAAAGTTACACGTGCAGGTCTAAGCACCCTTCCATGTTGCTTAAAGCCCAAAAGTAGCTTTTTGTTGCTGTCTTACTTCTTTATGCCTATATAATAAACAAAATGTATTTTTTCATCATCGCCATCATCTGTAATTGGGTTATAAATAGCTGAAACATCAAACTTGCCCAGCTACCTACTCCTGTTATGCTTTGTGCTCATGCTTAAATGCAAATGCATTGTGTTAATTCAGTGCATCTAGTGGTTCCAGAAAGTTCAAAACATGTATTTAAGAAGAATAGTAGCATATTTTAGGTACAATATTTAAAGATGCATTCAAAAGGTATACTTTATATATTTTTTAACACTGAAAGAAAAATAAAACTGGAAGGGAAGATTAAGAAATATAAATATTCACTAGATTATGCCACCTAAAGTGAATTGTATTCTGCATATCCTTGTCAGGCACACATTTTGACCTCAGAGAGATGTTGCAGGCCTCTGTGCAGTCCTTAGAGGAAAAAGCTGTTTGCAGAGCTGATAATTTGTGACTCTAACTGAGTGGTTAAGGATTTAATCTTCTTGGACAATAGATTTCCATTTTTCCTCAAGAAGTAAGCTCTCCCTACCAATGAGTTAGCTTTCATTTTTCAGACATGAAGGCATGTTTGGGAAAGCACCTTGGGAAATACAGAGCACTAGAAACTCTTAATGATCCTGGAACCAAGTAATCAAAAATAAATTCAGATTTTTTCCTTATTTTTAGTACAAATTGCAAAAACCAGATGATGTTGCAAGATCAAGAGAAGAACTTAATTTTTAGAGTTTTAGAATAATTCTGAAATTATTTCTCTGTGTCTGAAATACATCAACAGCACCACAGCTGCCCTTCCTGAAGGTGACAGGAAAGAAAAATGTGATAAAGGTCAGACTGTCAGGCAGCCTATTATGAACAAAACACTTTCCTAGGATAGAGCCTCGCCAAGGGTGGGCTGGTTCCACCTTGACATTACAGCGTCTGTCAAAAGGAAAAACAACTCATGACTCCAGGTAATAACTGAAGGTAGTAAAAACAACTCATTTGCCCTATTTCTTCCATCTCTAGGGGGAAAAATACATCAAGCCACCATGTAGCAATCATATTAAAAAGTTCTGCACAGTTGCCTCAAGCAGTTGTTTGAGGTCTTTTACTTTATTACGAAATACACAAAAGTAAAAGCTCATCTCTAAGTTTATGGAAGAAGCCCTTGGTAAATATATTTGAATTTATTTGGCTTTATTCAGTGTTAAACATAGTCATATTTGGAGAAAGACCAATAAAAATGAAACAGTGAAGATGTATTTACCTTTAGAGGTAAATTTTTAAAATTCTGTTTAAATTTTTTCCCTATTTGCAAAGGCTCCAGACTCAACTTAAGAGATTTAGCTTATGTTATTGTATTTCTTGCATGATTACCAGAAATGCCAAGCTACCTAGAGCAGAGTGCAGGTAGGATACTTAAGTGTATTAAAATGCATTTGAGAAAGCGTGGTATTACTGAAGAAAGAGAAGGAAAGAAGACAGCAGGACTTTCTAACCAACTGAATTTTCAAACCTGATAAAAAACCTCATGAGGTAAGCAAGGTTTATCTGTATAAAGTAACGCGAAAGATTAACATTGGTTGCAGAAAGTTTTGTTAATATCATTTTGATAAAAGGTGTTTTCCTTGCAGACCTAGCTTTGAATGGAAATATTTTTGACATGACACTGATCAATGATTTTGGCGAAGGTTATATCTGAAATATACCTAGATTTTAAAATTTAAACCTATGAATCAAAAGCTAACAAGAAAATCTGCACAGCAAACTTCATCTGTGAAAACTGAGAAATGGCCTTCAAAGAAGAGAATTCATCCCCATCTGACATACCCATTTTCCTCTGATACCGTGTGCCACAAACTTACAGGAAACAGAGGAAAACTTACACCTTTAGATAACTTGTTCTTTAAGATGGAAGGCTGCTTTAAGATGGATGATGCCACAAGTCTCAAGTGTTCATTTTGCAACTAATTCCAGTAGGATACAATCTCTTAACTACAGTACTTCAAAAATGTCTTTTATTTATTTGTTCATGATGCAATATTGTTTTCACCCTTAGATGACAATTCTTTCCTGTCCATGCAAATTTTGAGATTTGTAGCTTTTGGCACATGACAGGTTTAGCAGCAAATTCCCATGCTTTAATTGGAGTGTTCACATGCTTGTTATCTAGGAATGTTAGTTTGATGCTGTCTTGTGTAGCTTTTGTCCTGCATAAAAAACCACCTAAAAGTCTAAGGGAAGGCTGACACAGCAGTCCTATTTAGAGCATTGAATGTGCTGATCACTTAAGACTCGACTGCATTGTTTCTTTACTGCCTAAGGTTGCGGTGATAATGCCATTGGCAGGAGGGAGTGAAAGTGTCTGTCACTGCTAGTTGCAGATGTGTAGAAAGCCTACTGTTAGCAGCAAAAAATACCAGAAAATCTTGGCTTTTGTTTTCACAGTGTCTGCTTTCACGTCGTGGTCTCAAGAGTACTGTAAGGTGCAGGTGTCATTGTAAAAAGATAGCACCACTTTATTCCTAAGAGAAATTAGTCATAGAAGAAAATCTTAGCTGAGGAAGTAGTACATCCATCCACAATCCCCAGAGTGGTATTTGAGTTAGAAAGTGCCTTAAGGCACTGAGCTTCAAATACTTGGGTAAAACATCATACATGCCTCTTCGATGTTAGTCTGAGACCTTGTCAGCTTTTTTAGATGATAGAACAGCAGTGTTATATCAAAAAGATACTGAACTATCTGATAAAATTATATCTGGCATCATCATTAAACTTGAAGGACCACAAAAAACTTTACCAACTGGGAGCAAACTGTGGTGCTAATGCTAAATAAGACAACCCCCAGGACAGACATACTGAGGAAGTGAAAAGTCTTTGTTGTCCTTTTGAAAGTACCTTGTTGTCTCTTTGAAAGATTGTGACATCTGAGATCAGTTTCATTAATGCATCCTGTGGATAGAATAAAAATCGTCATCTGCACAATCTTGAAAAAGAATTTATTTAAATAATATCCAAAAATACTCACCCTCTGTGCAGTAGAAATGTGTTTGCTGAAGCAGGTGGTGGCAAGTAGAATAGACTCCTGTTTTATAATTAAGTGTTGTAAATATCAGAATACCTTTGGCAAGAATCATCTGTTGTGTTAAATAAACTTGCAACTGAAAGTAGTCAGGCACAGGAGGAGTCATGCCTCTGTGAGGTTGGATGGCTAGATATTTAGCACATGCCCCATTATTGAAAACAAATGGATACAAAGATAATTAACTTCGTGAATGTATAGTTGTTAATACCAAAAATATTAAGACTGGTGTAACTGAAGCATTAACAGAAGAATGTATTAAAACCTTAGAAACAGCTGAGCCAGGGGTATGGTATGTGTTAATTGCTACAGAATGCTGTATATAGTTTTTCAATCACATTCCATGATAGTGTCATGCATTTACATTGGCTGGATGCCAGGCAGTCACAAAAGTTGCTTGCTCACTTCCCTCTGCCTCTGGACAGGGGAGAGAAATGTAACAAAGGGTTAATGAATTGACATAAGGACCAGGAGAAGTCTCTCATCAAATTTCATCAGGGCAAACCACTCCCAAATTAGAGACACAAAGTGAATTTATTACTAACACAATCAGAGCCGGATAATGAGAAGTAAAAAAAGCTCTTGAAAACACCTTCCCCTCACTGCTTCCTCCTTCCCAAGCTCTACCTCCTTACCCCAGTGGTACCAGAGGACAGGGAATGGGGATTTTGGTAAATTCATCAGCCATGGTTTATCCTGCATTCCCCAGCTGCACCATGGGGTCCCTCCCACAGGGGACAGTTCTCCGTGAACTTCTCTGATGTGAGTCCCTCTCAAGGGCAGCAGCTCTCTGACCTGCTGCCTTGTGTGAGTCCCTCCCATGGACACACAGTCCTCCCAAAACTGCTGCAGCCTGGGCCACTCTTCCACGGGGTGCAGTCCCTCAAGGAGAGGCTGCTATAGCAGGGGAGCAGGGCCCCTCTCTCCACGGCTCTCTCACGGGGTCACAGCTTCCCATAGCATCCACCTGCTCCAGCCTGGGGCTCCTCCATGGGCTGTGGGTGGATCTCAGCATCCCCACGGACCTGCATGGGCTGCAGGGGCACAGCTGCCTCACTTCACCATGGGCTGCACCAGGGGCTGCAGGGGAATGCCAGCTCTGTGCCTGGAGCAGCTCCTGCCTCTTCTTCAGTGACCTTGGGGTCTGCAGGGCTGTTCCTCTCACGTGTTCTCACTCTGCCTTTTTCTGCTCACAACTAAAACTGTTCCACCAACTGTGTTTTGATTTCTTCTTAAGTATGTTATCACAGAGGCCTTACTGCCATTTATAACTGGCTCAGCCTTGGCCAACAGCACACCCAACTTTGGAGCCACCAGGGACTGGCTCTATTGGACATTCCAGCAGCTTCTCAAAGTACCCACCTCTGTGGCCCTCCACTACTAAAAAAACAGGCTGTACAAAGCCAACACACATAGCAAGAAGGGAAAACTTGCAATATTATTGCTGGCAAATTGAGAGATCTGGAGCCACAAAATGTTCCTAGAGGAAATGAAAAGAACCACAAGTCTTGGGCATTTGCTCCAGTACTGGAGCAATAGGATATGTTTAGCACATGCTCCAGTCAATGTGCAGGAGTCAATCCAAAAGAAATCAAGATGTATGAGAGTTGTGTAGAGAGCAGTGTTGGTGCTCCGTGGTGTCACGATCCGTCCTTACTAACGGGTTTCATGATGGTTTGTGGATTTGATCTCAGGGTGCAAAAAACCAACATGACACAGGGGATATGCAGTAAAATCAAAACAAAAATGCACCTTTATTGAAATGACCACAGCAAAATGCAATAGCAGGATTAAGGGAGAGAAAAAGATAGAGAAAGAGAGAGAGAGAGAGAGAGAGAAAAGGAGGGATATATCTACCAAACATAGAAACGTAGTCCTTTAGTCCAGTCCAGTTGAGGATCCACCTGTTACGTCAGGGAGATCTCAGAGGTGTAGTCCATCTGGACTCTAATTATACTCTTTTTTGATGGGGGAAGGGGGGAATGGTATTTGGAAAGGGTACACACAGTCTGTGTTCTCAGTGGTGGGTGAGAGCCATTGTCTTCATGGTCTAATGCTCACACCTGCAACATCCATCTTGCTTTGGTCAGCTTGCCTCTCCCACACACACCTCCCAGGCTTGGGGGTTTCAGTCCCAGTCCTTGGAAGGAGGAGAGGGGCCTTTCAGGAGTTTCGTGTCTCAGTCCTTGATGGAGAAGCTTCTTACATCTTTGTCTGTCACGGTGGTTGTAAAACAGGTGAGGGTCTTCTGTGGGAGACCACCGGAAACTCAGGAGAAGTCCAGCCAGGCCGAGAGGTGGGACAGCTTCCAGAGCTGCTATTGTTGCAAATGGGGCATGGTGCCCTCTTCTTAGCATACAGCAAATACACCTGTGAAAACAATAGCTTAGCAGTACTCTCAGGTCTCAGGGCCTTGTTGGCATGTGACTTTCTCCTTCTGAGCCAGCGATTTTAGACAGTGGGGTCTTCTCTTCAGTGGTCCCCCAATGATGATCTTGAGGCAAATGAGGGAAAATTCGGACAGACTCTCACACATGGTGAGCCCAAGGGATGCTTACCAGGCTGCTTAGGTGTCGTAGAACCATGGAATGGCTTGAGTGGGACATTAAAGATCATCTAATTCCAACCTGTCTATCATGGGCAGGGACATTTTCACTGGGTCAGATTGCTCAGAGCTTTATCCAACCGGGCCTTGAACACTTCCAAGGATGGGGCATCCACATCTTTTGTGGACAACCTGTTCCAGTGCTCACCACTCCCCTCGAATTTCTTCCTAGTGTTTAATCTAAACCTGCTGTCTTTCAGTTTGAAACCATTCCCCCTTGTCCTGTCACTGCACGCCCTTGTAAATAGTCCCTTTCCATCTTTCTTTTAAGGCTCGCTCCCTTCAGGTACTGAAAGGCTGCAAGTCGGTTACTCTGAAGCCTTCTCCTCTCCAGATTGAACAACCCAAATTTTCTCAGCCTTTCCTCACAGGAGAGGTGCTCCATCCCTCTGATCAACTTGATGGCCTCCTCTGGACTTACGCCAACAGGTCCCTGTCCTTCTTGTGAGACCTGTCCTGTCCTCTGGGACCCCAGAGCTGGATGCAGGTTCCAGGTGGGCTCTCCCCAGAGCAGAGCAGAGGGGCAGAATCCCCTCCCTGCCCTGCTGCCCACGCTGCTCTGGATGCAGCCCAGGGCACGTTTGGCTCTCTGGGCTGGGAGTGCCCATGGCTGGCTCATGTCCAGCCTCTCACCCACCTGCACCCCCAAGTCCTTCTCACAGGGCTGCTCTGCATCTGCTCATCCCCCAGCCTGTAAAAGAAAAAGAGAAACTGTACCTTGGTACTTCACAGAATGCAGCTGCATGTACAGTGTATTTGAGATAATTTTCTTTAATGAAATCGCCTCCCTCTTCTGTGACATCTTGCATTGAGTTTTGCTACACTAGCTTCTCCTAAATATAGGAGTGAGTTAAAAGCCTTGCCATGGCTGTTGGCATTTTAGCAGAGTGGATGATGACTGCAGAGGACTTTGCTTTGTGTTGTCAAAGGCAAGCGGTGCTACCAAGAACGAAGTCTGTCAGAGGACTATTTATTGCATTGCTGGCAATGCTAGTTCTTTGACAGTTTGGTTTTAATGCCTTTGCTTTATCTCAGGCAGATGATCTAGCTGTGCAACTGCATTAGAGAAGATTTAGGAATGCTGCTTTCTGTACAAAAGGGAAGTATACATCAACAAAAGTTTTAAGTATATTAAAAAATAATAAATCATATGTATGTGTTTTGATAGTAGTAATTGCTGGAAGGAGGAGATTTTGTTGACCCAATACCTATTTTTATATCTTCATTAGGAGATCATATGGTACATCAGGAAGGGACTGGTATTTGGAAGCTTGTTCTGGACTTCTGGTTTTGTTTACACTTATTTTTCAAGGGATTTACTCTGAGTTACGTCTAGCTTGGTCCCCTATGCTAAAAGTCTCCACCACACAGGTAGTTTGGAGATATCTAAAGATGAAATGTTTTAAAGGCTGACTAGACTTTACTGTGAAAGAGGGACTAATTGCAATGCCCAAGGCATTTGTCCAGTGTACAGGAAAACCATCCTGTGTAAGCAAACTGTTCAGTAGAGCGGGCTAAGGGAAGGGCTTCAAAACTGCTCTGAAATAGCTGGTGTGGATTTAGCCTAAGGGGAACAAATTTTCTTTTGCCTTTTTTAACCCCTCTTTCAGATTAAAAGGTGAAATTCACTTTCTTTTTTTCTTTTTAAAAACATGTTCTAAATTAGGTCTTCCGTTGTAGCCAATAATTTTAAAGGATTCTGAGTAAGGCCTCTTTGGTAGCTCCTGCCTTTGTTGAAAGATCTGTTCCTCTAGGGATAGTCCTCACATGGATTTTAATGGCAGTGCAATTTTTCAGACTATGAGGACTTGGCCCTCAAACTCAGTATCTCAGGTCACACTCAGAATTATCCCAACTCCCAGAGTCATTTGCAAAGCCGCCTGCCACGCTTGCACTTATCCATGGCTAGTGCTGCTGAAGTCAGAATACAATTAAATGGGCATGTAAATCTTTGCAGAATGATGTCCCGAGGCTAGAAGGACCTTAAATAGATTGGTTTGCCCAGTCCTTTACAGGCAAAACCACGTTGGTCCCACTGATGCATACTGCCACTATGAGCATGGAGTGCCCCCATTCGGAACTGTGTGGATCCCATAACCACAGCCAGCTCTGGAATGAAATCCACACAATTGGTCTGTCTGCAGGGCAGGATGAATTAACACAGATTTCTTGCAAGGGGACGATTGCTCCCAATTCTGATCCAAGTGTGAAAAGTGCAATTTTAAAACTGGCTACAAATGATGACATAGATAAAACCTTTAACATATTAAGACCAACAATGGCTTAATAAGGACACTTTGGTGATAACTGTTTAGACCATCATAGGCTTGCCTTCAGTTTCTTTTATAATTCCCTAAAATTTGCAGTTTTTCTTATGTTAATCTGAAGGAGATGCTGCCTTCCAGAATGTATATTTTGCTTTATGACCTTTACATACTGACACACAAATGCCAACTGACTTAATTTTTGCAAATGTACTGTAGCTATTGAAGATATCTATAGAAACATTTAAGTGTATATGTTTTTGCAGGACACAACATTCATGTTAGGATCCGTTCTTTCTCTCCTCTTACTGTGTATTATTCATTACTTGGTGTTCATGTAGCTTTATATATTCATAAAAACAGCTTGTTTGAATCTAAACCTTAGATTACAGAGAGAATTCAGAAAAATGCATCATTAATATTTTAAGTATAATTATTATAAATGCATGCCTTGTTATAAATGCAGGTTCCTGAATTTTCTTTGTCTCTTTTGTATCCATTACATGTTTGTTTTGCTGATGTCTGTGCTTTTGTAAGGGTTCACTTCTAATGAATAAACAGTCTTTAGCAGCAACAATTGTAAAAAACCCAAAACCATATTATTATCCAGGTGTTAGAAGATACAGCTCAGAGATGACATAGTAAAGTTAAACAACATTAATGAAAATATCATATAGTTTCTTGCACCATTGGAATCAGTGCTGATATGAACTTAAAATTTTCATGTAATTTTCTACTAGAAAACTAAGCATAAATGAAGAACTAGCATATTCATGAACTAAATGTTACCTTCATGCAGAATTTTATGTTCTGATGGCTAAGGTACTGAAATATGTTTGCAATTTATTTGTCATTTCCTTAAGCTAGAACTATAAAGGATTTTATTACATTTCAAAAATATTTAAACTGTACTAGAATTGAGTTATTGTGCTCTGAAGTCAAGTGACCACTAGCTGGCAATGTTATACAGCTCTTCCTGTTACAGATTCATTGCATAATACATCATGGTTTGACTCAAGACCTTTAATTTTAAAAATAGAAAAAGAAATTGGATTTCAGTGGGGCTGGGCACTTCTGAATATTTCACCGCTCAGGCTTCAGTGCAGATTAGCAAGAAAATAGGAAGGGCAGTGGACAGAAATAGTTTCTAAAGTAATAACCTTTTCTTATAGGATTTCTTTTGTTTCTCTGATTCAGTGTTTTTAGTTTCAATTTTGATTTTAAATGTCTTTCACTTACCTCAGACCATCCAGGGTGTTGAAAATGAAGCTTATATAATGATCTGCAAATAGCCTGGACAGTGCTGTCAGCTCTTTGAAACCCCAGTGTAGGTGTCCTTCATTGCACTTATTCCAAGTGCCTTTCCTCCACATTCAAAGGCCTATGTACTATCCTTTGCTTCCTAAGGCATAATTTCATGTCTCCTTTGGCTATTTATCAAGGGAGACAAGCAATCAAAATAGTGTAGTGAGGATGGCTACCAATGGCAGGACAAGCTGGCTACATTTCTATGCTCGTGCACCAGATACACCCACTGTCTTTATTCACTCTACTCTTTCATTGCTGCCAGGTCTCTTTCTTGTAAGTAGGTGGTCTCACACGTGTATGAAATGCAATGGTCAGAATCTATTATTTCCCAATATGAAAAGAAAATATAAATGAATGAAGCACTTGGGCAAATGGATTTAAAAACAAACAAACAAACAAAAAATGGTCTTAGTATTTTGCACTGTAAAGTCATATATTTTCTCCTGGAAAAGGACAGACTGGGGAACAGAAAGGTGACATAAATGCCTGCTTTCAATTCTGAGAGGATTATGGAAGAGAAATCATGCTTGTGTCAGAAATTATTTCATGTACATTTATTGCGTGAAGAGTTTTGAGAGTTTTATATCTGTAAGATTTTGGAACATATTGTTTGGCATTTGTTCGGTTAGAAAATAGTCTTGTGCAGGGCTTGTATTTCCTTTTCTTACTGTAGTCACTGCTGCCATTTGGTAACTTGAGAAATAAGTAAAGAACAAGGCCCTGGTGAAGAAAAAAATGTTAAAAGGAAAAATAATAGAGTCGTTTAAACAGAGGCATTTAGAAGGCAGAGGTGAAGAAGGAGGATGTCTTGAAGTTCAGCTTCAGCATGGAATAAGTTCAGCATAAAGAGCCAATAATTTCATAGAGTGCAATTCTTTGCTAGTCCAAAGTGGTGGCCCAGCACACTCTTAATACAGGGGGAAATCTAGGCCTCAGTGACTGAAGTCATCTACTAAAGGACTCCTCCACACATGAATATTCCTCTGCTTTAGGAAAGGAATATTCCTCTGCTTTAGGAATATTTCCTTTATAGGGAATAGATATGTTAAAAGTACAGCTGTACATTAGACATAGCAAGCTTTTATCTGAAAATAAAAAGTGACTTCCACCCAGCGATTTGCCTAGTGGAGCTTGGCTACAATTGGAATGCTAGCAAGAAGACTGAGGCTGTGGTATTTAATTACTTCTATATTTCTTGGGTTTTCATGCTGATTTTGATACCTGCCAACCAGTCTTTAATAGGAAAACTCTTTCTTGGATCATGGACTCCCTCTGTCCTTTTATCTTTTATCTGAAACATGCCTTCTCTCTTAGGAGAAACTGTTCCCTTTAGAAAGGTTAATGAAATGCTTAGGAATTAGGAAATTAGGAGACTGCTAAATCAGTGCATATCTTTCTGTGCTGGATTAATTTTCAGTAGTCCTCACTGAGAAACAAAGGAACAAGCTGGAGCTCAAATTATGAAAAGTATGCTTTTCTTCCTGCATAAGCATTCATTAAAAGGAGGGAAGCTTTTTAGTGAAGTCATAGAAAAGCCTTCTTACTAATATAATATAACATAACTCTGTTTTCTAACATTTAAAATGGGCTTAATTTATAGTAATTACAAAGATTTTTCTGACACCAGGACACCTGAGGTAAAAATCTTCTCAATTTCTAGATGCTGGGATTTGTTTATATTTTTTTTCTGAGTGTGTCCAAAAAATCTGTGCTAATGATCTCAAACTGTAGCAGCACTTAAAACTGAGACACATACTCCAGGGTTTTTGAAGTAAAAACAGTCTGCTCCCATGGAACAGACGACAGAAGAGATCAAGTCTAAACAACATGTTGCTAAATTACATTCTTAAAGTAGTGTGCTGGGCAAAAATTGCTATTACAGGCTAGAGGAGTTTTATATCATCATAAAGTGGCAAATCTAGTCATCCTTTGATACCCTATACCTTCTAGTTTACTTCTCCTGAGATCACTGCAGCTGCAAAAAAGATTACTAATGCTAAATTAGTATTTTGAATTTCTATTTTCTCTCCTCTGCCAGGTCCCTAAGGCAGCACCTTCTCTGAAATGGTAGCATGACAGCTAATCAGAGAGTTCATGAAAAGATTTTGGTCTGAGAATTTGCTGAAAGAATGAGGAGTTTGCCAGAAGTATCTTAGCAAAAATGACATGCTCAATTTTGGCAAAGAGCTGGGCCAGCAGGCACAACAAAATGGGTGGAATTATGGTGATTAAATGTTGAATGCTGTTGCATTGATTAATAACAAGTGTCTGTTACTGTTTTGACACCAATTGTAGTTCTCCATTATTTTGTGGGTGTTCATCTGGCTTTCTTGAGGAAAAAAAGAAGAATGGAATTGTGGTAATAAGGGACCTTTTAATTTAAAAGTTATCAAAATTGTAGAAAGAGCATGTTGTCTACACATGCTGTTCTCAGAGAAGTCCACATTATAGTACAGTTCTATATCTTTAATATCTCTGGAGTTGGTCAGGGTTTTTTAACTGCAAGGATGATGATGATGGTTAATGATGATGTTTATTGTAGACATTGTCTTGGAAAGGCCAGCAAATGGAATAAAAACAAGAAAGGTTGTTTATTTCTGAACCACTTCCCCTTTTTATCTTGTTTACTGCAACAAGAATTTAGACAGATGCAAGAATGATGTTGAATGATAGCTATCTGGATTTTAGTGTGTTGTGCAGCTATTTAACTTGATGGAGGACTCTGTTCTAACAGGAATCATGCCATTTGCACATTTGCTTTATTGAAATACAGACCTCAACAGTAGGCATAAGTTATGTAAGCAAACTGGTTCCAACGCACAAAATTACGTTAGTGGTTGTCATTTCTGTGAAATGTAATTGGTTCAGATGGTCTTATCATTTCCACACTCTGCTTCACTGCACCTGATCAGTTTCTGAGTAGATTTTAGCAATATCAAATCTTATTTAAAAAGTTTCCTTTGCAATTAAACTGTTTGCTGTACCTGCTAAAGAAATAAGATTTTTCTTCTTGTTCTTTCACTTTGGAACATGAAAATATGAGAATTAGAAAATGTAGTTTTCTTGATTTGATCCTGAAAACTTACCAGCTAAAAAAAATGGGAAATTTTTAATGATGTCTTCAGGTATGACTATCCAGTTTCCATTTTATTTATTTTATAATCTGTTCAAATCTAAGATTACTTAATACTTTCTTTGTGCTTTTGCATTTCTAAGGATTATTTTATTTCTCACTTTCAGCTGAGCCTACATGCATGCAATACAGCAGGTTTTTCTTCATCACTATTACAGTGCATCAGACTATCTTAAAAAGGTTGTGAGTGATAGCATATTAAAAATAGAGAAGTTTTGAGAATAGCTGATTCATTCTTTCCATAGTAAGAGTAATTCCACCAAACCCCAAAAAACTTCAAACACTGCCATTCTCCCCAAAAAAACCAAACCAGGAGTCAAAAGTACTGGGATTATTTTAAATTTTTTTTCTTGGCCCATTATCTTTTCACCAATATCTGTGATACTTGAAAATTAGCATGTTATTGGCTAGAGTGTAAATCATCATTTTAGTACTTCCCATGAAGTACACTTTATCCTGATTCGGTCTCTTATTAGTACTGACAACTTTGATTGTATATCCCTAATTATTTGAATTAAACTGCAGTGTATATCAGAGATATATAAAAAGAAAACCAGAAGATAGGTTACTTTTGTATTTAGCTCTAGAGCAATTTTTTTCAGAATATTGGATCTTTTATGAGTGTGCAAAATTCAAAATAAGAGTTGTTAGGTCTGACAAAATTCAGTGAAGAGTCAAGAAAAGAACAATTTTGCTGTAAATTGAGAGATTTCAGGAAATATTTGGCTGGTAAAAGAGAAAGAGAAGGAATTGTAATTTACAGATGTCTGAGAGGGGACAGATATCTTCTAAGAAATATATGAGAAGAAGAGATTGAAATTATAAAAGAAGATCCAAGTTTTGGGAGTTGAAATTAGATGTATTCAGATTTAAAATGAAGACTGTCACCAATGGCAATAAAGTTGTGGAACAAGATAGTAGGTGGTACAGTGTGTTTTCTGTTCAATTTGTTTGAGATTTAGGGTATTTTTTGCTGTTGTTTAATCAAAGTGAGTCCTTAGGTCATGGCCTGTACCATGGTATGGGATCTGGGAACACAGCAGTAACTTTCAGTATTTCCTTCTGCCCTTCTGCTCTAAAATTTCTCATGAATAATATCACTACTCTACAGTTCTGAGATAAGATTTAATATGTCATTATCTTCTGATTTTTTTTTTTTTTTGCTGTAACACTCCCTATTAGAGCTAAATTTTAAAGGACTGGTATTGATTGCACTTTCAAACATACATTTCCACGCAGTGTAACATGTGGGATAAAGAAGAGAGCCTGTCATCTGGGCAGTGTGCAGACAGGATGTATTTTACTGAGCTGCCAATCTTTATAGCACAGCTTAATTATAAAGTCTGTGTCAGCAGACTGAGAGTGTGGACTGCACAGCCCAGGTGAACCAACTTCATTATTAAATGTAAGGGGCAGGATTTCCAGCACCTTTGCTGTCGTCACGTGTGAGTAATGATGAAGGCATGAGCACAACCCTGCAGCACGCAGGAACAGCTTCTCTTGAAGCTGTGTCCACTGAGTCTGTGGAGAGCAGGGGAAACGCCAGGCAACAATTTCTCTCTTAGAATTTTCAACATTTTGGCTTGACGGATGGGTCCTATGTGAGAGATGATAACAGCTTCTAAGAGGACTTTTTCTTCTGTGGCCTCCCTCAAGGGTAGAAAATTGCTGAATTCATAATATCCTTTGCATTGATTTAAGTCTGGTTCCGGGGCTGGATTCTGTGGCAAAGGCATCCTGTTTTAGGGGCTGATAGCCTTGCACAACACAACCCCAAAGTTAATAAAACATTAGTCTATTCATAGCTTTTCCGTTGTGACAAGCCATCTGGGGACCTGGGCTTCCTGGCCGTCCTGAGGTGAAATTCTGAAAAAAACAAATGGTGGGATGAGGGCTCAACATTTTTTCACATAGCTAGGGTAAAGATGCAATTATACATTGATAAGGATGGAAACCCCCCTTTATCTCCTCTAGAAATGTGGACTTTGTCAGCAAAATTTTTTGAAGGCCTGGAAGGGCTTCACTTATTTCATATTTATTAGTTGTTTGCACCTGTATTACTGCTTAAAATTTATTTGCTGAATACATTGAAATGATCAAAAGTAAATTAATTTATGACTGAAAATGGTTTCCTGTTTTTATGGGTTTCTTATGTTGTTTTTAGTGGTGGTATTGTTAATTTTTTTTTTCTTGCACTATTGCTCTGGCAAGGATTTTCTGTAATTAGTTAAGGGTTATTGTGGAAATTAGGTTTTCAGAAGCACTTGTTTTAAATTAATATTTGTTTTTGGGAAGTCAGTGGTGCCGATGGGACTGATTTATCTGGGAGCAAGTGAGGAGATATTCTGTACTTTTCATAATCCCAATTAAGTTAGTAATTGTGAAAAGATATGAAATTAGTGGTTACAAAATACTTGGTACACTTCATGGCTTGTTTTTGAGGGTCAGTTCTCTACTGTGCCTGGAAAAAATCAGGCATGCATTCACATTTGAAATTGAGTACCAGAGGTCACACCTATTTGCCTAATTATTTACTGGAGTATAAATTTCGTGCAAACAATATTTTATCAAACACTTAAACTCTCAAAGTCATTGAATAAAGGTGTGAATATATATTAAGGATCCTGCTGGTCAGTGTACATCTTTATATGTTCCAGATGAATGTTTTATATTGTTCCTTCTAATGCATGAGATGTAGAAAAATGAGAGCAATGTAGAATTCACCTCGAAATAAAAAAATTCATAGATTTGTAAGTATTGATGTATTTTGGATTTTATCATAGCTATTAACAACTCTCTGTTTTTGCAATGCAAAAGTAGTAATTGTTTTGCTTTTGATCTTGTATTTTTTTTTAGAGGGAAGATTAATTTTTTTTTAATATTTCTCTTGGAAGATAGTTTTTATAACTGTCACATTTGCCACATTCATCCCTCTTGAGAGCTTAGTGAAATCAGGAATGGATTTGATCACAGTGATGTGAATTTTAAGACAGTATAAAGAATAACCTGTCCCTTTTTCCCTTGCAGTTTTCTCATTTAGATAGGAAAAATATTATTTTCTTTCCTCTAGTGAAAAAAGATTTTTGTGTTGAATTTAGAAACTGTGTTCAATAATATACAAGGTAGTTTTTCTGGTAGTATTTACAAGATATATGAGATATTTTTGTTAATCTCTAGGATGACAGAAGTTGCAAAATACCTCTTTTTGTCTACATTAAGGTCTGCTTTGTTCATCCTGAGTATCATCAAAGATTAGGAGACTTAATTATTCTTTGTGCTTTTCTACTCAATCTGGGATCTTTAAAGTAATGTGAGACAAGTTAACTGAAAAGATAATAAAAATGAATGGAAGTTTTCTCACACTGCTAATAGCAATGCTAAGATAAAACCTACATTTATTGTAGTTTTTATTTTAGAGGAGTATGTTATCATAAAATCATGAAACAGCCACTGATATAAACCATTAATACAAAGCATATAAATACTTTTTCCATCTGTTTTCCAAGGCAGACTTTCTCTACAAGGTGCTCTTTGTATGGCATTGACTTGACTACAGAATTAAACAAAGCAGAGGAAATAACTCTTGCTGGCTGCATAGAAACAGTGGTAATTTGACTCACTGTAAGAATGACAGTGGGATGTTTGAGATTTTTCTAGGCCCAAACATACTGTCTTCCAAAGAGACCAGTGCATTACACATAGTAATTTGCAAGCTTTTCAAACTGTATTTCTTTACTGCCTGTTTTGTTCTTGAACAAGAAATAATGCACCTGTGAATAAATGTCCCACCAAACCATCAACCTACAGTATTTTCCAGACTGCAGCAGTTTTTTGTATTGATTATTTTGTGTCTGATTTCTAGAGGAGTAAGTTTTTACTGTAGCTGTGAGAAACAACAACACTGGTGTCTTCCTTTCTGCTTTGAGTAAACTCAGTGTTATTTTTCACATACAGAGAACACATACAAATCCAGAGGGAGATTTTTAAAAAAAATTATTTTCCAGAATATGAGAATCCTGTCTTTCTAACAATTTAAGCCAAAAGTGAATTTTGATTAGTGTGCTCTTTCTGGAGGCCCATGAGTTTGGAAATCAGTTGCAGCTGGTTTGGGAAGTCATCAAGAAAAATCTTGCATTTTGGGCTTGATCTATCTTCTCCCTGTGGAGCAATTGCCATCTGCAAGATCAAGGGTTTTCCTCATGGATTGTGTTGTAACTGGCCAGCTTCTCCAGCAATATCTATCCCACTGTTGCCTTCTATGGCCACAATGGCAGCCAGATATGTGTTAGGGATAGATCATGATCACTTGGGTCTCTGGAGACACCCTCTCCAAGCAGCTATTGGCAGAGCCTGCTTTCTTATCCATGATGTGTGTATGAATTCCAGTTCTGGCAACCAAGCAAGACCTTAAGAGCAGCAGTCAGCCTTTATCTCTCATCAAGGAAAAAACATGAGATCAGCCTTAATTCTTAATACCTCTATTAGTGATAATAATTTACTCCCTCCATTCCTTCCTATTAGTAAGAAAATTGGAGTGATTTCTAATTAGTATTTTAACTTTAATTATTAGGATATACACATCTAACTTTTTTTTTTTTCCCACTGTGAATTTCCTTAGGCACATTGTTGTTGAATACTTCCCTTCATTTGGAAATACCATTGATTTTCATGGTTTGGTCACACATCACCTTTGTGGAAGACTTTCAATCTGGTATCCTGGAACTGGGTTTTGTTGAGATTACAACAATCACAGAATGAGACATGCTGAGAGGCACCACAGTTGGCCATCCGGTTCAATCTCCCTGGCTGAAGCAGGGCCATCCTAGAACACATGGAAAAGGATTATGTCCAGACTGTTCTTGAGTATCTGCAGTGAGGGAGACTCCACATCCTCCCTGGACAAACTGTACTTGGTAACATGCACAGCAACACTCTTCCTTGTTTCCAGGTGGAACTTCCTGTGGACCATTGCCCATTGTGCCCATTGCCTCTCATCCTATTGCTCAGCACCACGGAGCAGAACGCAGCTCCATCCTCTTCACACTCTCCCTTCAGATACTCACAGACACTGATCAGCTCCCCTCTCAGTCATCTCTTCTCAAGGCTGAACAGGCCCAGCTGCCTCAGTCTTTCCTCATAAGAGAGATGCTCCCTAGTCCAATAATTTATCCTCCTAGCCTTGCACTGGACCCCCTCCAGGACCTCCATGTCTCTCTTGTACTGAGGAGCCCAGAACTGCACACAGCACTCCAGATGTGCCTCACCAGGGCACAGCAGAGGGCCAGAATCGTCTCTCTTGACCTGCTGGCAAAGATCATCCTGATGCCCTCCAGGATGCCATTGGCCTTCTTGGCCCCCAGGGCACACTGCTGGCTCATGGACAGCTTGTTGTCCACCAGGATCCCCAGCTCCTTCTCCACAGAGCTGCTTCCCAGCAGGTCACCCCCAGCCTGTGCTGGTGCCTGGGGTTGTTCCTCCCCAGTGCAGAACCCTGCATTTATCTTTGTTGAATTTCAGATAACTCTTCTCTGCCTGGCTCTCTGGCCTGTCAAGGTCCCTCTGAAGAGCTGCACATCCCTCTGGATTATCAGCCACTGCTCCCAGCTCAGAGACATCAGGGAACTTGCTGAGATGTTACTGCATCACTTCATCCAAGTCACTGATGAATAAGTAAACAATTCTGGGCCTACTGTGGCATCTTGTGGGACACCACTTATAACAGACCCCTAACTAGATCCTGTGCCACTAGTTACAGCTCTCTGTGATCCTCCATCCACCTCACTGTTCACTCATCCAGCCAACACTTCCTGAGTGTACCTCTGAGGATGCTGTGGGAGACAGTGTTGAAAGTCTTGCTGGAGTCAAGGTAGAGAATATCCACAGCCCTCCACATAGGTAATTGTTTCATTTAGAAGCAATCAGGCTGGTCAAACATGATTTACCTTTGGTGAATCTATGCTGACTGCTCCCGATCACCTTCTTGTCATGCATGCGGCCAGAGATGGCCTCCAGAATGAGATGCTCTGCCTCCTTTCCAGGGACTGAAGTGAGGCTGACTGGCTGGTAGTTCCTGTGGCTCCTTCTTCCATTTTTGAAGACTGGGGTGCCATTTGCTGTCTTCCAGTCCCCAGGCACCTCTTGTGGTTGCCATGACCTTTCAAAGGTGATTGTGCATGGCCTTGCTACAGTGTTCACCAGCCTCTCAGCACTTGAGGATGCATCCCTCTAGAGCCCATGGTGGGTTCCTCCCTCCCACCCTCCCCTGCCATCTCCCTTGTCAGAGATTCCTGATCTCTGGTCGTGTTAGTGAAGACTGATGCAAAGAAGGCATTCAGTATCTTTGCCTTTCCTGTGCCCTCTGTTACTGTGGTTCACCTTCCATTTTGGACTGAGCCCACATTATCTTTTGTTTTCCTTTTGTTGCTGGTGTGTTTGAAGAAGCTGTTCTTGTTGTCTTTGACATCCTTGGCGACATTAAATTCTGCATTCCTCATCTGCTTTCCACTTTGCAAATTCTCTATATTCATTCCAAGTGGCCTGAGTGCTTCCATCCCATGTCCATTTCCTGCTTTATGCTTGAGTAGTGACTGGGTCCCTTGTTCATCCACACAGAGCTCTTTGCCCCATTTTCTTACTTGTGCAGTCAAGAATGAAATCTCTTTCTTACTTCAGTCTCTTTTCTTTTTACAGTCAGAGTCGTCCATAGGTTATGGAAATGGGTGTCTTTCAGCCAAAACAGTCTTTCTAGAATCAGCCTTGAAATAGCCTTAAAAGAACTGGAAAAAAAAATTTAAGTGCAGGAATGTGAATCCTGAGGAAAAAAAAAAAGGATAATATTTCCCATACATTATTTTTCTGTGTATGTTTTCTGACAAAGATATTGGTCAACTGGACTTCAGAGTTTTATTGGAAAAAAAAATTACACTAATCTCTAAAGAATTAAGAACTGTTACTGGCCCTTTATGGCACTGTTCATAGTCCCTTGAATTTTATATTTCTTTTGTTTTGGGAATATTTTGGTGTAAATTCCAGTATAATCACACATTTGTTCTTTATGTTGCTTTTGAGCTGTTCAACATCTGCTAATGCTCCCTCTCCTGGCTCTCAAATTTTCATTTTAGAATTTCCAGTTTTATTTAAAGGTGGCATTATAGTTGCAAAAGATTCTAAATTTAGAGTTTGAAGAAGACTTGAGGGAATGAGCATGGACTATTTCTAAGGAAATAATCTGCACTTCAGCAGTGTGTGCAAGAGATTTAGATAATTAATTTGTTTCTAAGGTTTTGACTCTAATCAGGAAAAGACCTGCAGGAATCCCGTTTTCCTTCTTTTCTAGGGTGATGGATCTCTAATACCGCAAGGATTGTTATTTCTTAGCATGACTTTTCAAAATCACCATGAAATACCTTATATAAGTTTCTCCCTAAGTGAAAAGTTTCAAATAGTTGTCTTTCATAAGGGAATAGAGAGACTCATTCCCAGAGGACTCTCCCATATTTCTTTAGCTCCTGAAGAAGAAGCAGTCAGCAATACCTAAGTATGTCTGCAAGGCACTGAAGAGAAAAAAAGTCTCCACATTTTTGACCCCATCTTTTAAGTGGAAAATAGAAAAGATGGAATTGCTTTAAAGGAATCAGAGAATACCTTGCTGAATATCTCAGAGTCTTTTTTTCCTCTGGTATTGTCTCTCCATGTCAAGTCTGGCTCCCATCATGCTTCTTAGACACCTTTGTGAGGCACCCCTTAATGAAAGAGTGAATTGGTTATGAGTATTTTTGACAAAATGCATTTTAATGGGGCTTTAGCAGGTGTGGCTGAACTTTCAGAAAGTCCATTGGATGTAGTCTTGTATTAAAATTACAAAAAAAGAGGTAACAGTACTTCTTATACAGCACTCAAGTTCAAATCTCATCTCAATTCAATAACGATCTGTAGCAAGTGAAGTGCTTCTAACAAGAAAATATTAAATGGAACTCACTCCAGGATAGAGAGTACATGTGAGGATTTGAAGTTGCCATGGTTTAACCCCAGCCAGCAACCCAGGCCCATGCTGACACTCACTAACTCCCCCACCAACAAGGCTGGGGAGAGAACCAGTGGGGTAAAGGGCAGAAAACCCATGGGTTGAGATAAAGACACCTAAATAGGGGAAGCAAAAGCTCTGCACACAACCAAAGCAAACCATGGAATTAACTCCCTGCTTCCCATGGGCTGGGAGCTATTCAGCCATCTCCAGCAGAGCAGGGCCCCATCACATGTAATGGTTACTTGGGAAGACAGACACCATCACACCAAATGTCCTCCCTTCCTCCTTCTTCCCCCACTTCACATCCTGAGCATGATCCATATGGTCTGGAATATCCCCTTGGTCAGCTGGGGTCACCTGTCCTGGCTGTGTCTCCCCTCAGCCTCCCTTGCGCCCCCAATGTCCTTGCCAGCATGGCAGTGTGAAAAGCAGACAAGGCCTCGGCTCTGAGTAAGTGCTGCTCAGCAATAGCAAAATCCTCTCTGTGTCATCAACCCTGTGCTCAACACAAATCCAAAACAGCCCCACACTGGCCGCTCTGCAGAAAATTAACTTTACTGTAGCTGAAACCAACAAAGATGACCAAACTTCAATGGGAATATTTTAGAGGCCCCATGATTGCTCTAGATGCTGGAATGTGGGATGTTTTAAAAGAAAAAGTTAGAAAGGCCTGTTTATTTCACTGCAGGACAGAGCAGAAAAATGTTTGAATTCAAATCTCACAAGTTCAGAATTAGCAGATGAATTGTTATCAGGGAAATGTTTTCCTGGAAATTTGTTTGGTATGGAATTTGTAAAAATGGTCCATTCCCTGTGTGAGAAATGAACCCTTTATCACACTATACAGCAAAAATACCAGTATTCTTGGGGGAACTGAAATATTTGAACAATTTTCTTCACTGAGATTGAGATAGACCTGTTGATATCTGCAGGACAGCTGCAGACATAGCCTGCCATTCTTCCATGATTTGTGAATGAATCTGTGATTTTCAGTCTTCAGGCACAGTGAGTTTCAAAACAATTCTCAGTTTCCATTATTCAATGCTTGAGCATTAGTGTTGAAAATGTTCTACGCATATTTCATTTTGGGATTTGACTCCTTCTGGCCATTAGACTATCAAGATAACTGATTATGCAGCCAGGTATTTGGTATGCACTGAGTCCACCTGTTTTGCTCAGATAGAGTTTTATTCCTTCATATCACTGTACATGGAACAATCTCATTAAGCAGCTGACAGTTGCATCTCTGACATCTCACTGTGTTCATCCTACATGTTATCTTGCTTGGGTTTTATTTCTTGTGCTGTGCTGAACCTTAGCAGAAATGTATACTGCAGAATATATTGGCACTGTCTAGGCTAAACCGATTTTTTCTTGGGCCCAAAACCCACAAACAGAGGTCCTCTGATTTTTGCCTGTGGAGTGAAGTTTGTGGCTGCAGCTCAAATCACCTGATACTGACAGGTGACATCAAAACTCCTCCTGGACTGTTTCCTCTGCTTCCACATCTGGAGAGGCAGAAGTGCAGAAAAAACTTACATGGAGTTAATACAGCCTTAAAAGCTTAGAAATTAAATTTTTTTGTAACCTGTGTATTCAGAGCTGCATGCAATCCCTGGGGTTTGTACTCTGAGCCAAAGTTATGCACATACAAATAATGTATTTACTTTCTGCATATAAAAACGTGTGTTAGAACAAGTTTGAAAATCTGGAGTGGTTGAAACTGAGTGGAATTATTTTGAATAATTAAAATTATTTTATTTCCAGCGAACTCTCAACTGTCATTCCATGGGACACTTGCCGCCTTGAAAGGAACTACAAATTCTTCTCTAAACTCCAGTCTCGAGGTGAAGCATTGAAAAGACTGACTCATCAGTGTGAAAGCAATTCAGACCAATAAATCTGGGAGTTTTCTAGCCAGTATAAAACAATAAACTGATCCTACAAAACATTCCAAACCATTTTTCTGCCCTAAGACTGAAATACTTTCATACTACCCCAGGGAAAGTATACAATCTTCTACGAAACCCAGACAGTAGAGATTTTTTTTACTCCATAAAATCTTGAAATCTGGGATTATAGACAACTTACACTGAAATAAAGCCTTGGACTTCCAAGATTTCTTTTTCTGCAGAAAAATGGAAGAAAAGATGTCTGAAAGAGAGGACTAATGTGGCATATGAGAAACCCAGGTGTTGCCCTGCTCTTCTTGACCAAGGCCAGGAATTCATACCCTGTCTTGCCAAGTCCAGGTAGATGCTCTGACCAGCTGCCTTTTCTGGACCAAGGAACTACTGCTTTGATTACTTAATCCATCTTACATCTAAGAGGTATTTTGGTCTGCAATGTCTATTTGTATTTCCTCAAGAAAAAACAGCAAAACCATTCCCAAACAGCTCCGCATTTGACCATGTTTATGTTTTGGCAAAGACCTTACCATGTGTACAAAATTTACACCTCAGCAAACCTGGAGTTCTACAGTCCACAAGGAATGCTGTGCTGTCATATGTAATACAGGTACTGCAGAATGTATTGCAGATATTCCAGAAACAATATAGTTTAGATTATATACTAAGCAATTTGGAATCTAGTAGCATCTGGGTTGGTAATGCTCTGACAGCTCATTCTGTGAAAAATATGATAATTACTCTTTGGGTTTGGAGATTTCAGCTACCTAAGTTTCATTCTGTGATTTGTTAGCTGACACGGAAAGGGAGTAAAGACCAGTTTGTCATTATGACAGCAACTGGGTTTAGTACTGTCATGGAGGAAATGGCTGCCAGAGGGTGGGCAGGAGAGTGCAGAGCTGCCAAGTTAATGGCCTTCTATCATCCTCTGGAGACTGGGTGGGTGCTGGATGCCTGACAAGGTCTTGTTGCTCCCGACCACACTGCTGCTAGCAGTATTGTCTTTTTATAGTTAGAAGTCTGGGTGTTTAAAAGAAGACAAAATATAAGATTGACTCTGTCCCTTGTTTCAGTCCCTGACAATAAAATCATAGAATATTTTGGGTTGAAAGGGGCCTTAAAGACCATCTAGTTCAATCCTCCTGCCATGAGCAGGAGACAGCTTCCATGCACAACCTGTGCTAGTGCTTCACCACCCTCACAGTAAAGACTTTCTGTCTAATGACTAATCTAAATTTAATCTCTTTCACTTTGAGGCCATTATGCTTTGTTGTATTGCTCCATGCCCTTGTAAAGCATCCATCTCCTATAGGTACCTTCTAGATACTGAAAGGCTGCTCTGAGGTACCCCTGGAGTCTTCTTTTCTCCAGGCTGAATGACCCCCTCTCTCCCAGCAATTCTTCATGGGAGAGGTGCTCCCCCTTGGTGGCTCCTCTGATATCACTCCAACAGTTCCATGTCCTGCCTGTGCTGGGAGCCCAGAGCTGGCTGCAGGTTCCAGGTGGGCTCTCCCCAGAGCAGAGCAGAGGGGCAGAATCCCCTCCCTGCCCTGCTGCCCACGCTGCTCTGGATGCAGCCCAGGACATGTTTGGCTCTCTGGGCTGGGAGTGCCCATGGCTGGCTCATGTCCAGCCTCTCACCCACCTGCACCCCAAGCCCTTCTCACAGGGCTGTTCTCCATCCCTTCTCCATCCAGGCTGTGTTTGTGTTGGGAATTGCCCCGTGTGGTGGTTTGACCAGGAAGGAGTGGGAATTCTGGGAAGCTGTGGTCAAACCAATGAAGGTTTTGGGTTTGAGACTGGCACCTGGTGTAGCCAGTGGGGTTTGGACACACCTCCGAGAATACACAGGGGTTAAAAAGCAGGGCACTGGCCTTGGCACTCTCTCTTGGGACGTCGCTTCGAAGAGGTCAGATCACCCTCCCCTGTCCAGCCTTGCTGCTGGGCGGGGGAGGGGCAGCCATGCGGTAGGCCCGGGGCCTGGACAGAGATGGGGGTTGAGGGGGCTTCGAGGATGGAAGGGTGGAAGATCCCAGGGAGTCAGCCCTCGGGCAGCCATCTCCCCCCAGGAGAGAGAGAGAGAGAGAGAGAGGAGAGCCGGCGTCTGAATGTGATAGCAGCCAGCCCGGGAGGAGAAAGGGGAGGGAAGAGTGCAGCCTGGCCGGCGGAGCAGCAGCACCTGTGGGAGTACCAGCATTCCAGGACAGACAGAGACTGAAAACTTTTAACCCTTTCTTTCATGATTGGGGCCTTGCAAAAATGCTAATCCTCCTCGAAGCTGAATAAGAAGGGAGATAAGAGATGAGATGAGACAAGGACCTGGCCCGAAGAACGTGGAGATGATTGAATGGGGAGAGATGATTTGGAGTGGCCTTTTGGCTGGACTTTTCTTGTGGCCATGGACTCAGTTGTTCCTGTGACACAGACTGCATTTAGGGGGAAGCAGTGGCTCAAAACCAGGAGGGTTCATTCGTGAGGACCCCCCGGCCCCAGGGGGTTGGAAAAATATGGGGGGGACAGATGTCCCAAAGCAGAGACTGTGCCTTTTTGGAGTGAGACATGGCATCCTTGAAAGACAACCCTAAAAGCAGCTCTGGTCCATGCCGTCAGTGGTGAGAGCACTGGGCATGGAAGGAAGATGTCACAAGCGGCAAAAGGACTTTTTCCGGGCGGTGCCGAAGTGACAGGGAAGCACACGAGGTTTCAGTGTGTTTCCAGGGGAAGCCTATGGAACAAGAAGGACTCCTTTCCTCTTCATGAACTGCAGTTTGAGTATACTAAAGTGTGGGGCCAAGGCTGGGCAGTTGATGATTTGGGAGAATGTATCGGATTGGGAAAGTCAGGTAGTGGGGAGGGGGAAAAGTGGTTTTTGTAAGGTTTTCAATTTTTTTTTCTTTTCCTTATAGTCTTTCCCTATTTTCCTGTAGTTTAGGTAATAAAGTGTTCTTTATGTTTAAGTTGGAGCCTGTTTTGCTTATTCCTGGTCACATCTCACAGCAGACACCAGGGTGAGGCATTTTCATGGGGGGCACTGGCTCTGTGCCAGGCTCAAACCATGACACCCCGACTCCAGTGTAGGACCCTACACTTGGCCCTGCTCAACTTGTTAAGGTTTACATGCATGGATCTCACAAGTCTGATGACTGTAATTGAGTGTATGAGAAAGGAAAATTGTAATTTAGTGTATGAGAAAGAAAAAAAAATGTTTGGCGACCCATTCCATTATGCTTACATTACCCTATAAATGGAAAACTTTTTGTCTTGAGTTTCTCACAGTAGTGAAAGGGGGCATAGAATATCTCCATGAGTGAGGATTAACTGCTTAGCTTTTCTCCATTTCATGAAAACCAAGTCTTGCTTTATTAAATATTGCAATTAATTGTCTTGACAAGATGGCAACTCTTTCTTGGGATGATTTATCAAAAAGGTCTTGCAGACCATTAGCTAAGCCCATCCAAGTGCTGGTGTCAACACTGACAGATGTGCTGGTGCAATGACTGTATATGCCAGGGATGACATTGACCTTCCAACTCTGCTTGTTGACCTAGAGAAAAAAAAACATGTGATCAGAAGTGTGAAAGTCTCCTATACAGAGAGAATGGATTCTGAATTAATGTGACTGAGTTAAACCTAGGCAGAACACCTCTGTTAGGCAGAACATCTGTGTTAGGCAGAACAGAAGAGAAAGATGAAAACTAGTCAGAGAAAGACTCCAAACCTTTCTATTTTAAATGCTACATAGGATGTAGAAAGTTTTGCTGTTCTCACTTTTGCTTGCCAAGATGCCTCAAAATGATATGAAAATTACAGACATGAGAAAAAATAATCAGGTGCAAAGCAAGACCTCCTATTGGAGATTTTTCTTATGCAGATATTTTTGTGGATTTAAGACAGGCTAGATATATGAGAGAAGAAAATATTGAAAAAAAAAAAAACAAACCGAAGAACAAATCTACTCCTAAAAGACACAGCTGGAATTTCTTGTTTATTCCTAATTTCCATATCTAACACTTTCAATTTGCAAGTAAAAAGATGTGGTGTTTATCCTGGATACCAAGTCAATTTCTTTGTACCCTACCTGTCATTGCCACTTGTACTCTGCAAGCAATGTAGGTAATGCGACCTGCACTAAAACTCATTCTATCTGAGATCTTCAATATGCTCTTTATGGAACATGTTCAGCCCTTTACTGAGCATGCAAATATAATTCCCTGGATTTAGTAATGCTTAGAGAGGAATGAATGCCAGTGCATGCAGCTAGACTGTGTCTGGGGGGCCTCGTGGAATGCAATTACTCTTTCCAAAGTCAGTACATCCAACCAGCTCCTCCAACATGCAAAGTTGAAACGTGCATTTTACACAGCTCAATTAGCTGGTTTTCCCAACCTTATCTCCAATACCTAAAACACAGATTAAATGTGTTCTATGAGATTTTACATTTTATTGTATTTGTTTATTTTCAACTCTTAATTTCCTAGCCAGCTACTGAAGGCTCAGGTCCTAAATTACCAGCTTTTCAGAATTTTACCTGTCTTTGTGCAACTTTGCTGCCAGGCAGCCGTAGAGGCTGCACTCCATGTTTCAGTATGATTGCAGCTGTGCAATCACTCATTTTCTTCCTGCTTTTATGCCCAGCTGGTGCTGGCAGGGTGTCAGTGAGCTGCTGTCAGAATTCTTCACGTTACGCAAAAGTAGCGGCTTAAAAGCTGAACTTGTGCTGCACTGCTTCTTATTTGAACAGAGCCATTTAAACTGTTTGCATGATTCTTCATGTTCTCATTTTCCGCCTCAAATATTTCCTCTTGCCAAGCACCCTTCTCTGTCATTGCTCCTGAACCTCAGAGTTCAGCTCCTCAGGCCTGGTTTGTTATCCCCACAGCCAGCAGACAAATTCTCTTGCAATGATACAGTCCCCAGTCCTTCTCTCACAAACAATTTGCCTTTTGCACACAGAAGAAACAGCTTGAGTCAGAATATTCACATATCTTAGAGGTATGTAATGCAGTGTGGATCCTTTTTATTGGGTCTATAGGGTGGTTTGCTCTCTCAAAATGGTATGTGAAGTGGGATCACTGATGTATATAACCCTTGATTTGTTTCTCAAACAGAATACAGTTTGTCACCAAACGGTTTGCACACACTTTCTAAATCTGTTTTTCTAGGCAAGATCAGTCTAAACTCCTATCATGACCAAAAATGGGAAAGCCCTCGAGTGTGAAATTCCTACTCTGGTGTGCAAGAAGGTGTATAACTAAATCCACAATCTACAGTTTTAACAAAGCAATTTGGAAGATAGCCTCACATGGAATTTGTTCATTTCTACCTTAAATTCATTATGATATAAACTGAAATGTACCTCTCTGCAGGATTTTGCTTAAAAGCCTGATTCCAAATATGCACCTCATCATAAAGGGTTTGCAATCATCAGTGTTGCACAATATTTTGCATATGAACAGCAATATAAATTAAATTATCATCTTTTTAAAATTTGGATTAAAGTCTAATTACAACTATTTCAGCAACGTAGAATGCGACTTCTTGATTTAGGTAGAACTACAAAAAATTTTTTCTGCTGTGATATTTATTCTTCCTTGACTTGATCTCATATCAACTTCTTAAATATTGTACTGAAGCATATTTGACACACAAATATTTTCCAACTGCTCAGGAATTAAAATTTGTTTGAAGTGTTATGACACTGATGTTAAGATCATTAAGTCTTTACATGTTATTTAGACACAATTCCCAGTTCCTGGACAAGTCTTCAGTATAGCCGACTATTCCAGCTGCCTGTGTGTGTCTTTTCTACCATTAGGCTTAGTTGGAACAGTAAGTGCCTTCTCTAGCAGAGATTGGCAAGTTTGAATCCAAAGCAGAGCTTCAGTGGATCCAGCAATATAAGAAAAGGCCTGTCTTTCCTAATGAGTACAGAATGCCAAGGAGAGGAATGAAAGTGTGATTCCTGTTCTACACAGTTAATTAGCTAGTTAAGCCCAAAACAGAAGGAAACATCTAATGTAAACCCTATCCTAAAGCTGGGGTCATTCCTGTCTAATGAGAAAAAACAAAATACAAAAGTTATTTTGTTTAAACTAGTGGTTAGAGCATTTAATGGGCTAGATTCTAAAGTGCCTTTAGTTTCTGATCTGGAGAAGAGATCTAATACACCACATTTTTATTAGATACTCCAGGCTTGTGTTTTTCCTTCTGTGAAATGATTTAATTTTCTATGAATATTTTATAGAGCTGGGGGTTAGACTGGCTCAATGAGTGCTCTAACAACTGTATTATCTCTTCTACTTCTTCCTACCAATTTTCCTAGGAAATTCTCTTTAGCTGTGTGAAGCAAAATAGCCTCAGGTGGAAAAATAGGGAAATAGAGAAAAAAGGAAGTCCATGTTACCAAGGAATTCAGGCATTGTCCAGAGGTGTGGAAAATTTATACAAGCTCTTGATTCAAATCAGGCCAAGTGTTGGATCAGATTCATGCTCTGACCTATTGGATTGTGGCAGAGAGCACTTCCTTCCAAAAAGTCTTGTCAATCACAGCCCTTTGTAGAAAATTTAATTCAGATTCACACCCTAAAGCTACCTTTGTATCAAAATTAGCACTTTGGAGGAACATCTACTGGTGTTCATCATGAGTTAAGATGCCTGTTGGAGCAATGACATTAGATTGTAGATGGTATCATGCATACCCTCTTGTTTTGGCATGCTGAAATTTTACTCAATGTAGATGTGCTTCAATGGGTATAGCAAGGCTTGCAAATGGTGGAGCTCTCTTGCTGGAGAGTATTTTGGTTTGCATGCTTCTAATTCCATTTTTAAGTTGTTATGATTGGAAGATTTTCCTGAAGATGAGAGATGTCTCTCAGGTTGGAAAAAAAAAAAAAAAACTGAAATTTCTTTAAATTGGGATTCTTTAAAATGGGAATAGTATTTCTCACCTTAAAATTACTTTCTGTAATTCATGCTACAAGCTAAAAATCTGTTTCCATTCATGTTTATATCTCTGTTTTCTCTCATTTTTTCACTTTCTGTAATTTACCATCCAGCAAGGCACTTAATCACACGCATAGCAGATGATAAAGGAAGCTATGGGCACTAGTGAAAAATCCCTAAGAAGATAGTTCCTTTAATACTTGTGAAAAACAGCCAGAACTTTGCATTCTTAAGTAGTGACCACAGCTTCTGAGGTGATGAAGCTGTCACTATAGTTCTTGACATTCAGAAAATAATTTATTTTATTGATGTTTTAAGGGACTTTAAAATGATGTGAGATGCAGTTCTGCAGTTTTCTTCTGCAGACTCACAGGAGCAAAGTAAATATGAAGATGTGAATTTTATTCAGAAAGAATCTTAAGTCAGGATAAGTTAATGAAAGATGTGTTCTGTATTACAAAGAAAGTAAATTTTCCTTATTCAGTTTACATTCAGATCTCTTTTTCTATGCATATTTTTAAGTAAAGCTTTTCAGTTCAGATCTCCTTAGATTGGGGTGTGATGTCTGAATAGACAAACACACATCCTATCTAGAATTTCATCTTCATATCTGTCTACCCTGCCAGTACTCAGATAATACAACTCCATTTGAGGAGGGACAGTAGCTCTTGACTAAGGGAGCAGTTTAGGACAAGATTAGGGTGTAGTTCACAGTTTTGCTAAAAGCATCCTCTGATATTTCTGGAACAGTGGACACTGATACTATTTTTGTATTAAAATATGAACTCATCATGAATTATTAAGCCTTGTCAGCTTGCCTTAAGTTAAATGTGCTTACCCAGTATCTAGAATCATGTGTGCTGGTCATCTTTGGAATCTTTAGGTACTTTTGTCATTAACACAAATAGTACACAATCATAGCATTAAAGCAAAAATACATTTGAGATCGACTCAGGCTTAAGGTTTGTTTCTGAAATAAAATACACAGACTAGAAAGACAGAAGGCACCTCCTCTTACTTGGACTGTACTGTGGTTCTTGTCTCCTAGAGCCTTTTGATCTAACAAACTTGAAAAATTTTGCTGCGTTACTATAGAAATTGAAGGATCTTGACCAGCTAAAAATGTTGTTTCAGATTGGTATTTCCTGTGGTGTTACCCTAAACTTTGTCAGCAGGTACTGCACATTAGCTTTTTGCTAAGATATTAAATAAACGATATCATTCTCATTCACCTCTCTGTACATCTCTTTCTAAGCACTTACAGAAGGAAATTACTCTAACTACCTGTGAAGGCTGAAGGATGTTTGGAGTTTTAAAGTTTTCTGTATTCCTTCTCAATTACTTAATCTTTTGTTGATCTGGCTTGCTGGTCCCCAGGAGTAAATAACATCTTAGCAAAAGGCTCAAGCAGGAGATTTCAAAGGAGCTCAGTAGATCATAACAGGTTATGATTTCTTGTTACAGAATTATGGCTGTTACATAATCTTTCCTTTTGATTATCATCACAGATATGTTAAACCACCCAGAAATAATTTAGTTAGTTGTAAAATTCTTTTCCTCTGTTGTCAGTGATGGAGAGAATAGAGATTGTTTATGTTCCAGACTGTGAAAATATAGCACAAAATGCTCAGTGTATCTTCCCCACTAGCTTTTAGCACCTCTCTCTTCAGTCCTCCATTTCCCACTGTGGCGTTCTGATTCAGAGATGTATCTCTGTACTTGATATAGTACCATGGCTCACAGAATAAAGGCCACCACTATTTAATTTAGGGCCTTGAAGCAGGGATTGAGCTGGACAATGTGTTCCCCCAGGCAGCTTGGTGTGCGTTGGCTGGCTGGGAGTGGGAAGCAGATAGTTTTTACAATACAAGCAGTGACTTTAGAGGCTCTGCTTTCTGCACATCTCTATCTTTTGCATTGATATCCTTATCTCTATGTGCTCAAGACTGGTTTTTATAGAAAGCAAGAAAAGCTAATATGCTGTTAATGGAAAAATCATGATGATCATCATGTTTAAGCACATTATTAAAAGCTTGAAAGCAAGGGGTTTTAAAACTCCTGGAACATTATTCCTGTAAAGCAGCAGAGAGACTGTGGCAGCTTTTCTCATGGTACATCCAGCTGGATTGGCGTGACTTTGTAACAGAATCCAAGCTGAGCTTTGCTCTGAATAATCCACCTATCAGACTGTACCCAACTTTTAATTTCTTTTTATAATTCCATCTCCCTTTTTTCTAATTATTCAGGAGTAATCATCTCTCTTTATTAGCCATAGATTCTATTAAGAAGATGAGTTGTACAGAAGCCACTAAGACAAGGACGGACAGATTGCCTGCTACTATAAAGTAGACCAGTAGAGGGTACTAATGACTTTCGTTCTTGACTCCTGCTTAAGCAAATGTTAATACATTCAGTGCTGAAATGTGTATTTGAAAACAACAGTATACTACAAGTTATAAACAAAAAGACAAATTTGCCATCGCTGTTGTTTCTGCCTGCATTCAGTTTCCAGCTCTTCAGTGGACATTTCACATTCTCTTTTCTGCGTGGCATGAGTTGGCTAAAAATGTTGAGAGGGTAAGTTACCATATTGGCACACATACAGTGGAAGACTACAAAGCTGAAGAAACGCATAAGCAAGTGTCCTAATCTGCCATCTATATGTGATATTGTTATCATACAGAAGGGTGAATGGTTAATTCTTTGGAAAAGCTGCTTGATGTATACTGCAATTACAATTTTATGAATAGCAGACAAAACTTTCCAAACACATGGGTGCACAAAAAACTAGGGAGGGCTAACAAGTCTAAGTTTATTAGCAGTTTTCTTTATGTTTGTATCCTTGTACCTGGAACTGGGAGGTGGTGGGTCCAAGCAGGGAGCAGCCAAGGGCCGGGCAGGCAGGACATGCAGGGCCCAGCCCATGAGACACAGGGTGCACTGGCAGCTGGGCTCCCCCATCCCTGGGTCAGGCCATGCTGGGGAGCTTGGCCTGGGCTGTGCTGTCCTAGGTGGGATGGTCTGTTGTCTGTCAGGGACTGCTGTCAGGCTGCAATATGTGCAATATGCACTGTGGAGCCCATTGTGCCAACCAGCAGCAACGAGCGTCTCTGTGCTCTACATAAGGTGTATGTGTTATGCACTTATTTGCTGTGCACTTGAACCATGCTTTTTGCTCGGAGTCCTCTCTGGCTTGACTTCCCCTTGACATTCAAGGGGCTTTTTGCTGTTTGGGTGCTGTGAGAATCACATTCATAGAATGGCTTGTGTTGGAAGACACCTAAAGACCATCTGTTTGTAACCCTCTTGCCACAGGCAGGGACACCTTCCACTAGACCAGCTTGCCCCTCCATTAACATGGCATTGAAGGCTTCCAGGCAAGTGCTGTATGCAGCCCACACCAGGATGTAAAGTGGGCTAGACAGCAGGAGACAATTAAGAGAAAGTGGGCCTCAGTAATCAAATGAAATACAATCAGTAAGGCAGTGAACAGTGAGGCGCTGCATGGGGATGTCTCCAGGCACTGTTGCATCTACAACCTGTCTGCAGGCACATTGCTGCCAGCAGCCCCTGTGGCTGTCCAAGACTGAGACCATTCCAGCCTCCTCTCTGCCAGCAGCATGTACAATAGCACATATTACAGCAGTACAGTAACAACTGTGCTGTCAATAGCATTGATTATGATAATCACAAGTTCCTTTTGAAAAATATTTTCCTTGCTGTTACAGTTATTGTGTAGAAACACGTTTCCAATTCCAGAATGCAGACTCATTGCGCACAAAAAGTGACGTGGTAAATCATGGCCCAAAATTTAGAAGCAGATGGACCTCCTTCGTGTCTGCATCGCTGAGACAGCACCACAACATTGTTAGGATGTTTCTGAGGTGATGTTTGAGCGGAGAGTCCGAACTCAGTTTGTCTCCCCATGTTTTTGCTGGAAATGCGTGGAACAACATGTGTTTGCATCTAAGCTCTGCTTGCCCCGGACATTTTGGAAGTATACCACTTGTATGAGTGTAACCAGTGACATCAGGGACCTTAATCCAGTCAGTGTAATATCTCTCAAACTAATATGGAAATTTTAAAAATCTTGCTCTACATGTCCTAATACTTGTTGTTGTAATAGTATAACTCACACCAAGACTTTTTTTACTACAGTAACAGTTTTCAGAATTTTTTTCTAGATTTTTCAAGTTTATGACTTTTCCATAGAATAAAATTTACTTTAACTATATTAGTCTCTTTTCTGGTAGTCAGAAATATAAAACATTCAAACTGAAACACAGAGAACATCACCCTTTTCTGAATACAGAAAATTTATTTTCTTATTTTCTGAAGCATTCCACTAGTCATTCCCTGTACTGGAAGTTCAAGATACAATAATTCAATGTGTTTTGTCCAGTAAAGGTATGTATGTAGTGGGATAAAGAAATCCTAAACCACATTTTTATATAGTTGCACATACTTCAAATCAGACGTGGGAAGTTTCACAGAGCCTGAAAACAAACTGACTTGATAGATCTTACTGCAGCAGTAGTATGGATTTTGTAATTTTTTTACAAGGAAAGGTCATGATTTTGCAAAAAAATTATTTTACAGCAAAATAACTGGTCTTTCAGCTTGTAAAACTGTTACTCACATATGCAAAATAGTATTAGTTAAGGAAGTATATATGCCATACTTTGTTGTCAAAATATTGTTTATATCTGTTACTCATCCTGATAAAGCAATTGCAAGACTATTTTCAAGAAGAATTTCAAATTTGGTGTTCAATTTTCCCTCTTGATTTGTAAGTCTGCTTGCCATACAGAGTAACTTCCTTGGGGCAATGGTTATGTCTTAAAAGTTTTTTAATAAGTTGCAGTATGAAGAAATATCTACTAGTCTCTGTGGAGGAACTCATAAAAAACTAGATCCCCTGATGTTGGTGCAGAGTACAGGTTACCCCCTCATATGTTATTGGGAGTGTATATGTCCCATGGGACTCATAATTCATAAAGGGAAGACAGAGTGAACAGAGGCTTTCGGCTGTATCAGGTACTCCACAGATCTCTCAGACAATGCACTGAATTGCCTCATCTTTTGTTTCTGAGTTAATGTCTCCTTTTTCAGATAGTTCTCACAGGAGTGTATTGCCCCACCTTTGTGGCTGACTTCCACAGGGAGGAGGGAGCAGTGGGCTCTGGATCTTCAACTTCATTCCCAATAGTAAAGTTCCCATGTTAAATTCTGAAGGAGTATAAAAAGGTCATAGAATCAAAGAATGTCCTGAATTTCAAGGGACCTGCAAGAATCATCAAGTTCATTGAGTTCCTGGTCTCGTACAGGACAAACCTAAAAATCTCATCATGTGCCTGAGAGCACTGCCTGAGCTGCTCTTGAACTCTGGCAGATTTAGTGCCTTGACTGTTTCCTGGGGAGCCCGTTGCAGTGACCATCTGCCCTCTGGGTGAAAAACCTTCCCCTGGTACCCAGCCTAATGCCCCCAGCACAGTTTCATGCCATTCCCTCAGGTCCTGTCACTGGTTGCCAGAGACAAGAGATCAGTGCCTGTTCCTCCACTTCCCCTCATGAGGAAGTTGTAGTTTTCCATTGACCAGTGTCCTCATCTTCCTTCCACGCACTACTTTCCAGTATGTCATTCCCCAGTCTGTCTGTCTGTATGTCCAGAACTGACCCATCCCAGGTGCAGAGTCCAGCACTTGTCTTTGTTGATTTGCCAGCCCTCTGCCTCTGAGGGAGTCAACAGCTACTCTCAATTTTGTACCATCAGCAAACTTACCATTTCTCGAGTCCTGCATCTGAGTAATTTATGAAAGTATTGAACAACACTGGCCCTAGGATGGGACTCTATGGAACCCCACCAGTGACAAGTTCCCAGTTTTACGTCGCCCCATTCACTACAATCCTTTGTGCCTGACCCATGAGCCAGCTGATCATCCATCACAAGATACATTTATCCAGCTGTGTGCTGGACATTTGGTCCAGAAGGATTCTGAGAGAGTGTCAAAAGCTTTACCAAAGCCCAAAAATGATTACATCAACTGGCCTCCATTGAGCATCTGAGTGCATTACCTTGCTGTAAAAACAGATTGTTTGTAAACCAGGACAAACTTATGGGCATATGTAAAATGGCCTTACACAAACTGGCTAAGTTGAGCAGCTCAGATGATCCCGACTGGCGTTTTCTGTCTGCAGTACACAATTACCATGAGCTTTCCAGGGCAATTAAAAGGTTTGTTGACATGTTGCCCCATAAGAGTGTATTATCCAGCAGGTCTCTCTGAGGGAATTGCTGTAATAGCTCACTGCCTGTGACAAGCACATGTGCTGGAGGCACAAGACAAAAGATCATTCCCTATCTTCTTTGACTTGATTTTGCTTACAGGCATTTCGAAACACAAATTCCTAGGAAAAGCTGGCTTTCCTCTCAGCAAAGTGTCACTTTACTGCAGACAAGCATTTAATGAAAGAAAAATAATACTAATGATGAGTCTGGAGCATGCACATAGGATTAACTTGTTCTACTTGGTGGCTCTGATGTAGCTGAGGTACTAAATGCTACTTATGGGTAGGCATAAGTTTTGGCTTGAACTGAGCTAACATTTTCAGGTTTGTTTTGCGCAGGATACTAAAGAGAATTCTTAGAGAAAAGTGGCCCATTCTGTTGATGGAGGTTTTTTTGGCTGTGGTTTTTTTTTTTTTGTTTGTTTGTTTGCTTGTTTGATAATACCTTTTTTATTCTCTCCACTTGTAGCAAGACTAAAAGTGGTCTTTGCAAGTGCTCCACTCTTCCTCCACATTAGTGAATTAATTAATTGATTGTAAAATGGGCACATTGCATGATAATAAATTATGGCTGCAAGGACAACCTAAAACTAATGCAAAGTGAAGAGGTTGGATTTATTTCTGTTAATATCTGTTGATGAAGTAAGTATCAATTTGTTTATTTATTTGAGTCATAATGTGGTTTGCAGAAATGAACTTGTTCCCCTGAAATAAAAAGGGAATTGTTGCAAGTGTTTATCTTGTATTGTACTTGTAAAAACAACTTAAGGAAGTAGGAAATATACCAAGGAGTCAAAGGACGTAAATTAAGACAATAAAGCAAGTAACATGTTAAGAACAAAATATTAGTATATCCGATATCTGCAAAGTAACAGATCCTTCACTGCCTTGTTTATAGTTGCTTAAATCTTCAGTATAAAGATTTATCTTGTGTCATCAAAAGTAAGAGTATGTTTGTAACATGGCTCATCTTCCATGATAAACAATCTTTTAAATAGACAATCTTATAAACTATGATATCAATGCTTTCCAGTTTAATTTTTACTCTGTACTGTAAAAATGCGAATCAGCAGTAGGATTGTGTCTTCACCTTTATCAAGATCTCTGTGTCACTATAGTGCCAAGGAATCAAACTGAGAAGTATCAGGGGACTAATCTGTTCAAGACAGGAAAAATATCTTCACTTGTCTCCAAAGGAGAGCATTTTCAAAGGGAGCTGGCTGCAAGATGCCACTTCCTTTCTGAATGGCATGTGGGAAAAGGATGCGGCTCAGGATACCAACTAAAGCTCTCTTTTCCATCACCTGTTGCCAGAAAAATCCCTCTTCACAGAATTTGAGGTGTTGAGTCATTGAAGCAAGGTAAAGAACACAGAGGGATTCATTACTTCTGTTCTTTTGATTCCATATGCAACAGACAAAATCAAGAACTGATCTAGCCCTGTTTAATTATTCTATCAAATAACAGTTTTTAAGAGTGTTTTTTCTTTATTTGTTTGTTTTTGTAATATGAAACTCTAATAGCTAAGATGAAATATTGGTTGATAAGTAGCTTACAAGAGAGTTTCCATATATGGCCAAAGTGTCTGGGGGCTCTATCACATTTTGCTTCTACATGCTGGTAAAAGTCTCAATGGCAGTTAGTCTGCACTTAAAGTAAGCTCAGAACTCAAGTAAATACCAAAACAATTCCCCAGTGAGGATCTATTTCCCTCAAATCCCACTGTAGATTGTACAAATCTGGAAGCATAAAAAATATGGTTCTATGGTGGAGACAATTTTAATTTCAAAGGATACTATCAGTACTTGACATCCAGGGTCACAAGTCCTGTGAACAATACCAATACTGAGAGAAGACTTATGAGAAATTAAACAATGTGGACATTCTTGAACTGAATGATTTTTAAACTGTCTTTTTGCATAAACAATCTTACAACCATTTTCTTTGTAAAATTTTGAAACTCTATGTTTCCTTTTGCACTAAAATGCTAATAAAAATTGTTATTTTTATGATGATATGATTCTATAATGTTGAGATCTTGCAGAACAAACTGCACATTTGTATTTGAGAGCTGTCGCAACTGTGAGTTTGCAACAAATACAGGTAGATAACATATAAATTATAAGAAATAATACTATGATTATCTTGTGGTGGACATCTTGGATGTGGCTCAGAGTTGCATGTCTGGCATTGCTGGAATAGCTAATTTTGAGTTGCCAGTGACAAAGACTACAGTAGGGACACTGTTAATTTACAGGTGGAACACCTGGGAAGACATTTATACTACATGTGGTGGCTGGCTGCTGAGGAAAAGAACAAGAAGGCTACAAACTCTAGTCATGTTTAAAATTACATGAAAAATTGAGACAAAAAGGAAAGGGAAAAAGACTTAGCTAGCCCACCTGAATTAACACTTCACAGTGAATACAAACTTTGGAGAGATTTCAAACAGGATTCACCCATTCATGCTGTTACTGGATACTGTTCGATGATGACAATATGTGGGTCTCAGCCTGACCCTTTTAATATTTGAACTGATGAAAGAGAAGAATGCTTGAAAACATAGTACACATCAAAGGGAAAAGAAGTTGTAAGAAAAATGATAACCTTTGAAGACAAGCCACTGTTTGAAAGCATTTTGTCACAACTTGAAAGGTAGTTCATTGTGGCGGCCAGAACAGCTGCCAGTAAAGTCCAGGGTAAGGAAGAAAGAAGGGCCTTTGCATGGTATCCACAGATGTTTTATTCAGCTGCCTGGTAAGATGTTCAGGCTCCAAAGCACACGTACATGGAGGGTGCAGATTTCTCTCTCTGAGGCCCCTGGGCTGACCCTGGTCTCGGGGCAGTACAAAGGTGAGGGCCAGCCAGGGAATAGGGAGGGAGTGGCTCAAGGACATAAGAACAGACACAGGAACAGGGGAAGGAGCCAGTGGGGTCTAACAGCTTTTTGAGGGGCGATTCTTGTGTCTCCCCAGCCCTGGGGGATGCCTCCCAGGGAAGATTGTTGTGTCCTCATAACTCCCTGTTTTGATATTATTAAGAGTGCTCCTCTGAAGGATCAACTGAATCAACACAAAATTACAAAAATAATCAAAAGCGCCCATAAGACAGTTTTCAAAATGCAAACAACTCTGAGTCCCCAGTGTCCAATTAGATTTTCTTGGAGCTGGTGGGATGGATGCATGGCTTTCTTAGTATGGTTTATACTAAGGAAACTGAGTCAGGAGAAGGCTCCTTCAGCAGGGGCTGGTTCTCTGCCACCTGTGGCAGCGTTGTTGTCTGTGATTAGCTCTGTATGAGATACTGTAGGGGGTGATGTGCCTGTTGGAAACTCCAAATAGAAATCTTTTAATCCAAATTAACTTTTAAGAAAAAGTTACTTTAGGGAAACTTTCCTTCTTGACCTCCCAATCATGCTCCCTCTGGTATTACAAAGGAGCTCTCGGTAAAAGGAGGAGGGAGGCCGTGGAAAGGGAGTAAAGAAGGTAGGAATTTGTGGGAATATAAAAAAGGGGTAATAGGACAATGGAAAGGAAAAGGGGACAGTGGGAGGGGGGCAGGGAGGGCACAGGAATTGGGAAAGGCCATTCCCCTTATCCTCACTGTAAGTATGATTGTTTAATTAGAAGAAGTGGGACTTATTGGATTGGAAGGTTCTCTCATTATGGAGGTGGACTTGACCAGGTTCATCCCCAGGGTCCCTCAGGAGAGAGAACCTGGAGTCTCCCTGTGAGTGTGCCTGGGACCCTCAATACCTTACCAGGTGGCTAAATAAACATCTGTGGATATTATGCAAAAGCCCTTTTTGCTTCCTTACCCTGGACTTTACTGGCAGCAATTCAGACTGCAAGAGTTCATGCTGTAGAGAGTGAGAGGAGACACTCTTTTGTATTTTCACAGCTAAAGATGTAGGTGTGGAGAAGGTGTGTGATACTCAATGAGTGTATTCTGTGGAGACTGAGTGTTAGAAAACTGAATGAAGGGGTTTTGTGCTGGGACATGTCTTGTGAGAGGACTTGATCACATGAGCCACATTAATGGAGCATTTAACGGCACTGCTTTTGTATAATCATTATTTGAATGCTTTACTGCCATTGCTAATGCCCTGATGTCACTCAGTATATGCCTATGGAATTAATTTTTATCTATTCAGCTGTAACAGCAGAGTGATGCTTTTCACAGGTAGTGCTGCTTAATCTGTGCAGAGATGTAAGTCCAATGCCAGCTTCCTGGTTGGAAAAACTGTGGTGGTTGGTGGTGCTGCAATGGCGCCGTGAAGGTTTATGACAGGCAGACGAGTGCCAGTGATCATTTAATTTGATATTAGAGTCACCTGAATCAGACTGAAATTGGGGCCATTTAACAGACGAATTTGACTCGACTCCTTCTTCAGTTCATGTAATAAGTTAGACCCCTTCTGAATGTAGTTCATCTCATCTCTTTTAGAACCCCATTTCAAAATTGGATAAATTGTCTGCTGTAGAGGGCTCTTTTTCTTCACTGGCTGGAGCCTAGATGATGAATGTGGACTAGACACTGAAGTTTTAGATGATTAGTAGTGCAGCAAATCTGTTAGCCACAGGCTCTTATTTCACATGAGAGGCAGGTCTAACATAAGCATAGGAAAGATCAAGGGGAATTTAGGAATCATGGGTGGTCATTGGTTGCCTCTCTCATTTGCTTTGCTAAATGAATCTTAGTAAAAGACAGAATTTGTCTCCATCTGTGATAAACTTGCTGTTCGATATAATCTACTAATTTAGTGTGTGCTCTCAGCAAAATATTTCTTGTCACCAGGCAGCAAAATATTTCTTAAGTTCAATAGGTAGTTAAGAAACTTGCAGTTAAAATGAGCCTAAAAACTGTGCGTATATCAAAACATTTCCACTGCTACTCTTGCTGTTTTACTCAGCTTTATGTTGTGTAAGAATCATTTACAGTGTACCTTTTGTCTAAATTACTTTAATGGGCTCCTAGTCCAGATTGCATATAGTAGCATTCAGTACAGCATGATAGGTGCATTAAAACTCCAGAGAAAAATATAGACTATTTAAGATTATAGTGTCAAGAAGTACATTTTATGCTATTTGAGAAATAATGTGTTGTCATGCAATTATGGTGTGTATCCTATTATGTGTGTAAAAGGCAGAAGTAATTTCATACCCTACAACTAAATTTTATGTACTCTTGCTTTGGAACAGATCTGATAGAAATATTTTTTATTACTGGTTTCGCAAACAGTAAGTGTTTTAGAATTTGCAAGCTGATTATGAATTTGTATCTCCAGCTATATGAAATATGTTTTAGTGTACACTGCAGTGATGTCTGCTCAGTGCACTTTCCTCTTTCCTATCCCACCTCTCATTTTTCCTCCTACAGAGATAATTTCACACCTCAACTCCCTGAAAGAATTGATGGGCTAGACTAGATGGTCCAAGGGCACTAACAGAGGAATAGGAAGAATATACATATACATGTTCCTGGAATTTTGAGGGAACAAGGGAGAGGTTGAGAAAAGAGCAAAGGAAATACTTTTTTTTTTTTGTAAAGGAAATAAAACTTTGAAATCAGTCCTCTCCTCTCCTCTCCTCTCCTCTCCTCTCCTCTCCTCTCCTCTCCTCTCCTCTCCTCTCCTCTCCTCTCCTCTCCTCTCCTCTCCTCTCCTCTCCTCTCCTCTCCTCTCCTCTCCTCTCCTCTCCTCTCCTCTCCTCTCCTCTCCTCTCCTCTCCTCTCCTCTCCTCTCCTCTCCTCTCCTCTCCTCTCCTCTCCTCTCCTCTCCTCTCCTCTCCTCTCCTCCCCTTTTCCTCTCCTTTTCCTCTCCTTTTCCTCTCCTCTCCTTTTCCTCTCCTCTCATTCTCCTCTCCTCTCCTCTCATTTTCCTTTCCTTTTTCCTTCCTGTACCATTGTACAGAGATTGTGAAACAAGGATCACACCTTCAGATACTTTGCCACATGTCCTTTTCAAACTGCAAAACGATGTTGTTTTTCTTGACTTTAGGTAAACTGTGGTTTTGGGTTTTGTCCAATAGCATATGTAAAGGATGGCAGGTAAAGTGGTCTTGTAAAGTGGAGTATATTACCAATTAGCTTTACATGCAAAACACCTTGCTTTATTATTTCCAGTGTACAAGGAATATGCCAAGTCCAAAATTCTCCGTAGGGATAAGAGACATGCTTAGAAGCACAACAGGATAAATATAAGTGCTCACTGGAAAGCCATAGCATCACTTCTTGCCCACTGGACTGAGTAAGCTCTGTGCTTTTCTGGTGCCATGTAATTAAGTACTGTGAAGTGACTGTTCCCACTCTTTCCCATGTCATGCCATGTCCTTTATATCCTTACAGAACTATATGGACTTGTAATGCTGTATATTATTACATTTTTAAGTGATGCTTGGAGTTCACAAATGTCCTGTCAGAATTCTGAAGCAGCAATTATCCCCACATTAAAAGCCATTTCTCAATTAAAAAAAAAAGATATTATAAGTGTCTGTCCAGTCTCCCCAGGTTATGGCTGAATATATGCAATTTTGTCTTTGTGCATCCACTAGTATAAAAAAAAATTCAATGAGTTTTTAGGCTGCATCAGAACATTCCGATTTTTTTTTGCTAATGCTTGAATTGGACCAAATGTGTGTTACATAAATGACACGTTTTGAATGAACATCCAAACAGTCACTTCCGTTGCCTTTCAGTTTGATAATTACTAAAATTGCACTTTAAGCTTTTCAGTGTTGAAAACCAAATTCAGTATGTTTCAGGACAGTATGAGAGAAACCAAAATAATAGAATTTTCCCTCAGAGTCTATCCAGCTATATCAGGGCCTTGAATTTCTTTGAATCTAGACTCTAAATCCGAAATTCAACTTGATTTCTAGGTTTGCATGTTAAAAGATATTTTTTTAAAATCTCTTTTACCACATAAAAACTTCATGCTTGCTCATTGCAGTGTGAGTGAATGTCCTGCTTTTCTGGTTTAACCCTTGAACCCAGCCATTACAAATCTATATTTCTTTTTGTTTCTTTTGAGGAGGAAATTGTTTCTTTACATTTCTGTGAGAACACTGTCAGTTTCAAAGACTTTTCAGACTGAGTCTGTAGGCACAGGAGATAAAAGAAACCAGGCTATTATATTAGACTATTGTATTATATTTCTTTCAACAAATTTTGGCAAAGTTGTCAATGAAAACTGTTACTGAACTGAGGACAATGGGGAGTTGGTTACTGTCAGAATATCTTTACACCTGACAGGGCCATTCCCCTCATCCCCATTGTAAGTATGATTGTTTAATTATTTAATGACATTCCTTTTCCTGAATGGCAATATCCTTTCTCAGACTTATGTGAGAAGAAAAAAAATGTACACAAGTACACAAATTTGCATATATGCATGCAAATATCTTCAGGGCAGATGTCAAGAAGACAGGGACAGACTCTTTTTAATAGTGGCCAGTGGCAGTACAAGGTGCACTGGGCACAAACCAAAACTCAAGAGGTTTAATTTCAATATGAGGAGAAATTTCTTTGAGGGTGATTGAGCATTGGAACAGGTTATTCAGAAGGCCTGTGGAGTTTCCTTCTCTAGAGATGTTCAAAACCCGCAAGGATGTGATTCTGTGCAACCTCCTCTTGCCTTAGGAGAAGGGTTGGACTAGAAGAGGTCTAAATGTCCTTTCCAACCCCATCCATTCTGTGATCCTGTGATCTGTGATTCTGTGAATGTGGGCTAGAGTGGGCTAGAATGTGGAAGATATTTTCTTCAGACAGATAGGGCTGGTGGAATTAATCTCACGGGTTGCAAATGTTTTGGAATATTAGAAACACCTTTAAAGATAAAGCCAAGGAGCTAGGGAACAGGGAACCAAGGTTCCGTACTAATAGCAGCCAACCCTCTGATTTAAGTAATGATCTATCCAAGTTTTATTTCAAGTACCTTAAAATGGATTTGTGGATAGCCATGTGAGAAAAATCCTGCTTGGCAGATGCTAACTTTCAAGATGGAAGTGTTTGATTTTGCTGCTATGGAATTTTGTGCATGGAAACTATTAATGTGGTAATTAAGGACCTGGACAAAAATTTGTCAATTCTTGAAGTTAGGTTCAGCCCAAGTTGAAGTTCACTTAGATGATAAAGCCTGTAGGGCTCTTTCAGTATTGCATTAATCTTTCCCTAGAAGTTAAAAAGAAAGTTAGAGTGAAGAGGAATCCCATATCCCCAAAACTGGAGACAAGAGTGTTTTACCTTTTCCACACACAGTTTTAACCTTTTGTATTGAGATGGGGAAGGGTAAGAAGGAAAGGAACCCTGATCTTGTCTTTAACGGAAAACAAATACTTCCATTTCTTTAAAATGACCGTCCTTACTAGGAACAAGGACATTGCAGAACTGTGTATTGTAATTATAATGGAACTCTACAGCGTGTATTACTCACACTTTCAAAAATATCTTATCTAAAGTGTCTGAATAGTACTACATCATAAATTAGAAAAAAAACCCCAAAGAAAACCTAGCAAAAATTTCCACAATTGGTCTACTTTAAAGGGTATGAATGTGGACAGAATAACTCACCCTATTTATCAATTTCTATCAATAAGTTACTGGGCAGCAGAGAACACACACTCCTTTCTAGCTACAAAATAATGAAGGGATTTTAATTTATTTGTGCTTTAGAGCCAAAACCAAAAATACATTACATCTAAATGCCAGAGTTCAAAATTTCTGATTAATTCTGAGACCCCAGATGCCCAGGCTAAAGATAATAATGGATTCCACATTTTATTTTTTTTTTTAATTCTCTTTAGAACCATGAGAAGCATCAACTGTGGAAAAAAAAAACATTTAGAGAAAAGTTTAGAGAAAATATAACAGAAGGCACTAGGCTGGATTGCAACTAATTTAATCAAAGGAACAAATTTAAAAATCTGTAGGTAATCTCTACAGATTTTGTAAAATTACAAAATGCTGGAGGAGATAAAAATTAAGAAATAACAGTGAGTGACCAGAAAGCTGTGATTAATTCATTAGTCATGAAAGCCAAGCACCTGTGGTTTGCAGCAGTCATGCTAGCTTCTTCCCTTAATCCAAGATAAAGCCTGTGCAAATGACTTAAGGAGCTGTGACTGGTTTTTAGAATTCCTAGCTAAAAGTTATAATATATATTTTTCTGTGTTTTATTTTTCTGAAATGGGGACAAGTACCAGTCTCTTTTACTTGTAGAACTGACAAAACACTGCCCTACTGAAAAGTGTACTGAGCTGAGATTAAAACATTCCCCTGAAATTTATGTACTTGATAAAATTTCAGACAGGATTAAAGACATAGAATGAATCTTTTCAATAAACTCCACTGTGAGCTTATTGAAGTGTTTTTCAGTTGATTGTTAATATTTATTCATGCTAAAGTAATCAGAAAGCTAACACAAATTTTCTATGGCCTTTTTTTATAACTAAATTAGTTACTAAACTTTTAAAATACTTAAAAATAAAAATATTTAGTATAAAACAAATCATACAGTGTAATATTTCTGTAGGGAATGCTGTCTCTCTCATCCTACATGAAATTAAAGTAAAGTTTAAGTAGACATGAGGCTTGATGAATTTTATTTCATTAAATTAGCAATACAAACCATGCCAGACATCTCCTAAAATCTGGAAGATTTAAAATTGTGCTTAAACACATTAGAGTAAAACTTAAAATACGTGTTGCTAAGTAAGAAATATTTGTTTAAATGGTACTTTAAAATTTGTAGATAGTCTCAGCACTTTCCAGTTTGATTTAAAGCAATGAATATGCAACTGTTTCTGTTGTTATTTACAGCTGGGGAAACAAGCTGCTGCACATATAGGACACCTGCAGTTAGAAAATGATTTGAGCAGAGAGGATGATGACATCGTGTCAGTACTTTCTTTGGGCTTACAGCTGAGTGCCAGTCTGTGATACTTGGAGCATTACAGATAGATTTGGATAGATTCTGAGGCCTAGGAGGGAGTCTGAATACGGCGGTAGTGACAAGAGCACGGTTCAGTGTTATGCCTCTATCCACATTTTCCTTAAAAAAAGTCCTTGTAAGACATACATGTTCCTTGAGAAAGGTCTTGGAGCTACCAAAGATATTGCAAAATAAAGAAGAATTCTGAAAACAAATGGCACACAGCACAGGAAAGAGAAATGGTCCTGAATTACCAAAATGTTTAAGACAAACTGGTTTAATGCCTAAAGTGGCATTCAGACCTCACTAAATAAGAAAGTAATTGAATAAATTTCATCTTATAGGGGAAATTATTTTGCAGCACCACTAAACGGACCTCTAAATAATAGGACACTTGTGTGCCATCAGTGGAATTTAACCCTAAAAATCTATAAAAGTGGTTTAATTATTAGTTGCTTTTTGTGTGGCTTTACGTTGCAAAACTCTTTATGGGGCATCCCATTCCCTGTAGGTCGTGCTCACAGTGTACATCAAGTAGTATACTTCTTTCTTTCATGGGCATTTATTTCAAGACAGCATTATAATATCAGTATTGTTCTTTTCTAATAGCCTTCTCCCATCTCCTGCTTAAGCATTATCCCTAAGGTATAATTCAGAATGTAATCCATTGCTTCCACCACAAAGCATTAAATGAGTTATCTTACTGTTTCACCTCCACAAATTTAAAGTAAAAGAAGATAACTGCACTGTAAGCAGGGAATTTGTTTGAAGAGACTGAAAAGACTTTTTTGTAGGATTTAAAAATTAATCAATCCAATTATAACATACTGGTGATGAATTTCAGCCTCTACTGACAAACTATGAAGATGAGGTAATCGTTATTCATGTTTTTTCTCTTATTTAGTGTATTTTTCTTTGAATATAAGCAATATATGTATTGCTCACTGAAATATTTCTGGTTTTATTTTTGTACATGAAGAGTAAAGGAAAGTTTGTCTCGGTTTCTTGGTTCATTAGTGATTTTGCAGATTTTCAAATATTCAGGATCCCCACAGATAGTCTGCCTTAGAGTTTCAACCCAGAGGGACTCAGAACAACATCCAGTGATAAAAAGAGAAGATCCTCTCCTGATGGCTTAGAGAATAAATGAGGTGAAGTAAATTTCAGAACTGCAACCATTTAGTATCCTTTCTATTAATGACACTACCTGGTTCCACTGCCATACTTCTTTCCAAGGGCGGGACAAGAATTAGGTATGGGTACAATTCAAAGGATCAAGACCTTTAATCTGGTACCTTTCAAACCTGGTCCTACATCTTTGTATCAAAACATAGAAAACACATTTTTTTCTGACCTCAGTTTGGAAGTCACCATTTACTTATTTTGTATATTAATGTCTGTTGACTCTTGGATTTAATAAAGGTTTTAAGAACTAATTAGGTCTTATATATATGTCTGCAGCAGGGACCTCAAACTTAAAATTAAAATGCTATGGATCATTCCTGAGGAAGAGTAAACCTGGAAATGAAACTTGAGATAGTTTTAGTAAGAGGATAATATAAGAGGGGATCTTTCAAGGCCTTCGGAGGCAGTTACGGAAAGATGTTCACAAAAGCCCAACTGCCCCATTTTTATAGGTTTTAGGGAATTAGCATAATTGATAAAAAACACAATTAGGAGGGCAAGTGGTGATGCCATTCCTCCCCAGGTGGAGCCCCCTTCAGCACCAGCCGTGCTTTGTCCAGGAGAATGCATCTCGAAGGATTGTTCTCAGCCTTGGTTCCTAGAAGAACCAAGGTAGCACAGGGCCTTGTACCTCCTGGGGCTTGGGACTCTGGAATTGTTTTGTCCTTCTGCTTAGGAAAAGGCCATGGAAAATTACTGGGAAAACTAACTACTAATACAACAGGTAACAGAGTTACAGATATATGTATGAAAAATATAGGGAACATGTGAAAGAAAAAAAGGCAAAACCCAAATGGCATCAATATAATTACTACTTGTTTTCTTTTATTGATGCATTTATGTCTTGAGATTATTAATTTTTTAGACTTGAAATTGCTGATATTGTGCATGTGTATTAAAAACCTATGTATATTTGCATTTATACATATGTGTGTATTTATACGTACATTAATAATTGACTCTTAAATCGGAAGGGCTTAGATTAAATATAGTGTCTTCCCATGCAACTGTTCTACCATAGCAAACACATTTTGGGATTGAATTCTGAACTGGGTTTGATTCAACCTTGAAAATCAATCATAATATGAGTAGGAGTCTACTCTAAATTTGAAGATATATAAGACGTTTTCTACAGAATTCAAATTGAACTTTAAATGTGTTTTTATTTTGACTACACAATATTTTATTACATTAAAATGCATAAATACTTTCATACTTTCTATATTGAGAACATTCTTTGTATTGCGAATCCTGGATTCCCAGGTCTTACAGGAATTAAAACATGGGCTCTTAATCAGTTATGATTTCATTGTACTGTTTGCATTAACTCCAGCCTGGACACAGCAATTAAAATGGGTGAACAACAGAAACTGCAGAATCATTCTATGTCCTTGTTTACTCCTGGTGTTTTTTCTGCGTCAGTAATGCTCAAGGAATTAAAAGGAATCTATTCCATTCCTCTCTGGCACTATTTCCACACACTTTATGGTATGTAGATAAAATATGCCATTCTCCATGCTGAAGTTTGTAATTAGTTTTTTAGTGAGTATCAACATTTTGGCACAAATTTCTTTTTGACAGACTTGTGTAGGATTAATATATAGACCTGAATAGCTGTCCCACAATGTTGCAATGTTTTCTCGTGATAGTGATGGAGCCTGGTAATTTTTCTTTTCATTGGTACAGGAGTGTTTTTGTCAAGGGTCTTTTTGTTTTTTTTACTAATTTATTTTCAAATGTCAAATCTTATTTCTCTTTTTTCCACTAACATTACCATTTAAACACTCTCATTCTGGTCTGGTGTTGTTGTACTTTCTTTCCTAAATAATGCTGTGGCCTGGATATTGTGAGGTCTCTAGTTTTTCGATTGCCATTGACTTTACAGGCTTAGAAACATTAATTAGTGTAAGTTCATGATAATTTTAGAAAGTAGCTTCGATTGCCCTTGGATTCCAGGCATCATGTTTGGTCATGGCCAATTTTGAGCCAGGTATGTCAAGAAAATGTAACAGATTATTTGAGTTTTTATAAAACTCAAAAAAGCGTTGCTCAGTATTGCAGCTTCTAAGTCTTCTAGACTGATTTTTTAGAATATCTAGAGACTGCTCATCTGGAATAACATCCAAGTAACTTGCTGATGTGATCACTCAAACTATGGGGCTAGAAAGGAGTGGAAATAATACAGCATATAGCAGTATAGCAGCTTTTCATATCCTATACACATATAAACTCCGTTTGGTTTTCTGTTTACCCTGAAAAATCTCTGTCTATCTATGGATGCCAATGGTTGCTAGAAATAATGTAACACACTCCTTCTTGCACAGCCCTTTTTATCTGGTGCTACAGTTTGCATTCTTTTCCCTCTGGCAGAGACCTAAAATGTGTTTTTCAGTTCAAATGTGAGTTTACAGTGTGGGTTATGTTTGTTTGTTTGGTTGTTTGTTTGTTTTTTGGTTTCTTTTTTTAAATTTTGTTTTTTGCTATTTATTTTCTTTATTGATTACTATTTCACTGGTCTTTCAGGGCTTATTGGGTTTTTCCTTTTATTGCCAGCATAGGAATTGTGGCCTAACAATGTAGGCTTCTTCATGCATGTTAGATTTTTTTAAAAACTTCACAATTTTACTTTTTAATATTATTCTCCCCCCAAAAAGATTGGGCAAGATCCATGTCCCCATGCGCAAATTTTGTGGGTCATTTTGTGGGTGAAAAAGCTAGTTCAGATGCCAAGTATATTTCTATGTCTCATCCTTAACCCTTATAACTTCAGGTTCTTTATCTGTTATTTGCACTTATCACTGATATCATGATTTTCAATTTTTTCCTTTGAAATCAAATGGTTAGAATTTCATTGTCACTATGTTGATTTTAGTGAAAGCACTATGTGACTGGTGTACATTGCTAAGAATCTCTTTTGGCATATGGGTACATCTGTTGAAACAGATTTTAAGAGTAGTGAACTTCCATGAAGCGTGCCATGGTGAGGGCTCTTAACCCTACATGCTTATTATCACCAACGCCTGAGTAGACTTTTTTTTAGGCTTCAAATACTTCTAATTAACATGTCTCAGGCTGCTCTCATTGATGTCAAGTTGGTAACTGTCTCCTTCCGTCATACTCTTTGAGAAGTCATGCATTTCTATTACAGCCCAATGAGAAATAGTGGACTTGTTTATTTCTATCAGTCCTAGATTTTTTTTGGGAACTCAGCTTATATAAAACTTTGATGCAGAATGAGAGTCCAAAAATGTTCTTTTCAAAGCAACCATTTAATTTTATTTTTTCTCTAGCTGCTATTTCTAAGAGGTTAAGTAGTCCTGCTGTTACATTACTGGACTAAAAATGGGAAGTGTAGTAAAAAAAAGCTACTTAGTGAGCTGTGGTTTATCAACAAAGAAGATGCGCTTTCTGCATTAAAGAAAATAAATATTTGATAGATGGTGGAGGACTTAGAAAAAAAAGATGACTGAGATAAGAATAATAGCCTGAATTTTGCTTTTTAGTATATGTTTGTAATATGGAGTTATTTAAGGGTTAGATGTTCGCTTAAAATGTTTCTGTAGAAGTCACTAGATGAATTTAGCTTGCTGCTCTCTCAATATATTAGCAATAGAAAATGGTTTTTAATTAACAATGTTAAAGCTGTAATATATGTTCCAAAGTAATTCATGTTTAGAGAGAGAATGTATGTTATAAAATTATAAAATCCAATGAGTCTCTGACCACAAGCAGCCCGGGGACATGTAACCACTTGGAATTCGAAGCTCTTCTTGAAGACAGTAGGAGAATAATGCCTTTTTTACCCAGGAATAGACGTGGCCAGTGTGATGGTCAGCGGCCGCCTCCAGGACATCAGAAACACCTAAGGGTGATCCTCACTTGATAGATACCATGGATCGAGATAGCCAGAGTCACCAAGATCCATCTGAATACACAACTTCCCCTGATGCGATCGGGGCTGGCTGCTACTCAGGACACTGTGATTGTCCAGCCCTGCGCAGTGAAAGAAACTGTCATGCATATGCAGGGTTACAAAAGAAATTGGGGCACCTCTGCCTCAGACACATAAAAATGTACAAAACAGCCCCACCAGAGACGGCATTCATGAACAGAAAGAGATCTGGGGCGACAGATTCACCCAGCACCGATCCCGGGCTCCACGCTGTCTCTTTGGCTGTGGGTTTTGAGGACAATATTTTGGTCGCGAAAATAAAATCTTTCACATTTCTTAATTTGGATTTCTGTCTGGTCGTTTATAACAAAGCTTTTTGAAGTTTATATTTTTGTCCCTTTTATAAACAAATAAGATTATATTATTTCTATTGAAAGGAAGATATGTTAAAAAAATAAGACTCTTGTTTCTATCATGTGACATGCCCTCTTTGAATAAGTTTCCCAAATATAATAATTCCCCTTTCTGAAAATATTAAAGAGGAATTGACATGTTTTCTAGTTTCCAGCTCAGTCAGCAAAAGGTCATGTTCATTTCTATTTTTGCAAAAATTATTTTATAGTTTCTTTTTAATCTGAATTGAAAATGAATTGATGCTTAGGTGCAGTTCAATCAGTGTTAAGAGGGTGGTGTTAATAGCTTGGATGTGTGCTGATGGATTACAGATTGTAGTAACATTTTCTTTAGTTATTCCAAAGATTTTTTCTCTTGTAGTTCAGAATATTTCCACCACAGTTTTACAGATATTGAGGTCCTGGGTCAGCTACTTACAGTAATTAACTGAAAGAGGAGAATTTCTGATGACCTTTCATCATTAAATGCATCTTTAAAATCCCGTTTGAAAGTTCTCCACTTATTTCCTTTAATTACACTGGCTTTTATTTTTCTTTTTTAGTTATCTGTCTTAATGCATGGTCCAATCTGTTTCACTCTTGAATATTTCTAGGATTTTTGAGAAATTGTCTACTTTCACAAGAACAGATAGATACACTAGAAAGAAAGCAACACTAAGTTTATGGGAAAACCCTTTCTACTTCTGGAGCAGTACCAGTCAGACGACTTGCTTGAAAAGAACAAATTAATAGAGCAAATGAGAGTGTAAAGAACAAAAAAAAAAAAAAAAAAAGAAAAGAAGAAAAAATCATCACTCATATTAATAAGAATAGCATCTGCAATTCCCTCACTAGAATAAAAGTGAGAATGATTAATTCTTATGCTTCAGGGCATAAAGTGATCAGTTTAAGCTGAATGGAATTTTTTCTCGTTTGTATTGGTGTGAGTTTAAAAATCACTGACATTATTGGATATTTTTATACCAGTCTACATACTTAGTAGCATGACATCTGTGCAAAGAAGAGCACATATCCTATGAAGGTATTCACATTATTGAAAAAAGGATATTTTAAATTTAAAAAGTATTGATACTTACATACAGTTTTGAAATATTATTTAATGACTACATCACTGGAGAAGGAAGGGTGACAGATGGCAATTATCTGGACTTCTTTAAGCTTTTCACACTGTTCCCCACCACATTATTTTCTCTAAATTGGAAAGATAATGATTCAGTGGTACTGTTAGATGGATAAGAACCTGGTTGGTATATAAATATGTGGTATTCATATCCACATACCGATGGTGGTCAGAGGCTCAGAGTCCCAATGGACATGAGTGACAGGGGTGTCCCTTCTCTTTCATGTCTTCATCAGTGCCATGGACAATGAAATTGAGTGCACCCTTAAAAAATTTGCCAGTCACTTGAAGCTGAGTGATGCTGTTGACACACCTGAAGGAGGGGATGCGATCCAGAGGGAGCTGGACCAGATGGAGAGTGAGATGGGAGCCTGGGTGAATCTTGTGAGGTTGAACAAGATCAAGTTCCAGTTGCTGCACCTGGATCAGGGTCATCCCCAGTACCAGCACAGGCTGGGGATGAGCAGATGCAGAGCAGCCCTGTGAGAAGGACTTGGGGGTGCTGGTGGGTGAGAGGCTGGACATGAGCCAGCCATGGGCACTCCCAGCCCAGAGAGCCAAACGTGTCCTGGACTGCATCCAGAGCAGCATGGGCAGCAGGGCAGGGAGGGGATTCTGCCCCTCTGCTCTGCTCTGCTCTGGGGAGAGCCCACCTGGAACCTGCAGCCAGCTCTGGGCTCCCAGCACAGGGAGGACATGGAGCTGTTGGAGTGAGTCCAGAGGAGGCCAAGACCAGGATGATCAGAGGGACAGAGAGCCTCTCCTATGAGGAAAGGATGAAAGAGTTGGGATTGTTCCGCCTGGAGAGCAGAAGGTTTCTCTGACCTAGTTACCACCTTCCAGGAAAGATGTAAAGGACTATTTACAAGGGTATATAGTGACAGGACTTTTGTCCTTGATGTCTCCTTAATAGAGGGTTTGATTCTAACAGCTTTCATAATGTGATTCCTGGCTGCTCATATTCTTTGTATTCATGCCAGGCTACTTGTTCTTCTGGTGTGTGTTTGTTTGTCCAGGAGCTCCTTTTTCATTCACTCAGGTCACCTGCCATTTTTGTCTGACTTCCTCTTTGTTTGGATGCACTACTCGTGAGCTTGAAGGATATGATCTGTGTGCTTCAACTGGCTTTCTTGGTCCCCTCTGCCTTCCTTGGCTTTATCTTGTGGGAGTCTTCGAATCAGATCTCTGAAAAACCTGCTTTCTTGACATCCAGGATAGTGAAATCTCACAGAAGAAGAGCTTAAAACTAGAAATGATGGTGAGAAACAGAATGAACAAAAGTGGGGAAGTGATTATCTTAAATAAGCATGTAAAGTGCATAGGATGATATACATAGGATGATATCATAGGATGATATGAGAATTTGTAATCAGCAGAAAAATGTTGAAGTGGGGTCATTCCACATTCTGGATGCATATGACAGTCATACAAGACAAAATTTCTGGGAAATTTCTCAAATTTTTTACTAGGTGATGAGGGCCTGTACACTGATGAATGCAGCATGAGGAAGAATAGGAGAGATTAGAGGTTTCTGTGCTGTTGCAGGGCTATGACTTCTTTGGGTGAGAAAGCTTATAACTGAAGTGCTGCAATAGATGTATACAAGTTCTTCAGAGACTGGAGAGGAGGGTAGGAAGGTAGGAAGTTGCCTTTAGTTGAGAGAAGTGGGAATGCATTGAAGGTCTGCCTTGGACCTACCCTGGACTTTGGAGTTAACTCAGAGCTTATTAGTCAGGATTAGCAGGCTGATCAACAGGAATAATTTTTGTGTGTCTGCTACAGACTGCTCCTGGTCAGGGAGAGCAAGTGGATGAGACCATTTTCAGGCTACTAGAGTTAGCTTCACATCCATAGGACATGCATCTCATGGAGAACTTCAAGGACCACAATATCTGCTAGAAGCACAACACAGAATGACAGATCACCAAGGGTTTTGAAATGCATTTAAAAGAAAGCTTCCAGATATGTGGCTGAGAACCTGATGAGCAGTGACTTTGTGCTGGACTTGTTTCTGACAAATTAAGAAAAATGTCTTTGTGGATGTTCAGGAGAAGCCTTAGCCGTAGTGACCCTGAGATTATGGTGTTCTGGAGAGGAGTAAACAAAGGAGAACCATAACCCTGAACTTGAGGGGAGCAGACTTCAGCCTGCATCTTTTTCAAATAAACACAAGGAATATATATATATGGAGAGGAGAGACCTCTAGAAGAATTTGTTGACTTTAAAGAATTACCTTTCAAACTCCAGAGGAGTTGAACCCAGTGAACAAAAAAAGAAGCAAAAATATAAACAAGAAGATAGTGACAAAACTCAGATGGAAAAACTAAGTGTACAAGAGGTGGAAAAGGGGAAAGAATATAGACAAGTAGCTTGAACATACTGAGACATGGTCAGGAAAACAAAACTCACCTGGAAATAAATCTTCCAAGAGAAGTGAAGGGAAACAAGAAATGTTTTCAAAAATTTATCAGCAGCAAAAAGAAGACTATGGAAAATGTTGGTCTGCTGGGGAATAGGGCAGATCTCATGGAAAAGGACACAGAAAAAGCTGAAGAAATTTATGCCTACTTGACCTCTCTTCTGTCAAGAGCAGCAATTAGGAATTCCGGGAATGTATGGAACATGTAAGACTCAGCCTCAATACAGGAGGATCAGGTTAGGGGATATTTAGATAAACAAAATATGCACAAGATCATGGGACCTGACAGGGTGTGCCCACGAGAGTCACTCCTATCTTTAAGAAGGTACAGAAGTGGGATCCAGGGAGTTACAGACCAGTCAGACTCACCTTGATCCCTTGGAGGGTAAAGGTGGAAGCCCTCTTGGAAACCATTTCAAAACACATTAAAGACAAGAAATTGATTAGAAGTAGTCATTATGGGTTTATGTTTCACCTAAATGATAAATGACTTCAACAAAATTTTCAACACCATTTGCCATAATACCTTCACAGACAGACTGAGGATTACAGGTTATAAGTGCACAAGGAGTTGAAATAAAAACAGCTGAATTTCTGGGCTGAAAGAGTCGTAGTCAGTGGTATGAACTGAGAACTAGTTACTAGTGGTGTTCAGGGTGAACTCCAGGGTTCAACATCAGGGCCGGTACAGTTTAAAATCTTCATTCATGACCTGGATTCTGGTACAGAGAGCATTCAGCAAGTTCATAGATGATACAAAGCAGGGAAGAATGTTTCTCGTGCCAGCTGGGTGTGCTCCTAGTCAGAGGGACTTTGACAGTCTGGACAGGTCAATAGATAGGAACCTCATGAAATTCATAAAGGTAAAGAAGAGATCATGGGAAAAAGACAACAATGCACCAGTACCTGCTGGGGGACAGCAAGATGGAAAGCAGGCTGGCAGAAAACAGCATGGAAAACCTACTGAACCAATTGGTCATGAGCAATGTGTCAGAAAGAGACAGAAAACATTCTGAGATGAGTTGGGAAAAATATCACCAGCGGGTTGAAAAGTAGGGACACTTACTCTCAGCACTTGTGAGATCACATCTGGCTGCTGCTTCCAGATCTGGGTCCTGCAGCACAAGAGATTTGTGGCTTTGGTGGAGTGAGTCCGGTTAAGCTTGCAGGTATTGGAGCACCTGCTATTCAAGGGGAGACTGAAAGAGCTGGGGCTACTTAGCCTGAAGAAGAGAAGTGAGATCACTTACTGGTTATCTTATCAGTGTGCACAACTACCAGATGGCAGAAAGATAGAAGAGAAAGACAGACTCTCAGCAATTGCCTGGGACAGGATAAAATGAGAAATTCCACAATAAGTCTGACTGTGCAGTGGAACAGGTTTCCCAGTGATTTTGGTTTTTTTTCAGTTTGCTCTGAAAGATGTTAAAAATTAACTGGAGAAAATCCTGAATATCCTGTCTTAACTGCACACTTAGCCCCTGTTATGATGAGGTGTTGACCACCCACATGTCTCTCCCAGCTTCCATTAGTCTGTAACTCTATAGTTACTCAAATCAGTAGGGACTGTCTCAGTCTTCTCACATTAAAAAGTCAGTTCTCCATAAGGAGAGCTGAAATGCTGGAAACAGCAAGACTAAACTAAAAGTACCAGAAATTCTTCATGCATTTGAAACCTGATTCCTCCTGGACACATCAGAAATGTGTTGAAATAGAGAGACCGCCTATATGTTGATGTAAGGTGTATATGTAGGTGGATAAGTGGATGTGCAAAAAAAAAAAAGTGAAAATAATAAATTCTGAGTCCATCATCACTTTATCTGTATAATGTATTCCACTCACTTTTCTTTTTGTGTCTTCTCTTTGGACAAAATTCCTCTGTTTTTAAAGCCTGAATCCTGAATGGACCTTTTGTGATCCACTCGCTTGTGATTCACTCTTAGTAAAAAGTGGGACTGCATAAAGTGCATTAACCAGCCCAGTTCTTTAGTCTGTAAACTTTCAGAGCCTGAGCCTCTGAGGTACTCTTGCAGACACTGCCAAAACCCATGCCATCCCTCATGCCTAGGAAAAAATCTATGATAGGATTTTAGGAGTTACCACCCTCTAATTCCTCCTTAAATCACAGTAAATCCAAAGTAAATGAAAATAAGCAGACTTTTGCTGACCCAAGACTCCTGTCTGCCTTACATTTTAGAGTTGCCTTTTTATTGTTTTAGTACAGTAGTAAGGATAGTACAACCAGGTTAAAAAATTTTAACAATGGACCTCAAAAAAACCCCAACTACTTCAGCAAAAAATTTACCAGTACTTAGGTCATTTGTACAAAGGATGGTTGGTTTTATATCTGTCTATGATTATGTTTTTATGTCAGATTTTAATCTGTTTTCCATGTGCCTCTACTGAAAAACATGACACCTGAAAGATACATCATTGTGACAACTTCTGGTCACCTTAGCATCTCTGGCAGACTTTGAGAGACTTCAGTCATCCAGTACTTGTAGATTTCTGAGAAAGAAATATTGTTTTCAGCCAGCTTTATAATTTTTTGGTATCTGCAAGGCAGTGCAAAGAGGTGAAGGTCACGAGAATTCAGGCCCTAGTGTTGGCTTTCTTCGTATTTCTAAAACTAGTGTGAAGTTGCTAACAGTGAAGAGTGACATAAAAGGAGAAGTCTCAAAGCTGCACAGAAAGAACCTGATTAGGAAAATGAAGCCAGCCATTAAGGCTAGGAAGAAATATAAATGACAGACAGAACACAGGGGTCAGAAAAGAGTGATCTTTAAAGAGAACTGAGGACAAGGAGAGGTCAGGGAAAATAAAAAAAACTAGACAGCTTCTGAGGAACAGAATTACAGAAAAGAGCACTTTTAACTAGGTTTAAAATCTGGGATTTAAAATGTATTTCTAGAAATACAAGAAAATAGATGTTTTAGAAGATGTGACAGAAACCCTTCCCAAATAGTCTGAATTCTTAGGAGTTATTAATTAGAGAGGCTATTATTACAAAGAAATTCTGATTCCCACTATTACCGCACTTAGCAGAAGAGCCAGTGCAGTTTTAAATATATATCCACATTTGGTTGTATAGCAAAGGTTGTAGTCCAAGTGTATTTCATATGTGGGAGAGGATCTTTGTCAAACAGCAGGGACTATGACCATGTGCCCATGGCTACAGAGGAGTCTTACAGCAATTCCATACAATTTTACTAATTGTACTCTGCTTTCTGAAATATAGTCTGAATTTTGAGACTGAGATTCTCTACAAAATTAGTATTTTCTTCTTTCTTGTAACATACCATAAGGAATTTGACATTTGGTGCTGAGACAAAATTTTCATCTTTAAAATCCTTAAAATCACCTAATGCTTCTGAGCATAATACTAATCTTTATAATCTGGTGAGTCTGAACTATGAAAGATAGCACTCACCTGGAGAAAATTAGGCTATCGCTTAATTACTCATGAGTCAAGAGCTGGACACTCTAGAATCTTTTTTTCTTTTCTCAGAGGCATGGGGAGCTATGAAAAGAAGAGCAGAAAGTTGGAAAATTTGTTGCCTAATGAAGGGGAAGAAGGAGCATGTTGAGTGCGGCAAAGTCTCACAAGTTTAAGAGGCTGAGTGGTGCTATATGGCAGATGATGCTGATCTGTCTAAGCAGCTGTGCTGAGAGAGTGTGAATAATTTTTCTTTTTCTGATATCACTGTGCAAGGATAATTAGACTTCATTGCTTCACACTGTCATGGGTGTTCTGAATTTGAGAGGTTATAACTTGTGAGCACTTAAATCTGACGTGAGTTACTGATGTATTTGTATGCATATGAAGAACAGATACTATTATACTTTGCTTGTTGTATTATATGCTTTAATTGAAAAAAAACAAGATTAAAATGTATGGAGGAGTGATGTACACTAAATCAAAGATGTGTTATATACAATAATCAGATACATTGACTGTATTTACCTTTTTTTTTGCTTCCTAATGCTTCCTTTTATTCTTATATTTTGTATAATACCTTGTCAGCAGAGACATTTAAACAAAGCAGCATAATGATACGGGACAATTTTCTTTTTTATTCCTGCAATATTTCAAGGAGAAAAAAAAATCAATAAACCTTCACTTGGTTGTACATAGTCAAACAAGCATTGGTTCTTAGAAAATCAGTAAACTTGATGTATGGCAACAGCTCTCCTGTGGAAAAGGATGGGCATTAGTTCTGCATGGTACTCTTCAGTGGGACCAATAGCAATGAAGTGTCCATGACATAATTTTGACATAGGCAGTAGACTCATAAAACTAAAGCATGATTCTATCAAGCAGTGAAAGGAAGCTGCTGCAAGGACAGTTATGGAGTGAGACAGGGAGCTAAAGAGCAGTAACAAAGCCCTACACCCAAGCGTTTCTTTGGCATCATTCTACCAACTGAGAGTAACTGAGTAAAACAGCTGCATCCAGCTCTGCTGATTTGCTCATCCCTTCTTCCTTCTTTCCATCCTGCTGCTAGATGCTTTTTAGACTGTTGGCTGCAAACTTTAGGCAAGCAGCTCAAGCAGCTGGTGTGCCTGATACTTCTCTTGCCAAGAAAGGTCTTGGATAACCCAAGCTAAATATTTGAGGTTTCTCATGGTATAATGCATAATTTCAGATATTAATTGACATCATCCTTGAAGAAAAATACTGCAGCTGACTGCTCAGGGTTATTTGTAAGGTTAGGTTTAGGTTAGTTTTACTGCTAAATTCCTTTTCGGTTTTTTTTTCTTTTTTTTTTGTTTTGTTTTGTTTGGTTTGGTTTTTTGTTTTAGTTTAGTTTAGTTTTGTTTTAAAATTTACTGGCTAGGGGCCAATTCAGAATGGTTTGAGTGTTAAGACAATTTCTGCCTGCTTAGAGAAGTCTTTAAAAGCTCTTCATGACAGGAGTGGAGTTTGCAATCCACCACTACATGTTCTACTCTTTGTAACTGCATGTTGCATTTATACAGACTAGAAAACTTGTCACACTGCTCGATGCAATAAATCAGTACCTATTGAAAAAAGCTGCCAAGTTCATGGCAGGAAGTGTAAATTATTCAAGTCTCTTCAACAGCAGTTTAAAATGAGAATGTCCAGATAACCAAGAGATCAATCACCATGCTAAAAACTGCCTTGGTCTGCCAAATGAAATTAGGTGAAAGAAAGTCCTATAGCTCTGTCAAAATGAGTTTGTCATAGGCAATACCAGAAAAGAGTATATTCAGGAAGATAACAACCCCAAACAACACACGCAGGGCACCTTTTTAATGGAACCTATCGCTTTATCACCTTGTCTTTCAATACGCAACATAGAAAGTCAGGTCAAAGTAGCATTAGTGTTTAGAGATTGGCTGTAATAATTTTTGCTCAATGCCAAGGGAATGTCAAGAAGTGCTATCATTCAGAATGGTACTACCTGGGTCAGTTATAGCTTCAAAACATCTTGCACCAGTTCCATTTCTTGCCATGTTCAGTGCATGGAAAATATATTTCTTTCAACTACAGGAAAAATACTGTAAAAGAGTATTTTTACTCAAGAAAAGCATCTTTTAATTGGAAGGGTTTTATACTTTTAGAAAGAAAATAGGACAAACAAGTGAGGGAAAAAAACGAATGGCAAGCTCACTGAATTCTTCACATTTTCCTAATGAATTGAATATACTTGATACTCAGATATTCTTTCCAAAGTTTCAACAGCAGATGATCAAAGGTAAATAAGCCCCATTTGTTTTAGCAGACTGTTTTATTTCAGGCCTTGAAAAACATCAAAAGGAGCAGGATAAGATCAGTTAGAGTACAATCAGCTATGGCCTTTCACTGAGACCTAAATTTCTTACAAAAGTTTTAAATGTCGCTCTAAAATAAACCCATATCAACAATGGGCAAACATTTTGATCAATTACAAATTCCAGACTAGAACTGAAGCATTCCACCTGGCCTCTGCTCTGTCTTTTAAAGGAATATTTGACTAACTAATGAGAATACAAACACTTCCAGTAGGTAAGGTGTATATGGTAGATCACAATTATCAATGACGTTATAGTTAGCATTGAATTCTTTATTAATTTCTTTTACACAATAAATTCACCTGGGCAAAGCCTGGTCTTGAAAATACCATTTTTCTGTGGAGTAAAATTGGAAAGTGTACAGTGACTAATTAGCTTTTAAAATTTATTAGCAATTTGACAGTCTTCTTTTCATATGTAGGTTAAGAGACAAAGTTATAGAAAAGATGAGAAATAGTACAATAACTTGAAGTTATATAGGTGTATATCTGAAGGTTTTGTGATATATTCATGAGAAAATTCCATGCACATCGCATGTCATGATGTTTCATTCCATCATACCAAGAAAAGCCAGTGAGGAAGGATAGCTGTGCGAAAAAGACAACATAATTTGACAAGTAAAAATTATATCATGTGGGGAAGCGATCATCCATTCAGTATGTGTCAAACATCTTTGTACACTGATTTATATCAAAGAAGCATAATACTGAATGCAAGTGGTGTAAACTCGCACTTCAAGAGTACAAAGCAGTTGTGATCTGGAAGGGCCATTAAGGATCCTGATGCAAACTCAGAGAAAGGACAACCCGAGCAGGTAAAATAGTAGGAGGCAAGTGCAAGATTGGTATGGATGATGCTTCTGAAGTCTGCCAAAATGCCACATGTATTTTCTGAATCTTACAGATCTTGGCATCCACATGACTACCTGATCAACCATAGAAATGATGAAAGAGAAAGGGCCATAAATGTTTCCACAAGTGATGGAAGAGAAAGGGCCCTATGTTCAGTATAAATGGTATGTTATGTTTCCTTAAGGCTTTCCATCTGATCAAAGAAACCTGTTTTGAATTTATGAAGCCTGTGAATTAAGACTTGATGTGTTTTATGGAGCACAAAGGGAAAAAATAGGAAGGCAAAGCTGAGGCAAACTACAAGAGCTGACACAGAGATAACTGAATTATTCTTGCATTGCTCAGCATCTCTAAACAAGATTATTCTTCAGATGCCCAAATAAGAGAGTTACATCTCCAAATTCTGAGAATCAAACCTAATAATTTAGCCAAGGTCATAAGCAGGGCTGTCTCATACATATTAATTTGATGGTTGTTATGTATTTTGAAGCTATAAAGAAAAAAAAGTTGTTTATTTTCATTATGACTGGGCATTTAGCATGACCTTATATTCAGTACGTTGGATTGTTTTTCTTAGGAAGGTGTTGTGACTATAATATTTAATTTAAAATAAAATTATAAGCTCAAGGGAAAAAATAATTGCCATCCATTTATTGTTAAACTTCCAATAGTTAGACTTTCAGAAATATAGTGTCCAATCTAGGGCTTTAATTTTCTTAATGACTTTAGTTTTGGCATGAAGATGTAGATTTGGAGATTATATCCAAGTTAATACACTTGTTTTTTGTCTTCTGGTTGCATTAGTGGTCCTTGAAGGCGAGGAAGACAGATGCCCAATGTTTAGAGTTTAGTGGTCTATTTATAAGTAAGGAGTGAAAATCAGTTGGGAAAAAATGATTATACATAATCTCTATTCATACAGAAAAGTATTTTTTCTAGAAAAGCCTCAGGCTTGCAGCACAGAATAAGGAGGACAGAGGAACAAAACAATTCTGAAAACCCTGAATTGAATATTAATATCTTATCAAAGAGCATGAACTACCTGAAAATGTTACAGGCAAAATAAAACTCACCAGGTGTCTAATACTCTGTTAAGACTGATTTTACGTCCTTCAGTAACTTACATGCAGGTGGGGTGAAACATCATATTAATCATATATCACATGCCCTTGAGTGAGCCACAAAGAATTTCAGCTGCCTGTCAAATAATTGTTATTTTCTGAGGTGGGCATAAGAAAAGTATAATTATGAACATGCATCAAAAAGTGTTGAAAATAAGAAGAGATGGCTGTGAGGGGAAACAGTTCATTCACACAGAAAAGAATCTTTAGGAAAAAAAATAGGTACAGGAAAAGCTTTGCTTACCAGGAACACAAGTCATTCTAATGTATCTGAAAGAAATATCGTGTTTGCATGGGTGTGTTTAGTAGAAGTCAGAGCTAAAATAACAGACACTCATGAAAACTGAAGAATATTGTGTGTATCCAGTTGGAAATTTGCCATATCTTTTCTTGTAATAGCCTACACAATACTTGTGACAGGTAAAAAGAAAATGGTTTGCAGAAGCAAACCCATAGTCAAGGGTGGTAAAACTACAGGAGCAGTCAGATGTCAAGATCTCATATGAATGTACTTTACCTTCAGAAGCATAGGTTATCTAGATGACCATCAGGAGAAGATAAACTGTATTCTAGACATAGGTAACCATGGGGAGACTCAGTGAAAGCTGTAGTTAGCTAACCTCCCAGGGTTAGTTATCTACAGTTATCTAAAGATATTTATATATCTAACTATCTCTATGTATAGGTATATCTATATCTAGATTATATATATCTAGATTATATAGATATATCTATCTATAAATACTAACTGCAACTGTATCTAGAAAATAGGAAAGAAATATCTAGGACGGCAAAGGAGATTAATGATGCTTAGATGAGAAATGAGACAGGATGATCTAGGATTTTTCAGATTTGTCCCTTCCTTATTCTCTGTTACAGAGAGAATAACAAAAATGCATCTCTGAGCCAGGCTTGTGTCAAGTAGGATGGCATCTCTTTTCTTGGGCTTGTTAGCGCTGCTGTCATCTTGGAATAATTTATTCCTAAGAAAGTTGTTTAAATTATATTTTCTTCTTTCATCCTATGTGTCCATGAGCTTTTGTTTATTGTTCTGTGCATGAACATACATCCCGTCCTGATTATAGTACCAGTTTTGACAGATGTCTTTGTTACCCAGTGGCAGAGGACTTTTCCCTCAGGCATTGCTTTCTGGATGACTTTTTCTGACATAAGTGGTGTGTATTGTTGAATTCCTTTTGAAAAGTTCTCTTGTGGGATTTCATGCTGTCAGGCATCAAGAATTGTATAGTCCTTTTATTTAAAAATCAATAAAATAAAAACTTTAACAAAGGGAAACTACTGATAACAAACACTTAGTTTAATTGAAAAAAATGTTAAGTTCATTTACCTTGCAATATACAGAAGTATTGTATGTAAGGAAGGGCCCAGAGGTTTTCATTAAAGCAAAATAAAGTTTTTAAATCCACACCAGGTTTTTTATTAAAGACTTTTTTAAAAAATAGCAAATATTGCCCATAGGAAACTTTTAAAGAAAGATTGATAATTTAAAGGACATTAGTTTTTGTGAAGCTTTTGTGATTCCTTTCAATATGGTCAAAACCAGTTTGGTTCCTCAAACATCTTTGTGTTTTGTTTCAGTAGATTTGTATTATTCACATTATCAAAAATTACCCTCAGATCTATCATTGATCAAAATCACAGAGGACTTGACATGTTAAAATAGAAACTAATTTGAAATAGATACATTAGAGACTAACAAAAAAAAAATCCATTGAAGAATTAAAAAAAAAATCTTCTATTGTTGTAAGGCATCTGTTACATATATATATATGTCTTGAAACATTTCTCAACAAATTGAAACAAAATTCAGAGAATAGATCACAATTTACTTATGTATCTTAATGACTGGAAGTCAAAATTCCATATTTAGTGATACTCCATTATATTAATGAGCTGTGGAAAAATGAAAACTTTGTATGTTGGATGATGTTGATTTTCTGGCAGGTCAAAGCTGGTAAAATGGGTTCCCCTCAAAGAATGAAGATCTATAAGATTTTAGGTGATGGCAACAATTTTTAAATTTCCCATCCAAGTATTCTGTAGAAGGTTCTTACACAAAACTAAATGTCAGTCTGTAGCAGCTGGATCCTACCTCCTGCAAATGACCTAGATAGGGTGGATGTGAAGGTGTTTGACTTGCATTCATGAATTCCTTTTGTGCTGGGGATTTTCATGGTCGATAGACTTCAAATTTGAAATGAGATATTCTATGATGTCTGAATCCATGTGATATTCCTTTGTCTGTGACAATAAAGCACATTAGCACTACCATTCAAGTTAACAATCCTTGAATGTGAAGTCCATGCTCATAACAATCAGTGCAATTAATAGCTACGTCCTGCTGTGTTGTTGTTTAATATAGCATGGTGATTACCATGTGAAAACACACCAGGACTGATCTCTCAATCCCTCAGCATGTTTTGATATGATTAAGCACTGCTGTCCCTGATTTTGATTTCTGGTTCAAGCCTGGCATGCTTTGTAAGATGAATACATGCTGAGGAAGAGTCAATTCTAAAACCAATTGCTACCCCTGAGCCTCAGCTTTACCATAAAAAACAACAAGAACAACAAAAAAACCCCTTCAAACAACCCCCAACCTCTTATTGCCCATTGATGTTGTCTAATGCTTCATACTGGTACATTTGTTTTTGAAAGCTGATGTAAACCATGGCTCAGCTGTACTTTATTAAGGGAGTTTTGTTCAATGCAGTCAGCCACTCATATTACAGTCCTGCTAAATGTGTTCTCTTTCTGTGTTCCTATCTGTTTTCTACTGAATAAGATATTTCACTATAGTGACTTTAAGCCTTGCATGAGGAGAAATGTAGAACTAAAAGAACGGAAATGCTGGTGTGTTAGAACAAACAGTGCTATAACACCAAGAGATCAAAACCTGATTTTAGAACAGTCTTTGGGTCAGGAGTGATACTAACCGTAAGCCTCCGGCCATTTATAATTTTAACTATATGGATCTCCATTTATTGGTAATAATTTTTTTTCCTTTGATCTTCCACTTAGGCTGAAGGATTATTAAATGGATAACATATAAGCCAGGCCTTCCTAATCTTCCTTTTAGACTAACAGACTTCCCAGTTGAAGTTTAATAGGTACCATGCTATGATATGAACATATTTTATTTATTTAGTACAAGAAATTACAGAAAGAAATTCAAAAGAAGGTTCAAAAAAATGGGTGATGGGCATGTGTTCCTGTCTTGACCAACTGGTAGAGGACACTTCACTGAAAATTCATTCATTTAAGGTTTTGCTTAAGCACCTGCATATCCTTTTTTTTATGGTTAAGGTAAGAATACATCACACGAATATGAAATTTTTAAATGATGGAGTGAATATGTGCAAGCATAGTTTATAGAAGTTCTATGGCTTTCAGTAGCACTATGTTCTTTTAATATTCCTATTACTTAAGGCTTCTCTTCTCTTCTCTTCTCTTCTCTTCTCTTCTCTTCTCTTCTCTTCTCTTCTCTTCTCTTCTCTTCTCTTCTCTTCTCTTCTCTTCTCTTCTCTTCTCTTCTCTTCTCTTCTCTTCTCTTCTCTTCTCTTCTCTTCTCTTCTCTTCTCTTCTCTTCTCTTCTCTTCTCGCTAACAAAGCCAGTCCAACCTTTTCATGGCATTAATTTTGAATAAAAAGAGAATTGTTTTTTCCTAATTGGCAGGGCTCTGAATGTAGATGTGTATATGCTTTGAATGAAATTTTCTTCAAATTCCAAATGACTCTGTTATTACACATTATAGATATATCTCTGGATGTACATGTGCATATTTTTTCCAAAGGAATGGTATTAGTTTAATCATTTCTTAAAGGGGGTCAATGACTTCTAGGCATTGATAAATATTAGGAGTGATATTTTGTGAAAATGGAAGAGTTGTGGCTTTTAGACAAGTCATGGCAAAGCCATGTAAAGCAACTATGTTTTTGTCACACACTTGATGGGGAAAGTAAAGCCAATTATCTATGATTTAAAGACTTTGGAACTGTGAAGCCAGACTGACTTCTTTTCCCTTCTTAACTGTGTTACAGATGGTCATGTTTTGCTGACAAAACATTCTGTTTTTCTCCAAAGGAAATGATATATTTGTATCATTTTTGGTTTTGATGTGCAGATAAAATAATATTTCTAGTTTCTTTTCCCAGAGCTGGATTGGAAAACATATTGAAATGCAATCTTGGAAAATAAAGTGAAAATTTTGTTGTATCGGATTAGAGCACTTCTGTCCAGAGGATACAAATGCAGTCTACTTCAGGAAATTTCAATGTAGTTTACTCAATTACATTGAGTCAAAGTCACACTTTGTCATGGTTTGCAGCTAGCTTGTAGCTGCCAAATGAGACAGAATCAGATTTTCAGCCTCAGCCAGCCCAGAGGTGACCAGGTCCGCAGATGAGGCAGGGATAGGTTGGGTTTAAATCTATACAGGGACTTCACCCATCACATTCCATCCTGAGCTGCTGGCATCTCCCTGGTCAGGAGCTGGGCTGTGAGAGGATCAGACCAACGAGCTGTGGAGACCTGGCAGTGTTGAACTCCCTCTGCAAGAAGGACAGGCTGTTTGTCCCACAGAGCTTTGGGGGGTGTGTGTCATCCCTGTCTCCAGCCACCGACCCCATGGAACACATGGAATTTAACATTATAATACTTGAATACTTGAACAAAATTGAAAACAAAAGCTGAAGAGACCAAAATAATCACAAATACCTAACACTTCTTTTTTTCAGGTTGGGTTTGATAGTCACAATAGAAATGTTGGGAGTCTTAAGAAGAAAATGCTTTGTTCTGTACAGTTCCAAGCTGCTTCAATATTTTTTTAAGCATTGAAGTAAACAAGTTTTTTCAAGGGTATCTACAAGCAAACTGGACAGTCTTTTCGTTACTAGAAAATAAATATATGGGACTTGGTATAATTTCCCCTACTGCTATGTGTATAGATCATCTTTCCACTATGTGTATAGATGATAGCTTTCAGTGTAGAAATGTGCTAATATTTTGTAAATATTCTTTGTCCTATTTTAATCCTGAGTGAGTGTGTGTAATTTTGTGCAGATGATAGTGGCTCATACTTTAAAATGGCAGGTAAATGCTGTTCACAGGCTAGCAAAAATGGTTTTCAACTCATCTTTGTTAGAAAGTTTCTTACCTCTAGATTACAGGATTGTATCTATATATGAGAAAATTACTATAAATTTTATGGTAGATTTATTTAAGGCTCTATGTGAAGTGCATTTTAAGTTCAAACTTTGGAACATATGAAAACCTTAACATAAAAGATCTAAACATGATAAATAAAGGTATTACATATCATGTATACTTACACATTTATAAACCCCCCCAAAAACCTAAACAGAAAACCAACCAACCAAACAAACAAAACCCACTTCAATTTCTTCATGTCAGTCTTCAATATTTTATGATCAATGGAACTCTCTGTATTTCAGGTTTTTTGTTTAAAAAAAATCCCACATGATCAGATATAATTTACTCCAAAAGAAATATTATTTTAATATCAAAAGCATTAAAAGTTTGGATAAAATGTTCCAGCTGGCCATTGACCTCTGAACATTTATCCTACCTATTAACCTTTCAAAATGAAATCCATTTTGTCACAGGGCACTTCAAGACACTCTGCTTGAAGCAGATTTCTGCAATTCATTACAAGCATAGAGCTGTGAATTTTGATCCAGCATGTTTTAAAATATCTTTACTACCTGTAGACTGAACACAGTCCAAATGCTGTAATTGGTATTAGATGAAAAGGTATGAGGAGAAGAGCTATCCTCCTCTGCCAATCCCATAAGGCAAAGGAGTGACTTTTGTGTTTCAAACAAAAAAAAGATATAGGTACCTACCAGCTGATACTATTAAGAGGCACGCTAATGATGAACTTCATGAAAAATTTTCCTTCAAACAAATAAACAAAAAAAGTTGCTTTAAATATCAAAGAGAATTTTTTAAAATGACGGCTAGTTTATGTGGCCCCTGCTTAATGGACTGACTACTGTGAGTAGCCAGCCCAAGCGATGGTGTGGGCTGAAAAATCTGCAGCTGCTGTATGTTGTGCAGATGGTGTCAATTGTCAATCCCTATCAGTGGTTTTGCTGTGGCACCTTTGTGCCTAAGTCCCTTCCCCTATTAACATGTTTTCAGTAAGAAACAGAGAATGGAATATCATTTAAAGGTTTACCAGTGCAATACAGTATACAGTGTAAAGGTCTTGGTTTAATAGGAAAATTCATTTAGGAATAATGCAGCAGCTGAATTTCCCTGGAGTATATTGCCTCAATGCTGAGAAATCACCTGTGCTTTGTTTCCCTACAGCTGCAGCAAGGGCAGACATTTCCCTGTATCAACAGTGGACAGGTTTTCTAGAAAATTATAACGAATAGAAATTTGGAGAGTAAAGAAAATGAGCCAATGAATAGCAATCATTTAAAGACATCTAAACTTGCAAAAAATCATAAAATAATTTATGTTAGAAAAGGCCTTTAAGTTCAATGAGCCAAATTATTAGAATAACATGCTGAAATTGAGCAGGATTGTTTTGACCACCATGACACACAAAAGTCCACTCCATTTGATCTCCCTTTAGATCGGTCCATTAGCTTGCTCTGGACTTTTGTTTGATTGTTTGGGTGTTGATGTTTGTTTTTTTTTTTTTTTTAAAGAAGTCTTCATGATTAATATGGCAACCCTACATTCTACCTAGCAGAAATTAACAAATGGCAGATTGTGTTTCAGAGTTAGTGTTTCTCAGCAAGCATCACCCTCAGAGCAAGAAGTTCAGGCAAAATGTTAATAAGATTTGATGGCCTTTTGCACCAGCACTTCACTCTTTATTATTAATCTAGTTTATCTGAAACCATACTTCATCTCCTTGCCAAAGAAAGACAGAGCTCTGTTCTTCCTCACAGTTTGCTCTTGGATGCAAAAATGGCAGTAGAGAGAAGAGAGAAGAATCCTCTTTCACGTCCACCAAATTAGCTACAGAAGCAAATATCAGCTGAAGCTGAGTGTCTTATGGTAATTTCTTTATGTGATGCTAGCTCAGATTTGCTGAGTGATAACTATGAAACAAAGTTTAGTAAAGAGATCCTCTTCTCTCAGTATTTTTCTCCTTGGGCTGCACAGTTGTATTTCACCTGCTGGGCAATGGCGTTGCAACTTTCAGGTGGCTGCCACTTTGTAGGGCACAAATTGGGAAATTATATCCCAATCACCTCTTCAGTTTTGGATGCATAGCCCTTGATGCTCAGGAAAATTTTCGCAATTGTGAGTGGCCAGATCTAGTGTTCTGCAACAGAGAAGTCTGCCTACCTGCTTGATACCTGCGGAGCCTGAAGCAAGAGGGCAGGATCCTTAGGAAGGAAGGCTTTGGCAAGCAGGGCCAGCCTTCTTGTGGCTTTGTAACAAGTGTAAGAGCAACGCCTGTGACTGCTGGCACAGCAGGTAATTATATAATGCTTGCTTGCTTGAATAGAAATTCATCATATGCTGTGATGTAACAGTGACAGGGTATTTGAAGTATACAAACAAAGGCAGAGCTTGGCATTTGTACACAGCAGTGTTGCTGGCTGCTGTAGGGATCATTCAAGAAAATCACTAAACACTGTGTATTTTTTCACACTTCCTTTTCTGGTTTCCCAGGTAGTCTCATTCTCTCTCTGTGTAGTAAATAGAGAGTGCAGAATATTTTTTGTTGGATTCCTTTTCCTTTTATAGGATGTTTTTGTGGAGTTTTGGGGCATACTGAAGTGTTTGACACAGTGATATAACCGAAGTGAGTGATAAAGTGAGGGAAGGGTGTTTTGCAGCATAGATGCTATTTGCAGGATTATATAAAGACACTTGCCCAGATACAAGCCTTTCTATCAATATCTCTGCTCCCATCAACCTTAAACAGCTGCCACACCTTTCCAAATCAATAAAAAGTGATGTAATGAAATCAGAGCTGAGCTGAAAATCAGAGTGATCTATCATCCTGTTTCAGACATGTGTGTCTTCTCTTTTTGTCTCAGAGTTTGGCTTTAGCAACAGCCATGTAGCCTGCATCCCTTTTTACCCACATATTAGTCTGTGCCTCAGACTGCATCATTTTGCCCAGAAAGTCCTTCCCCTGTGGTCTATTTCGAATATGAAATGAATTGCACTCTGCTCAACAAGTCAGCAGGAGCTGGACAGGGGGAATGCTGGATCTTGGCACCTACCAAAGGGAGAGGTTTGGAAAGCCTGCCAGCTCTTAGTGTCCCTTGTTTCAGAACAGTGTTCCATGGCTGGTTATCAATGGAGAGATTATGGAGCTGTTTTAAAGGTTTAAAAACTTATAGTGAACATTACAAAAATGTTCAGTTATTTGAGACTGTAAATGAAATGAACCTGTTTAACTTCTTTATTGGAACATGTCATAGACTGCGAGTTCTAGCTAAACTTTGTGTCTCAAAATTGTAGGATGTCAAATCCAGCCACAAATCAATTTATTTCTATTAAAGCTGCAGTTCAGTTCACCCTGTTTGTAATTGTCAACACACGTACTTCTTAATGGTTCTTTCATTTTGTCAAAATATATTTGCACATTATTAATGAATGTTCTCAGAGATACTATTCAGAGACAGACACATGCAGTGCACTGATACTGATGAAAGTCCTAAGTTCAGCTGTTAAGTGGAACCAGAACTATATGGGGGCTGCAGAATGTCTAAATTCCAGCTGACTTTCCAAGTCCTTGGTTCCATTTGAAACACATGACAAGGAAAATGAAAAAAACAAAACCTTTACCTTACCAAAAAATAGAAATGAAAAAAAAAATTACCTTGGTTAGCTTTCCTTGGGCTTTCTTATCTACTTACTCTGATATGATTTTAAGTCAAGGCTCTTGTCACAAGAGCAGTTACTGGTTTATGCTGTAATAAAACATTTGTTACTCAAAATATTTAGACATCCAGTGAATTATGAACTGTGGTGAGACCATCCTCCTAGCATCTACTTGCCAAACGAATGTGGTATTTCATTCAGATCTGCACTGCCAGGATCTAAGTGGGAATACACTTTAATCCACCAAAGCTTAGTATAATGTGTAAATGAAGAAAAATACACTATTACTTGGGGATTTTGTTATACAGTCCAGAATATATTATTTGTGTATTTGTTTTATTCCCATATTTTTATTTTCTTTAAATTTCTACTTTGGCTAAAGAGAAATAATTTCAAAAGATGACTCTGGCAACAAAAAACTTCCAAAGACAATATCTTTGGCAATTATAGGGACTTGTAGGGACTTAGGATCTAGCAGAAGATTGTAGGACAAGAGATCTGGAGATAGTTTTAGGCTTTATTATTGGCATAATCATTGTACTTGGCATTGTAATAAACTATTTGCTTTCCTCATGGGAGAGCAAAGTACTGCTGATGGTATTTATGAACTGCTAGAGATCTGATGGAGATCTGATTTACTAGTCTAAGTATAACTGTTGGGTTTTTTTCCCCCTTAAAAGCATCTCTAACAGTGGATTTTCCCTCAGAAAGTTGTAAACAAGCCTTATTATGTTCTTAGAAAGGCACAGGATAGTTCTTCATGTTACAGTAAATTATTGATGGTTTCCCCTTTTCTGTATTCCTAATATAGATCTGCCTACCGGTCCTCTAGTTATGGGATTTCCTGAAGTTTTTGTTTTCAAAGACCACACTGCCTATTGTAGTGAGCAGGTTCCCAAGCTATTGTCATGCTTCTGGCAGAGCAGTGTTCAAAGCACAGGGGCTCGGTCCCCATCCTTAGTAATCTTGTGATTGCAGGACACAGATGCTCTATCTTTATTTTTTTATTACTTTTTTTCTGCTTCAGAAAGGACAGGCAGGCTGAATTTTTTTCAGCTAGCGAGCCACACAGATTAGGCCAATATTCTTTGAGTTATAGTCTGTGTGTGCTTTTTCATGGCTGGATGATCCACGGTATTAAGAGGAATGTTTGCTAAGACAAATGCTGCTGTCAGATTCATCAGGCTCAATATGGCAGTGTTCTTGTTGAACTGCATGTTACAGAGAGCAGATCTTGCATAGTCCATTAACTGTTCACCTCCCTCTCCTCATCTTTTAAAATTTGTTGCAGTTTATGCTTGTGTGAAGAGATTTCTAGATACTTGTCTCAGTTACAATAACTTCCCCTAAAAGGTCTGTGCAAAGGTTGTGGATACCTCCTTCCCCGGCCCAACAACTTCTTTCTATTTAGTCAAGAGTCCTGCTGCGATCACTGTGGCAGCATTCCATCGTTCTCTTACATTCACCAGACAAGGGTCTTCAAACTCCTTCAAAAAATACAGAGTGAGATGCTTCCCCCAGTTCATGTCTGCAGCTGACTCTAACTTGGAGATTTTACCTATGGAAACTTCGAACTCTGATCCTGGATGTAGGAAGAACTCTGAACATACTTTCTGAAGAACTGATTCATTGAATTTTAGCAACCTCTTTCCTAAGATTCCACGCTGGGAGATGTCTTTCTCTTTTTTCTTTGTGCTACATTCTATACAAGATTTAAAATTAGGTATTTGTTACAAAAGAGACAAATAATTCACTGGATTTTTTTTTAATAGAGTACTTAAAAGTAAGGAGCTTATCACTACAAACCTAAGCTTGGTAAAATACCTGCTGAAATCGACCAGGCTGTGCTTGGTTAAACGTCCTAAATTTGGCTTTTGCAGTGGAACTTGATTTTCCAGACTTCAGGCATAGTAAAAATGATCTGAGAGTGTCAGTCGGGTCTCTCTCTCTTTGGTCTGTGGAAAATGTAGTACTTAACATTGATTAAGTGATTTTGTCCTTAAAATGAAGTGTGAATTTTCTGAGAAAATTTGATTGGAATGGTAGAGCTGAGGGTGACTTTGAGAAGACTGAGAAATAAGACAGATAACAGCAGTTAGTTCAACCATCCTAAAGTGAGTTTTAGGGGTGAAAAAGTTAAAGGAAGACGGAGTATTTTCTGTTAAAGTCTTGAAATAAAAATGTCTGCTTGTAAAAGATTGTATGATGTAAGACAAACACATTATCTTTTTAAATAAGGAGGTGATACTGTGTGTGGAACTAGCAGCGCAGAGTAATTCATCCAAATCTTTGGAAGAACAGCCTGTTTTGTGTCCCAAGTGGGAGTGAAAATAAGGTGATTTCATGCCTTTCTTTGACTTAATCTACATCCTTCAGCTAATGCATTTTGCAGTGAGATTTTGCTGAGATAATCTGGTCCTCCTGTATCACTGTAACACTGCATATTGCTGATGGACTCCTTTGCTTGGGAAAGGAAATAAGTACCAAAGCTTTTGTACACCTGCTGGATTATGGGCTAGTTTTTATTCTCAATGTCTTCAACTTTTAAATTTTATAACTGTGTAATTCTTAATGTGTAATGCATTTTGAAAAGATATGCAAAATAGAACAAATGCTTGTACTCCTTTTTATATTTTGAATAGAATAACAATCCCCAAGAAATGCTTATGTATAGATCAGCCTAAGCACAATAAATTCATTAAAGGTGGGAAGAAAAGATACATTAAAAAAATTGAAAATGTGTCATCATATCTATTGGATACCAATCTCAGCATCTAATGCTCACAAACAACTTCTAGAACTACAAACTAGGATTCTTGCGGAGATGATCAAAGAATCCAGGTGTTTATTTTGATTTTCAGTTATAAGAATAAACAGAGCTACAAATTCAAAACAGTCAGTTTTTGGCTCCATAAGCCTTGACAGCCTAAGCATGGAATCAGTCCAGGTGATCACCCTGGCATTTGTGAGGGTGGCAATTCAAGTCACTTATCTTGCATGTACAAAGTCTCTTGTTAACAATACTGTGGTGATTACACTTCATTTTCTAATGAAGTGTGGTCAAAAAAACCCAACATAAAACAACTCCAAACATGCACAAAAAGAGAACGGTGACTGCAGCCTTCAAAATAAACTTCTGGCATTTCTGTTGAAGCGACTGTTCTGCCCTTTCATGCCAGCAACAGCCCACTTACACTTCATGGAGATTGTAAGTGCTCTCAGATTTACTGGACCTGTTACACACAAATACTTCGACCAGACTCATAAAATTATTTATGTATCTGAAATATGCAGGGTTAGATTCCAAATATTGAAACAATCCCACATTGTTTTCAGTGCTCTTCCAACTGTGCGGTCAATTTTTAAAAATGTGATTAGTAAATTACTGACTACATAAACATGTAGGTGGATTAAGTTATACATGCAAATGCACAAGGCATCAGAAAGGCATTGAAGCCTCAAGAGAGTCTTTTAGAAGAATGTACATGAATCCATATGACAGGGTACTGTGACGGAGTTTGAAATAAAATTGTACAACAAATGAAAGCAAAATTAGTTTTGTGTCTTTCTTTAGTGAATTAAATATTCACCACAGGGGGAATAGAAAATCCAACAGATTTTATACACATGTATATGAATAGGCTACAAGCCTGGCTCTATAGCTAGATCTAAATCAGAGTGAAGATTAGAGAAGCTCCTTCAAAAGGAGATGGTGGAAAGTTGGTGAAGATAGAGGAGAAACAGGGAAAGATTGATGATAGGCTAAGGTGAGAATAAAGGAGAAGAATTTGTTTTGGTTTTAATTTTTTTTTTCCTTTGTGTAAAAATATACTTTGTGGTCTTTCAATTGTCATTCCTTGTTGATGCTAGTAGAAAGATGACTGGAGGTAAAATCAGAGGAACCTGAGAAATTATATTCACATCCTTAAAAATTACAGTGTCAAATACAATTGCTACTCCCTGGGTGGAATGTGGTTGGCTTGCCTGAAACCTGTTCCATGATGATTCCCTGCAACTACAATCTGCAACCACAGCACCTGCTAAAGGGGGTGGAATGGAGGGCAGAGTGGTATGGAGACATTGCAGGGAGAGGAATGTGATGGCACTTTGTGATTGAGAATCTGCACAGCAAGGGGAGATAGGAGAAGATTTCCTGCTGCTGAGCCAACACCATCACAAAGTTACCCACTTCCAAGATACAGCCATCCCTCACTGGGCACATAGCCTGTACTTTTTTTGGACCGTGTCTTTAAAAATGAAGAGAGACAATTTTAGACAAATCTGTAGCAAAGGTATGCATGACTAGAACCACTCAAGCTCCATTTAAACACAAAGGAACAGTATAAAAGGAAGTTGAGAATGGGGGGAAAGTTAGGAAAGAGTCCACTATAATTAATAGGATCAGGCTGAACCTGTTTTCTCTCCCAAAGACATGTTTACAGGGTAGGAATCATATTATGGATGTGCTGAGGACTTTCACTGGGGATTAGAGCTTGTCTGTATCTTGCTTTGAATACATTTTTGCTTGAACCTTAACCTGTCACAATATGCTGTTAATAAAGAACATTATTCTGCAAACTGTTGGTGCGAGTCATTCGCCATAGCATTCACTGGCTGCAGGTGGCATATCCAAATAAAGAGGAAGACCCACTGAGTGTTCATAAAGTGAGAAGGCCCAATGAGGGGTCTCCCTTATGCTCTTGGTGTGTGCCTCTAAGTCAGCTGAACTGCTCTCCAATCCAGCAGGACTGCCCAGTGAATACAGGATACAGGATACAGACAGACGGGTTGGGCACTGGGCACAAGGAGCTTGGCTTTCCTATATGGTGCTAACAGACAAATTAAACACCAAGGGTAGAGGAAATCTCTCCTTTTTACATGAAAACACCTCATTCCATTTTGCTGCCACACTTGTTCCTCACAGACCTCAGAGACTACGTAAAAATATTGGTTTCTCTAGTAGGTGTTTGTTTATTTTTCTTACTTCCTACATGCAAAGTGAGACATGGCATTTTTGATGTGTTTAGCTACCAGCATTTTACAATATTTTGCCTATTTTTAAACCTGAAGTCTTGTCTTGTCCAGCCTACTGCCTGAGTACCACTGTGTTTCCTGCTCAGTGACTGTAACTTTTCTACAAGACTCTCTGCTTCTGGGGAAATATTCTTCAGCATTTAGATGATGAAAAATCACTTAAATTTCTGTGTGTGTCCAGCATATACTAAAAATTCTTAGAGAATTTTTAGTCAAATTGGCAAGTTTATCTCTAAGTTAAGACCTTTATATTTTAAAGAAAGTTTATTATGAATAGTGAGAGTAATGGATCATCAGCTAATGATCCATCTTATTGTTACCAAAAGCCAGGCATAAAACTGCAATTAGTTTCCTACTAAAATTTTCAAGAGGACTTTCTTTTTTTTTTTTTTTTGCTCTGATGAAATATGCCATAAATACAAACTGTATAATTTTTATTGTAGTCCTTTTCATCAATAAGTGACTGAGCAAGAGGATTTTGCCTCTTCCAGGGTTCATTATGCATAAAAGAGCTGTTCATGAGTTTAATATGTCACCCATGGAGAACTTGTTATTTCACATGTGTATTGTACTAGAATTTCCCCGGCTGAGAAAAAATTATGCATTTTTTTCAAAAAGAGCAAGAAGTCAAGTACTTAGGAATTACTTTAATGGATGTGCAAGAAGGAATGGAGAATTACTAAACTTGAACAGAAAGCATTTCTGTGGGAACTTCCTGACTTCTGTCTATGTGCTCAGTGCTGTTCTTTGCAGCAGTAAAGTGGTGGTAGAAAACTAATGACAGCATAGTTCTCAGTATCACAGAATCACAGAATCACAGAAATTCTAGGTTGGAAGAGACCTTTAAGATCATCGAGTCCAACCCATGTTCTAACACCTCAACTAGATCATGGCACCAAGTGCCACATCCATTCTTTTTTTAAACTCTTCGAGGGATGGTGACTCTACCACCTCCCTGGGTAGATGATTCCAGTATTTGACCACTCTTTCTGTAAAATACTTCCTCCTTAGTTCTAGCCTGTATCTCCCTTGGCGCAGCTTGAGACTGTGTCCTCTTGTTCTGTCTGTTGCTGCCCGGAGAATGAGACTGACCCCCAGCTCACCACAGCCACCCTTTAGGAAGCTGAAGAGAGTGATAAGGTCACCCCTGAGCCTCCTTTTCTCCAGGCTGAACAACCCCAGCTCCCTCAGTCGTTCCTCATATGGCTTGTGTTCCAAGCCCCTCACCAGCCTCGTTGCCTCCTCTGGACACGCTCAAGCATCTCAACGTCCCTCCTAAAGTGAGGGGCCCAGAACAGGACACAGCACTCGAGGTGAGGCCTCACCAGTGCTGAGTACAGGGGCAGAATGACCTCCCTGCTCCTGCTGGCCACACTATTCCTGACACAGGCCAGGAGCCCTTGGCCTTCTTGGCCACCTGGGCACACTGCTGGCTCATGTTCAGTCATCTGTCAACCAGCACCCCCAGGTCCCTTTCCACCTGAGCACTGTCCAGCCACACTGTTCCTAGCTTATATCGTTGCAGGGGGTTTTTGTGGCCAAAGTGCAGGACTCGGTACTTGGACTTATTGAACTTCGTCCCATTAGATTCTGCCCATCCATCCAACCATTCCAAGTCCCTCTGCAAAGCCCTCTGTCCCTCTAACAGATCAACACAAGCTCCCAGCTTAGTGTCATCTGCAAATTTGCTAATAAAGGACTCTAAGCCCTCATCCATGTCATTAATAAAAATATTAAACAGAACTGGCCCCAGCACAGACCCCTGAGGGACACCCCTGGTGACTGGCCCCAGCTGGATGCAGCACCATTCACCAGCACTCTCTGGGCCCGGCCATGCAGCCATTTCCTAACCCAGCAAGGAGTGCTCCTGTCCAAGCCATGGGCTGCCAGCTTGTCTAGGAGTGTGCTCTGGGACACAGTGTCAAAGGCCTTGCTGAAGTTCAAATAGACAGCATCCACAGCCTTCCTTGCATTCACTAAGCGGGTTACCTGGTCATCAAAGGAGACCAGGTTGGTTAAACATGACCTACCCCTCCTAAATCCATGCTGGCTGGGTCTGATACCCTGTCCATCTTGCAAATTTTGCGTGATGGTGCTTAATATAAACTGTTCCATTATTTTGCCAGGTACTGAGGTCAGGCTGACTGGTCTATAATTACCAGGATCCTCCTTTGCACCCTTTTTGTGAATGGGCGTCACACTGGCCAGTTTCCAGTCATCCGGAACCTCACCACTGACCCAGGACTGTGGGTAAATGATTGAGAGAGGCTTTGCAAGCTCATTTGCCAGCTCTCTCATCACCCTGGGGTGGATCCCATCTAGTCCCATAGATCTATGAACATCCAAGCATTTCAGTAGTTCTATGACTGCCTCCTCTTGGATAATGTGGGGACCATTCTGCTCCCTGTCACCACCAACCAGTCCAGGTGGGCAGGTGTCTTGAGGACAAGTCATCCTCACACTGAAAACTGAGGCAAAGTAGGCATTAAGCACTTCTACCTCCTCCTCATCTACAGAAACTAAGTTCCCTCCCTTGTCCAATGAAGAACAAAGGCTGGTCTTACATTTCCTTCTAGCATTAATGTATTTGTAAAAACATTTTTTATTATCCTTTACAGAAGTTGCCATTCTAAGTTCAAGCTGAGCTTTGGCCTCCCTAATTTTTTTCTGCATGCTGTAGCAGCCTTCTTGAATACTTCCTTAGAGACCTGACCCTTCCATATTGTGCGTGTTGGCAAGCAACATGATTTATTTTATATCTTACAATAATTGTATTATTTAGCTCACCCTTTCATGCAATGACATGTAAAATTAATAGGGGAACAATATTCTTTGGAGATTAGAAAACGTTTGATTCCAGGAGTAGCGGGCTTTATATGCCTTGTAAGAGCTGATTACCTAGTTTAACCATGCATCTTATGAAATTTGAGTTCTGCCTTTCCCATTATTTAAATCACCTTGAGAGCAATTGCAGGTAAAATGTTGACCATATCAAAATTTTATTTGAATTCAGAAGGTAGCACATGCCTCTTCCCAAGTATTATTTGAGCAGGAAGGCAAATGAGACATTTCAGTATCAACTAAAAGAGTAATTTCTGAGTCAAAATGATTAAACTGTGGCATGAAAAGAGAAATAGATAGTAGCACAGGTATGCTTGGGCAAATTTTCATCATAAGCATCATGTGAGCAATGGAGTTTTACTTTTCTTATTTTTCAGTGTGTTCCACATAGAGCCAGGTAAGAATACAGGAAGAGATCTAAAGGAAGCAATTCAAAATTAAGAGAATCCCAGGAAGGCCTTGATCTCTGTGGGATTTGGAGCATGCTTTTGTACAGAAATCTAAATGTCTACTTTTTTTTTTTTTTTCTCTGGGACATGTATGAACCAACTTTTCATAATTTCACAGAATAAACATAAATTCACCAGAATTTCACACGGAATTTGCTTGTACCAAGGATCTATGCGCTTCTCTTAGAATTAATTAATTAATGAAATGGACTAACTTCTCCTCATGGTCAAGCTTACCAAGTTATTGATGACAGATTTATTTGCTGAGCTTGTTTTTCAAATATATTTTTAATGGCTCTTTCACTTTTATGGTTTTATTGACTTCATTTAAGTTAGATTTCTTTTTAATCTAACACACACAAAGTGTAATACCAGGCATTTATCCACATTATCAAAACATCTTGGTGCATATTTCTCCAACTTAATTGCTACCAAAAAAAATTCTAGGCCTGTGTATACCTTCCTCACATCTCTTTATTTGCAAGTTCAGTTGACACCTTTTCTCGTTTAAAATGTTGTGAATTTTTTGTGCAAAGGGACTGCTACAGGAAATGTGAAAAAAATGAGGGCTCCTTTTCAATACTCTTGCTGCTAATTACACAGCATTTTAGTGGCACAAGTCATATTCAAACTTCTGACTGTTGTGGAGGTTTAGATGGTTTTACCCACACGAATCCATTAACTTTAAATGTTAATAACATGTTTATTTCCTTTTTGTTTCTTATCTTATTCTGAGTAGATGAAAAAGTCTAAGCATTACCAGAAATATTGCAGAGGCAAAGACTGTAGCTGAGCATTGAAGTGACCTTATCATGTCATACAGGCTCACTTCACCGACTGGTTCTGATGTTGGAGGAGCGAGAAAAGCCTCTCAGCTTCTCGTCTGTGCATAAAACCATTGCATGATCTTTTGCCTAGCATTGTACCAGCCTAAATTAATTTTCATTCAATTGCAGCAGGGTGCAATTCACCAGGGTAAATGTGAAAATAATCTAGCTCTATTCCAAAAATAAAATACGAGAAAGAAAAATGAAATGAGGACACACCATTGCTTATAGAGTGCTCAGAAAGCACCCTGTTCTTCCGGATTTCATAGTGTCTTACCTCACTTTTCAGTTGGATTAATTTTCCTTATCCTAAAGTGTAACATAGAATACAAGAGGGGAACTTTTAGGTTCACTTTTAATCCACTAAGGAATTAGTCCCAATTATGGGTAAAATATTAAGCCAGATCTTAATCCCCTCACAGTGCAGCTGTTTGCTTTGCACAGGGCATGTCTCCCACAAAAATGCATTTAGAGATCTTAAACACATGTTCTACCATGCGTAAGAAGGTTTCAGTCAGATGAGAAATATGAAGTGGAATGATAGCTTTCTCACAGACATATTCTCCTGCTCTCTGTTGAGTTAAAAATGGAGCTTATTTTGCCCTGAATGAGCTTCTCTCCTCACCCTCCATTGACATATTTAATCAGATTTAACATCTTGCAAGCAATTTCTGTTTGCTGGCTATGTATTATTTCTCCAATAATATTCCAGGATTTTCTTCCTTTTCTGTAAACCAGTCACATTATCTTGCAATATCTTAATTTTCTTAAAATCTTGGACTCTGATGATTTCAGGTTTGACCCCACTTTTGCCAATCCTCTTCTTTCATTTGCAGAGCTATTTATAATAGTTTTGAAAAAATTAATTTCTTTGAGTAAAAAAGCCAGTGCTAGCTGAGTTACCATAGTAACTGACTCCTTTTTCTTGGGAATTAATGAGATTCCTGGTCATTTGGCCCTGCAGGAACACTAATTTCAGTAAAAACTTGATACTAAGTGACTTTATCTGTCTTCAAATAGCAGTGGCCTGGTTCTCAACTTATATTTGTGCTCAGTGATTTAGATCAGCCTGACCTCAGCTGACTAACCTCTGGTTTTATGCAGGTGAGAGAAAAGGAAAGTAAAAATGTTCATCTATGCACACTTTGTTATAACTTAGGTGGTGGTTTTTGATGCAGAATTTGATGATGTTTTCAAATCACACACAGAAGGCTTGGATGCATAAAGAACAGAATTCTCACTTAGTTTAAAAGATTCAATCTTGTAACTCTTGAACAGATTACTTCCTCTAAAGACTTAGAATATTTTCCTTACTGCCTTTTTTTTACTGAGTTTTTGCATCATGAGATGCAAAGTAGGAAAAAACATAAGAAATACTTTGCTTGGATTTTTATATCAACTCTAATTAAGCAAGAGAATGTCTTCAACATGTGAGAGGTTCTGAGGAAAAAACCTAAGGACAGAATCCCTTTGAACTTTGAAGTATTTTAATCAGGATCTCAGTTTCAGAGCAGGCAACTGCTGAATTGGTAATGGGATAAGCCAATGTTTCACACTGAAAGGTTCTCAAACATTTATAAATTCAGCTCTTCATTTTTATACAAACCCATATTTGATAAAAAAACCTTTAGTGTTTAGTGCAATTCTAATACCAAGAAAATGCAATTCTAATACCAAAAGAAGTCATTTGAAGGTTAGCTGCCTTTTCTATCCTGCACAAACAAATTTCATTTTATGACTAAATTTGATGTTTGAAAAATAGATCTCAACTATTATAATGGTCACATTCATGTTTTTTAGAGAGTTAGTTTCTCAAAAATGTGAATAATATGCAGACTCTGGTTGTTCTCACGGAAGTTTGAAGCTTGCCATGACTCTTTTATGTAAAGTGTGTCACAGATTCATAGCATCATTTAGGTTGGAAAAAAACCCTATGAGTCCAACCATTAACCCTACACTGCCAAGTTCATCCTTAATTGTGTTCCCAAATGCAACATCTGCATGTCTTTTAATTGCCTGCAGGGATGGTAATGTCAAAGTTTCCGTGGCAGAATGTTGTACTGCTTGATAACTATTTTGGTGAAGAAATTTTTGCAAATATCCTACCTAAACCTCCCCTGGTGCAAAATAAATAATTTAATCTCATCTCATCCCTTGTTACTCAGGAGAAGAGACTGGCCCCACCTCACTGCAATCTCCTTTCAAGCAGTTGTGGATAGCAATAAGGATGCCCTTGAGTCTTTTCCCCAGGTTGAACAGCTCCCTCTGCCACTCATCATAAGAATCATGCTCCAAATGCTCCACTACCTTTGTTGCTGTTCTTCAGACACACAAATATATTTCTGTCCTTTTCTTCATTTCCTACTTTCTTTGTCTGACTTATTTAACCAAGTCAGCAAGAATCCTTTTTTTAATAGCATTTAACATCACAATATTATTTTTTATGCTTGTCATATTCATAAGAATACAGACTGCAAATGCATCCTGAGTCTTTAGAAAAAGTACTTTTATCGCCTAATTTTATGTATACTATGTTTCAAAATTGCATTGATTTTGATTAAAATACCTTGAGAGATTTTTTTCGCTTTCTCACATTGACTTTTGAAATGTTAACAAAAAAATCTGTCGTGTTTCTTCTCAAACAGCTGGCATACCAAGGAGTGTTGCCCCTTTTCTATTAAAGAGAAAGGAAATTTGGGTTGCAACTGAAGTCCTCACAGTCAGTGACTCCTCTGTCCTAGTTTTAAGCCAAAAACCCATTCTGAAGTGCAAAATACTAGGCTTTCGTGACCTTCAAAACCTATTTGAGAGTTTCTAAATGAAATTCAAGGTACTGGCTTGACATTTACATTGTGCATGGCATGTAGCATGTACTTAAAAATATCTCTCCAAGTTTCTGCGTGTGGACTTGTTTAAACTGGAGGAAGGAAAAGGCTTTTTTGTAGCCCTCAGTTTTCTGGTTTTTAAAATTTATTTGTAATTTAGAGTAATGATCTGTTAATGTCCTAGGCACTTTGCAAAGCAGATTTTTGTATTTTTATAGTTTTCCCTATACTTATGTTTAAGAATTGAGCGTCAGTCTCTTCTGCGGAACAAGGGAGAATATTTACTGTTAGAAAATTTCTGACAGTGATAAAAAGCCCCATTTCAACACTTCTGTCTTGTTCTGCTGTGTTAATTAGATATACCATCTGCTAATGATCTTCAGCTTGTATCATGATAACACCGAATTTTGAATTTTCATGCATTGGCATGTGCATTCACACCCTGTCTGGTACTCCATCAATGTCTGCTCTGATCCCTGTTTTGTGTTGCTGAAAGTTTCCTCAGAGATCTTCCTTTAATTTCCCTCTTCCTTATTCATTACTTATTAACAGAGAAAAAAACTGTATTCATTTTTTTACAAATTCTGACAATAACCCAAGAAATGTCAAAGTGCTCCCTGTTAACTCAATTAGCTACTGTGCTGTTCTTTTCAGGTCACAAGTGTTAATTTATTGTGGTCAGTAGTGATGTTATTTGGGGACCCCATGAAAGACCCTGATTTTGAACTTTGTTGCAGTGAGTAGGATTGTTTATTGGGAGGGATGTTAACGTGATCTTTGAGAGTCCTTCCTGCAGCATGAAACATGGCAAACTCTTGATCAGAGTCCATCAGGCTTCAGTCACAGTACATACAATGCAAAGAGGACTCAACGCCTCTGATGTGCTCCATGTTCTGCACATAAATCCGGAGTGCTGCTTATATTCTGAGTGTAGAATCACAGGAAGAAGTTTATTTGTATGCTTGATTTTGTGAAAAGAATAAAAAGTTTTAGGAGGTGGCAAAGAAAAAATGTCTTTAGCCAGAAGCTCTGTGAAATCTAATATATTTGACTTGAAGAGGCAGGTTTGAAGTCTAAAAACACTGAAAAGACATGATATACGAATCCAACTGGCACTCCAATACAATTCCAATTTCTAGTCTAGGAAACAGCATAATGGTCTCTTTGTCCTTCAGCTCTTTCATTTCTCCTGCAGCTCTTGTATAAATGAGGCTTAAGTTTATAAAAGCTTATTAAACTCCCTAACCCCCCCACCCACATCCCTGTAAACCTTGTATGACCCCTAAGGTCTTTGGAAGACAAATAAGAGTCTTCTTTAACAGAGGGCATATAAAAGCAAAGATCATTTACATCTATTCAGGTATCAGTTTTTCCAAAATACATTGTCTAAGAAATCAAAGAAAGTCAACAACAAGTTTTTATTTGGTTTATCAGCTATAAAAATCAGAATCAAATTACTCTCAATACACTGTACATTTATTTTTCAAATGTAGCCCATATTTTCCTGTTCATCTCTTTTATACAGCTTGCTCTTTAGCTTGTTGCAGACACTTTCCATGAGAAACTGTAATTGTGGTGTTATTAATAAATTCCTGTATTGTTTCTTGGCCATTGTATAAACTTAATTAGAATTTTCAGCGAATACTCAGGTGATGCTTTTTATTAAACAACTTGAGAATCACATATTTACAGGAAAATAATGTCCTGATGGAAAGGCTGACACCATAGATCATTGTAGCTTTTTGTCTTCTATTTTAAAGAATAAATTTAATGTCTTCAGTGTCCATTCTTTTTTATTAATACCATCACCATCTTAAAAAAATTATCTTAATCTCCAAAGAGTACCAGCGTCTGTATTGCATGGTAACTTAAAAGCAATTAAGTATGATTGTAATGACACCACCCAAATACATTATTTTCTTCTAATATGCCTTAATTTTTGTTTAAAACTCTTACTTATATAGATCATGGGGCATTGTTTTCTAAGCTGTTTTCAGTTGGGGTAGAGTTAATTTTCTTCTTTCTTGTATGGGCAGTGTTTCATATTTGTGCTAATACAGGGATGATAATATAGAGATGATTTTGTTTCTTCTGATCAGGATTGACACAGAGCCAAGGCTTTTTCTGCTTTTTGCACTGTCACCACAGCAAAGAGGTCTGGGGTACATGGGAGGATGGGAGGAGACACAGATGGCGCAAGTGACCCAAACCGAGCAAGGGGGCATTTCTGAACATCAAGTTCAATATGTAAAAGGGGGGGAAGAACGAGGAAGAGGGGGCATTTGGAGTAATGGGATTTGTCTTCCTAAGTCACTCTTGCTTGTGGTGGGGCCCTGCTGTCCTGGAGATGGCTGAACACCTAACTACCCATGGGAAGCAGAGAGTTAATTCTTTGTTTTACTTCGTTTGTGTGTATGGCCTTTGCTTTCCCTATAAAACTACCTTTCTCTCAACCTATAATTTTTCTGGCTTTTACCCTTCCAGTTCTCTCCCGAATCCTTCCAGTTGGGGAGTGAGTGAGCAACTATGTGGGGCTTGATTACTGGCTGGGCTTAAACAATGACAGTAGTTTTTTTCAGCTTTCTTTTTGAAGGAAAATTAAGATGTTACAACATTAGCTGGCCAGCAAGGCTTCCGTTATTGGGTTTTTCTTCACTTAGAACAAGTGCAGAAAAGATTGTAAAGGTAACTTATGTTTTATATGAGAAAGTTGCATTGAAAACAAGATACAAGCATAAGAAAGTTTAGCATTTTTCTTGAAAGTAAGGGCATTTTCTTTTAAAGTCTTTATATTTTGGGTTGAATGTAGATGCTTACTTACAAAAAAAAGATGTATTTTGGGGCTGGCCTATCATCACATATTTCTGAAGTGTTAGTTTGTGACTTTCCCATTTTTCATCCTGTTGAATGTAAATGAGTTTAGAATAGAAATCTGAAGCACTTATTCTCATTCCTTCATTATTTGCTTACTCATGTGACACATGAGACAGTCTAACTTTCTAAAGTCACTTGCAAAGACAAAATAGATTAGCTTATGAATCTCAGGAACTTTGAAGAAGTAAAAGCAATATATGCTGCACAGATGGACTGAGTTGTTTGACTTAATGATCAGTAAAATAAAGTGTCAGTAAGGCACTTAGGTGGTGCTCAAGACTCACACAAGATTTGAGTAGCAGATTCCCAAAAGGGTCCACACAACCCAAATAATTTAGGTTAAGATCAAGTCCACTGTGGAAAGTAAAATTATATGTTTTTCATGTATTTGGCTGATTTAAATGACAGATTTTTTTAAATAAGCTTAAAATGTTTAACACCAAGTTGGTTTTGTAGCTGACAAGCAATGCAAACCAGTATTTTCCTTTTGTTTTCTCTCCTGGAATACACCAATTATGTCACGATGCTATGACAAAATATCTGTCATTGAAATGGAAAATGCAAAGCAGCAGCATAATTACTGACTTAATAAGTTGTTTATATGGATGCTGTCAAAGGAGAAGTGTTATATGGCTTTGGTTACAGAGATCTGCAGCATACTGTGAAAGTTATTGTTAGTCTATCAGAGCAAATTCATCGCACTGGCTTGGATGGATGATCCATCATAAGGACAGGGTCATGAGAAAATTGTTCACATACCTAGAGTAACAGACTACAGACTGCTATTCTAGAATTTTAACAATGAGTTTGGTGTTTCAGTTTTCGACAATAAAATTGGTTTTGCAGTGCATGTGTTCTGCTGTGTGCAAGATGAAAATTGGTTTGATATTTAAAGAATATTAATTTGATCCAATAATTTTTCTTCATTGAATTTAATAGGTTTATCTTTCCACATAATTTCTACAAGTCAACAGAATTGACTTTCCACATGAAAAAAAAGTGTGAAAAAAATTTTTCTGTATATAACAATTTTGTTATTTTAAAGTATAGGTAGATGACAAATACTCAACGATGTTTTCAAAAGTACATCTTGAGAAAGCTAATGAGAACAGGTCTAAAAATTAAGAGTCAATAGCTCTCTCTTGAATCATACTCTGTGAAATACTTTTTACAAACTCAGCTTTCGGATGAAGCTGGCTGTTAAGGTGGCAAACTGCTCCATTTTAGGCTAATTTGAGCTACTACAGCAATTGTATGGAAGAGAATGCATTTTCAGAAAATCCTTACATTAAATGCTTTTTGAAGAACTTTGCAAAACTGTTGACTCGCTAGTTGCTGTGCAAACTCTTCTGGCAAGTGTCACTGCAGAGGTTCCCCTGCAGCATTAAGGACTAATGTCCTTATTTATAAGAAAACCAGTATTGTGCAAGACTGTTCATTAGAAAAGATTTCTTCCCTTGTTTGGATAACTGCTGAAATAATTCCTTTAGATCTAGAGTGTATCATTGTACGGCATTTCTGAACATACCTACATAGTTCTGGTTTTGGATGGATGGTGTGGAGAGTATGGACAAACCCTGAATGTATGTAGGGACAAGTACGTTTGCAGTATGCTGAAAAAAAGGCTCTTGGGTATTTTCAGGCTTCATCTTTTTCCTTCAGCATTTTCTTAAACACGGGGAAGAATGTGAAAAGTCTGAAAAAAGACAGTTTTCTAACCCATGGTCTAATCCAAGTGTGTTACATTCTGTCTTTCTAGCATCTTGCAGGGAGTATGTGAGTTCAGAATGAAAGTTTACAAATTACGTATATTTTTTGACCTTGAAACTCCAAAGGTGTCAAAATGTTCAGATGGCTGGACTGATCATTTGGCAAATAATAGGCCAGTTCTGTAGACTTGCAGACATAACATAAAGCAAATGGTAGCATCTGCCAAGATGAAAAAAATCACATGGAAAGTGCTGTTACAAAATTTTTGGTGCTGTTAGGAAATAAATGCTCTAATTCCACCACAGAAAAAACAGACATTCAGTGAGTAAATCTGTATTTTTACTACTTCCCAGTGAGATAGAAGTAAGAAGAAACTGTTAATTTCTTGTGGGAAATTTATTACAACTGCTGTTAAGTCCCATTGGATTTCCATGTCTTCAAAGAACACATAATATGAAGGAGTAGAAAAATTTAGAAATGTAGTGCAATATACAGAAAAACATTCTCTGGTTTATAGATTTGACTGAGATATCTAAGTAAAACAGAGAAAAAAAAAAAAAGCAAAAAGTCAAAAGAGCATTCTACCATGGCAATTCTTTCAGGACTATGCAAGGAGCTAGTTGACATTTGCATTGTGTTCTGCAACTGAGATCCCATCTCCTGTCAAGAGTGGTTGACATCTGATGCATCAGCACAAAACTTTTTCAGAAGTTTCTTTGTTCTTCTGGATTTCTTTGGACAATCAAATATCTCAACAACATCCTTTTCCCAACTCATGAACCTGGTTGGGTATTATAAGAGAAGGAGCTTGAGATTCTCTCAGCAGACAGCAGCAACAGCTTGACATGCCCCATTTATTTCTCGATATGCAGATCTCCAAGGTTTGAAGTCATCTGTGTGCGAATGGCTAGAAGGCCACAGATGGAGATGTGGAACTGAAACTCTCAGCTGTGCAGTGGGAGAACAGGAAATAACAGGACTAGATTTTTACTGGCACAAGTTAAAGGTTGATATCTTAGTTTTGTTGTGCTGCAGTAAAAAATGAATTTTCTTGGAAAGGGTGAAAAATGCAGATTCTAGTTAGCTAGTATATTTTGCAAATGTGTTTCACATTCATCAGACAATCTCATCTGACTACCCACCCTTTCCTCAAATTCTGATCTTTTAGAAAGTTTTATTTAGAAATTTTCAACTTAAATACTTGCATCTTTCTTGCTAAAAATAAGTTATTATTGAGAAATTTACCTCACTTTTATTTTAAAATAATAAATACCGTCTTAGGCATTCAGATGAAATGAAATATTTTGATTTGACTTAAACATGTTTCCTTCAGTTTTAAGACAATATTTTCATCTGCCATGAAAGCATATATAATTTTGCAATTGTATATTAATATATATTGTATTTTTTAAATGGGGTTTTTTGGCTGCATCTATTTTAAGACAGCAGGGAATCTCACACTTTGTGTGGAATAAGTCAATTCTGTTCCTTTCTTCTGAAATAAATACCAAGAACATTTGTACTGGAGAAACATGAAAGGAGCAATGTAGTTGATCAAATATGGAATTCACTGGGTATGTTGATTAATTAATACATGCTCACATATTGCCACTGTGTAACCAGAAACCTGTAAGTTTGTGGTGCTTGAACTGAGATTAATGATATGTCTTTTGAAGACCACAGATAAATAAGCATAATTTAAACACATAGCATTTTAAAGGAGTATTTCTTTATGTCTCTTGAGATGATATTTTTGTTTCCAGGAAGACTGATCCTTTTCAAGTCAAGGTAACTACTTTAAACAAGGCCTTTCCCTTTTAAAGAGTACTGCGTTTCAGAATGGTGCTGTTGTACTTTCTTAATGACTCAAGGCATCAGTTTCCTTTTTAGTGCACACATCACATTAGGCTTGCTTTTGCCAGCAGGAAAAAAAGGATTAGGGAATGATTTTAGAATTCCTATGTAAAGATTTTTAAAAAACCTCCTGGAAGCTTAAGTGACGTTCTCTTTTTATAGAAATTAGCATACTGGATTTCATATATCTAATATATTTTTAGTTTTTAAGCATTTTAATGTGTGTTATGCAGACTTAAATTTCAAAGACTAGTCAATTATCTTAATTTGCCTGCATATTGTTCATGATGATTTTTTGGATTCATGCAGATTTCTCTGTGTTAACAGAGCATCCTGTGTAAACTTTTTTTTTTTTTTTTGTTAGTGTGAAACTAACTCTTCCTAGTTCCTTTAGCAGAACAAGTCTAGTGAGTTGAAAACCCTTGCATGCTGTATGGAAGTCTGAAGGGCTAAAGACAATAACAGGCTTTTACTTATTTGGAAATTTTATTCAGCTTTTGGAAATTCACTTTGGAGTTGCTGTAAAAGTCGTAAACCATTTGTTCTAGAACCTGGGCATTTGTCACTGTATTAATGTACCTAAAGCAGTCTTGCAAAGGCCTATTAATCAGCTTTTCTCTATAACCCAGAGCTGAATAGTGACCCTGAGCTGTCACCAGGAGTTAGGATGTACTCTAGTATGAGATGTCCTTAATTTAAGGATACTTATTTTGTTTCTGCTTGGATAAAAGGACATTAAAATGAGTGAAGTATGGATTCTAAGACGGAAAGGCTGAAGAATTAGAGGCTGATGCATACTTGACTATTTTGAAAAGGTGGTGGGTTAAGAGTCTAAGAACAAGGCACTAATAGTGCTACATAACACCCATTCAAACTGGTCAGAGAGTGACATAGTATTTAGTATCCAGAGCAAGGCACTGCATTGTTAGGAAGAAGCTGTTGATCTTTCCCCTGCCTGCTTAAAATACACTGTTATGGTATAACCACAGCCAACAACTAAGAACTGCACAGATGCTCCCTTACCGCCCCCAAACACACAGGGGGTTGGGAAGGAGAAACAGGAAAAAAGCCCAAAACCATGGGGTTTAAATTAGATGAAATTGAAACAAAATTTAATAATAATTGTGACAACAATAACAATAATATTGGGTTGAAAAGAAAGTCAGCAGAGATAAATAAAACCCAGGAAAGGCAAGTGATACAATAGTTAACCACCTACTGATCGAGGGCCAGACCAGCAGCTCTCAGCCAACTGCCCCCAGTTTATAAACTGGGCATGATATCCCGTGGTAGGAAATATCCCTTTGGCCAGTTTGGGTCAGCTGTCCTGGCTGTGATTCCTCTCAGCTTCTTGTGCACCTGCAAAGCCTTTGGCTTAGGGTAAGCACTACTTAGCAACAACCAAAACATCAGTGTGTTGTCAACATTATTCTCATACTGAATCCAAACAACAGCTCTGCAGCAACTACTACGAAGAAAATTAAATTCGTTCCAGCCAAAACCAGGACATGCACCTTTGAGCCATGCCAGTTATGCAAGTGAGAGAGCTGTTTCACATGCATTACATTTCACAGTTATGCAAAGGATGTCAGCAAAATTTTAAATTCTGACATTATATTTACAATGTTTCTTGAAAGAGTTAATAAAAATACTTGTGACCAGACTGAACTGATGCAGCCCAGCCATTAGTCTTGCACACCTGTTTCAGGTATAATTATCTTTAAGTGATACAAACTATGTTTTAAAAACATTATGCTTAAAAGATAACATTGTATTCCATCTTCTTTACTTGTTGAGGTTGTCAGTCCAAAAAAATAACTAATCTCAGCCTAAAAAAAAGTAAGGTGTTTGTTGAAAATTTATGTAGTCTTTTAGAAAATGATGATTATAGTTTCACATCTGTCTTTTCCTGCTGTGTAGCTTTTCAGATTAATCTTTCAGGTTTGGCAACAACAGATGCCATGCTGTCGAATTTTTCTTGCACCAGTTTCCTATGCATTAATACAGCAGTGTCACCTGTACAGCAGCATTTAAACATTCAAATTCTGTGTATTAATTCTACGAAATATTTTTTTAATTGTCTGTGTCAGACTAGTCTTGTGAAGATATCAAAATCACTAGTATTTTTTAGTTGGAGTGCTGACCAATATATGCAAAAATATACAGTAAGTTATTATGTTATGAAATTTCACAGAGAGTTTGGTAATAAAATGTTTATAATTGAAGACAGGCAAACAGAGCACAAATAAGTGTAATAGGTTCATAAAATTAGAGAGAAAATATTTTGGGAAGGAGAGGTTTTGGAGTGGATGGAGAATAGAAATTATTCATAAAATGATGTAGAGCACACTAAGGAGGTGTATCGTAGTTTGTGATTATGACAAACCTGACTGAACTGCAGAATGTGACAATCATTAAGAAATATTGAAAATAAAGATTTCAAGAGGCATTTATTGTTGTAAATGCATTATTTATGTATACTGATTAGAGCTAAGAAAACAAAAATATGCAGGCAGGTAAATGCAGTATTGGGCATTTGGTATATGCTTTCACAAAATGAATCATACTTTACTTACCCTTGTACTAGCCTAGATTTTGCTATTTTTCCTCTTAAACTTGTGGCAGGTTGCCTATTCTAAAGGTCAATGATTGTTATGTAGTGAATTTATCCCATTGTCAGAATAGCTAATTTATTTATTTTTTTTAAATCCTCCTTGCTGAAGCCTTTATTCAAAAACCCTAGCTTCAGATGCTGACATTGAAAGCAGTGAGGAACAAACTCAGTTTATCACTTCATATATGACTCTGAGCTAACCTCGATTCTAGACAGGGACCATGAGAAGATCTAGAAACCAGGACTTTTATCTGGGGTAGATTATGTAAGAAAAATAGAGAATCTTATCAGAACTATTTGAGAGAGAATTTCCTGAATAGCCTGAAAATTTTTTCAACTTAAAGGAGGGAATAGAATCTGAAGGCAATATTTGTAGAAGACAGAGAAACAGGGGGAATTTTCAGTCATATGAGTAAAGGATACAAGAGGAAAAAAGGGAAATATAAAAACAAAGCACTGCCTTCTAAAACTAAGACAGTGGCAGTTCCTCCTGCTTTGGTCCTGAAAAGTTCCTTGTAAGGTGCTTAAATTGATATGGAACCACTTCTTGGTTTTGTACTTAGTTTGAATACAAAGTCTTGTAACTTTGAATAGAAAGTATTCATCACTTTGTTTGGAGTTTTAGAATTACATATATGGGCCAAAATACTTTTTGGTGAAAGTTCCTGGAGAGACTGAGGTTGTTGAAACCCTGTTTGAACTGATGTGAAGGCTTTGAAGTTGTGACCTGCAATTTGTTTGTGTACATGGAAAGGGTTTGCCTCATACAGGTTTTCACCTCCTGTTTGTGAGTCAAGTCTGTGAAACTCCATGGGCAGTACACATCTATTAATAATGAATATGGCATTGGGCTACATCCAGAGTGTACAGCTCAATGAAAAACTGTCAGGACTACTACATTTTTTTAAGCATGGACCATATGAAGTCTAAGAAGAAACTGTGTCTGGTGGGACATCCCTAGTGGGGATTATGTTTAGAGGTGTTGTCTCTGCTGGGTATCTTCATCCAGATAAATGAATTTTGGTTCAAGAATTTTACTCCACCAATTTCAGATACTGAATCTGACAGTATTTAACTTTGATTTATTCACTATTTAGCATCACTTTACTGGATGCCTTTCAAAAAGTATTACAAATCAGTTCCATTATTAATGCTTTTCAAGTCAGAAAGGAGGTATACTAAGCTACTTGTACTCACCACCTGACACTAAATACTGTATTAAAGTAGAATTTCCTTGACTGATAAGCTAGTCTTGAATGATGCTGGAGTCACAATGTTAGTGTGACTCTTCTTTTCATTCAGATAACGACTTTAACATTATAGTAATAATGCTTCTTTTTGTACTTGGCAGTGAAGATGATAAACATAAAAAAGGCAAAAGTAAATGTTTGTTTCCTTGGAAAATTCATACCATATCCTGTCATAGCTAAACATTTCTCACCTGTATGATACCCATATCTCTGAAGTTCCATATTATTGAAATTCAAGAGTATCTTGAACAGTGTATGTCCATGCCATATGAATAAAATTTCTTGCAAGAAAAGAAAACTATTTCCTGTGAAATTGTGGCACTTCTAATTTAGAAAGTAACTGTGGTCTAACAAATTAGGTTGCAACAGGACATGGAGAATTTGATAGGTAACTGGAAGAAAGGTTAAGAACGTAAAACATCTGAGAGATAGGATAGGAATCTGTTCATAGGTAGAAGGTACTTAGTGTTAGATTTACTGTTTGAGTCATACTACAATTTTAGTTTGTAGATTAGTTGCATTGCCAGGATCCTAAATAAATGTTTACTTCATAGCTGTCTGCAGGATTTTAGGCTGCAGGCCTGAATTCTGCTAGGATAAACACTTGTATGTTTTAAAAATCAAATAATAAATATGACATTTACACATGAGACAATTAAAATAAAACCCAACTTTTTTCCCCTCATTGGCAATTGTATATTTAGGAAGTCATCTAACTCCATGCAAGGAATCAGGTCTTTTGTTTTTGTTTTTGAGTAATGAAAAAACTGAACAGCCTCAATTTAAAATACCATTTAAATTTTCAAAGAAGTATGGATGCTCACAAGGGCTCCATGTTTAAGAAAATTATGTTATTTTAAATTTCAAAGCATCTCTAGGAGAGCGCCCCCAACATTTCCTTAAAGATTGCCTTGAATATAATTGCCATGGTGCAGCATTTCAAGAGAAGCGGCATAAATTTTTATACCTGTGAACTTTTCTGTGTGGATCTGGTTTCTTATATTTTACCTTGGTTATAAAATTTGAGGAAAAATCTTGGTAGAGGGTATATTAAAGGCTTTTGGAGACAGTAAAACCATAGTTCCATCTTCACAGAACAATAATTGATTCTAAAAGTCATGTTTCAATTGTGGCCTAATAGTCACATTTGGTGATATAAATCTGCAGCTCCTTAACTTTCTCAGATTGAAAAAGAAATTGAAAAGCGTCTTTTCTCTGTTCTGTTGTTGTTTGTAGTAGTTCATAACCTTATTTTTTTCTGCATTTAACCACAACTTTCATTGAAAAGTTATTGGTAAATTGGAAGAAAATGCAGTGTTTATCATCATCATACGTTTAAGGAAAAGTGTGCATCTTCCATAGTTTACAAAAAATATTTCTAGTACAACATAGCAGAGTCATAAATATGCATTAAACTCCAAATCTAAACTTGATGTAAATTAGGCCTGTTTGACAGAAAATTAGGACTTAGTCAATTTGTCCCTTGTACAGCTTCACTAACCAGGTGATTCTGGACTGGTCTTCTCTTTGCTGGTTTCCAATTAAAATTTTGTTATGTCAAAAGGGCACTATTAAAAGACACTTCTAGTCTCATTAATTATGGATGCTGTGTTAGGACCCAAGCTATGCACCTGTTACAGCTTAAAGAAAAGTGCAGCATAAACAGTTCCATCTGTTTGGTTTGATTCTTGTGCAAACAATGGAATTTATTCCCCAGATTCCTATATTAGTGAATACAGCGTTGCCACATTCACTTGGAGTCCCTCAGGTTATCCAGCTTAAATGAGGGATGAGGTTAAACATGGTGGACTTTAAAATTCAGCCTACTTGTTTTGTGTGAGAACTAAGGAGCCACACAGAAGATGTGGCTTTCGATGAAGAAAGAGAAAGTTGGTTTCAACATACTCTTACACATTCTTGGTGAGCTGTGGTTTTGTAGTTTTTTGGGTTTTTTTCTGAACATCTTACAGAAAAAACATTCCGGAGAGCAGCAGACTTGCTATTATGTTCGGGACAGTAAAGTGACAGTGTCTCTGGATCCTGGTGCCTGTGTGCAATGTACAACTACACCTTTGATTTCCCAGCAGGAAGTTGCACTGTCCCATGGAAACATCATCAGATATTCAAGATGTGAGAGCTAGTTGTGTTTGACAGTAGATTATTTTCCTGTCTTTTTTCTAATGTGTTACAGTCCTAGAGGAATTGCTCTGGTGACAGTTGGTGCAACTTTCATTAGAAGAGCACCCCTTCAGGTTGAAGTGCTTTCAGAGATGTTTTTTAACTGTTGAGTTAGAGCAGGAGGACAAATGAAAATTTCTTGAAAGGTGAAGTTATGTTACAAAACAAAAATAGATGAAAACTACTGCTTGGATGACAGAGGGATAATTTCAAACAAATTTTTCTGTATCTTTGAACATCAGGCCCCAAAGTCTGTCTTTTTAACTTGCATGTTGACTTACAATTATGGCAATGAAAGCCTTCATTTTGTCAGAGAAAGATCATCATTCCTCAGACCTCATTATGCCTGTGGGAGAATCATAACAACGTTTAGCATTTGCAAACACATTCAAAGTGTGGGCTAACTTTGCAGCTCCCCAGGAATATATCACTTCTCTTGTCAATATTGTTGGCCCATTTGTGGATGATGAACTTCAGATACATTTATTTTGCAGCGACTGCAGGTTTGCCCCAGAGAACTCTGAACAAGGTTGGTTATTGCTAAATACAGGGTTTCCCTCTAGCTCTGGGAAACCTCATATCCTGGACTTTTACACATGTTTTGAGGCAGAATTTTTTGTGTTCTTTACTGAACAGTGTACATCACAGCTAGTACATATGCATGAACTGAAGGCATTAGGCTGGAGACATACTCTAAAACATGATGGTTTGGCCAAGTGAAACCAAAAGCTTCAGGCTGTGTCAGATCTTGGATACAGGAACAGAATATATCATCTTCCAGGTCCAGAAAGTAATTGATAAGCAAATACTGATATCCACTCCTGAAACTGAGATAACTACCCTCAGATGAAAATTTATTCCTTTCTATTTAGGATAATTTTATTCTAGAAGCAGTAATCAGTTCATCTAGTCTTGAGTTCCCAGTGCAGTATTTGTTACTTCCGTATCAGTGCCCTCCAGGGTAGCCTGCTTTATCTTTTGTTCCTAGTAATTTATCTTAGTCAGTGTGGAAATTGTGAGTAAGGAAGATGAAGGCATGCACTTCTGCCTTCTTCTTATCTGCTGTTCAACTTCTTTACCTCTCAGAAGTGTGAACTTTTCCTATGGTCCTTTTGTTAAAGGTTGATAGGGTATGTTTCTGTTTAGCAGGAGATAGACTCTGAGAAGGTACCTTGTGCCTTCCTTTTTCTTCAGCTTTACCACATATATTCATTTTTCAGGCTGCGAGCATAATCCAGTTGCAAATAGTTACAGCTCTTCTCTTGGCTGTGCATATCACTACAGTCCCAGAAAACTCAAATACAGAAATAAACTGACTTGCTGTTTTTATTTCCAGTAAGAAGTTGGTAGATCATTTACTCCCACATGCATATCCCTTCCCAGTTTTAGAAGTTTTTCTTTTTTTGCTTAAAAGCCATTACAACTGATTTTCCACTGAGACCATGTCACAAACATAATTGCATTCCAAACACTGTTAATTGTTCAGGCACTTTCTGGAAACAGCTAAAAAGTTTACATTCTCAATGGACATTGGTGAATAAAAGGGAACCATACATAACAGATTTGACACCACACTGCTTAAAATGTTTTTTAAATATTACTTGGACAAGTACACCATAAAGAAAATGTTGCAAGACTGTTGCTGAAATTTTTACGATGTCTAAGTACTAAGAGTTGTTTAACCCATTACAAGACTAAAAGGTTTCGATTGTACTGTAGACTATTTGCTGCAATTTCTCCCCTAACATGATGAAACTCAGTATTTCCTCTCTTTTTGATTGCACACTCCATTTACCTTTGTTCTGCTGATGGATGGTATCAGACATCTTGAGTAGTGAAGATTATCAGCTGTAGCAGCTTGTCATTTCAGCTCTACAGCTTTTCAGTTAAATTATTGTTCAGTTAAATGCAGTGTATTATCCAAGATGCTGGTAACTGTGGTTCTATTCAAATTGACACATGTGCAAAACCTTAATTTCCTGGAAACATAAAGCTGACTTAAGGTTTGGGATAGCTATAATTCTGTGCATCTTTAAATGTTCTCCAGTTTGTGCTGATAAATTCGACAATGAGGCCAGTGTATCAGTAAACGTGGCTGAGTGGAAAGGCAGGGAAGAAATTCAGTATTTGGATTGTGAAAGCAAAAGAATCACGTAATGTAAGACAAATAAGAAGAATTTACTCTATTAACATCTACATAATAAAGTGTTTTAATATCTAGCTATGAAATCAAGTAAAAGGCCATTTTCCTAACTCCAGCATGATTGTGGTATATTCTAAGAGCTGGTGTAAAGCTGATGGGTTGATAAAACATTATATGTTCCCAGATGTATTTTGCTCAACATATGGATGTTGACAAGTAATGCTGTCATAGAAAGTATGGCATGCAAACCAAGCCAGAGTTTTGCCCTAGATATTGGATGTATATATTACAAATGTACATAAACATATTACACAATATTTTTTTTTGTAAATGGTATCTTACTGCTTGGTATTTATAAAACCTAATTTTAATTTAATTTAACACTCTGATTTGCTTTGTTAATTTTCACTGAATGTTACTGAGTAGAGTACGGATATTAATCCATTTATTAACATGTATGCAGACCATTTGGTTACTGAGATACAAGAATTAGCATTGGGTGAGCAGTAGACCGGCAAGAATTTGGGTATCAACAGGAGGATCCAAAGGATCCAACTTATATGCAAGTTCATTTCTCCACCTAGATGACCAGGACATGTCTGTGAAGCTAGTTAACCCTTACCTAGGAATAATTTTCCCACAAAAAACAGCACACCAGTTTTTAGATACAGCTGAAAAGTTTCCCTGCCATTAGACAGCTCTTTATAGCCAACTTTCATTTGGGGTCAATTCCCAGCTCAGAACTGGTTTATGATGCACCTCCTCTATTTTTTTTCTGACAGCAAGTAGACATTAGGCACAAAAGGAGATACTTATTTTAAATAACAGTTATAAATATCTGAAGAAAAAAGTAAAAAAAAAAAAATTAAATCATATGACTTTCCATCTACAAATAGCAAAAAATATTGCCATGCAGAAAGCAATATAAAGGAATGAAACTTGGAAAAATATAGGTAAAATCAAAAAAGATTTGAACAAAAATTATGTGAAACTTTAACTTTCTCCATTAAAGTTTTAGAACTATATTTTGTGAGGGAAAAATTTCATGCAGGGTATTTAGAGCAAAAATTTACAATGAAGAAAAAAAATTATTATTTTTCTTCCTGGTAGTTAAAATTGTAGTTGTCTACATAGAGGGAAAAATTCAAATCTTATTGTTTCAAAAAGCTGGCAAAATTTACTTTTCTTAAGTATTTTAAATTTAATTTGGTTTGTTATGAAAGAGTTTTAAGGAGTGCTGGAGTTAAAATAAACCCAAAAACCCTAGTTGCTGAAAAACAACAATTACCGTTTACACAGCAGCTGTCGCTTCACATGGTACACAGGCCCCACTTTCACAGCATAACAACATGTGAACTAGAAAATCTTAGAAAGTTTTTGACATAAGCTCCCCAGACTGCTGTTTTTGAAGAGGAGGAAAAAGTTCCACTTGACCTTTCAATGACTTATACAATATTGCACTAGAATCTTTCCAGGGTCTGCATTCCTTCATTATATGGTTTAGCAAATGTGAAAGAAAAAACTTAAAACATATATGTATGTTAAGATAAAGAGACCTTATTCATATGTGTATCTCAAGGTTTGCTTTTCTATCACCCTTGATTGAAAACTGAAAAGCAGCAGATTGAAATGTATTATGATACTAAATTGGTTATCTATAGAGAGGCATGAACAAGACTAGTTACTTGTAATAGACAGAGACTATTAAAAAGATGCTTCTATTTTTTAATTAAATAATAAAAGAAAATTCTGTTCCTTACATACATATTTGAAGTGTTCAGTACAGTTCTCCAAATGCAGGATTGCACATTACTGAGATGGAACATGGAGATAGTTCAGAGCTGTAATCAAAATAAAAGAAAACGAGAAAGAAATCTGGCACAATTACATCATGAAAGTTACTTAACCTTTGGACATGTACAAGACAGACATATATGATTTGTCATCATTTAATTACTTCTGAGAGCTATAAATTGTACACCTACTAATGGTAATGTGATACAGCCTTTTATACCTATAATCCATAAAAACATGCTGGGCTCCTGGAACACAGATTGTGTTATTGTGTTATGGAATGGTGGTAGATTTCATCACCGAGAAAAACAAACAAAAATAATACGTGAAAGAGACACAGAGCCTTTTCACTCTAGTTAGTCCTGACCATCCCTGGGGCTATAAAATGCTTTGCAAGACAGAACTGCATCATATAAAAGTAAAGGAATATATCTTTAAAAATTAAAAAAAAAGACCATAAGAAAACACACAGAGAGGTGACTTGTACAGATTCTGAGGATGGGATGCAATTGAAAACCCGAGCCAAGTGAGTGGAATCTGCCAGTTAAAAAAAAAAAAGGAAAGATATAAAATGAAACATAAATGAGTTTTTGGGAAAATTAGCTCAAAGCCAAGAGTAAAAAGAGAGAAATCAGGGGACAAAGAGTAAAAAGAGAGAAATTAGGGGACAAAAGACAAAAACAAGGGAACAAAAATCAGAATAAAACAAGCTACCTTTCTTTTTACAAGGCTTCTCTTTCTGTTTCACCTTTAGCTTTATCTTTTTATCATAAAGTTTTTTCCTTTTTTATCAGCTTGAATAAATAACTCTACTAAGTTTTCATCCCTCCATCAATGTTTCAAATCAGTGGGTATTATATTTTTTTCAAATATAAACCAGAACAGAATCCCTCCACCTCTGCTGAAGGAAAGCTGAGCAAAGATCAAAGATCTGCTCTTCCATCCATCTTCATAGGCCCTCCTTAGTCATCCAAAACAAGACTGACCTTACAGAATCATACAGGGGTTTGGGTTAGAAGGAAACTTTAGAGGTTGGCTCCCCTCCAATGACTGGGGACAACTTCAACTAGATCTGGTTGCTCAGAGCCTTGTCCAAGCTAAGCTCGAATGTTTACGAATGATGGGGCATTTACCACCCCCCTAGGTAAGCTGTTCCAGTATTTCACCCCTCCCACTGTGCCTCTGTCCCCTCTTTCACTGTTAATTGCCCTGGGACTTGTACCTTCCAGGACAAATGTGCAAGAATCACCCTGCTAAAAGTACCTCCAAAAAGAAATGTGAGTTCTGAGTGTTGCAATTTGATGTTTAAATTGTATCTCAAGTCCAAACCAAAGAATGTCAAAATCGTCATTCAGCTGCTGCATTATAAGGTCATTAAATTCATATCTAAAGTTAACTGGAACACATTTCTGCATCTTAATGTGTCTGGAATAGCTACACATGGGTCCAGTCTGGTCCTGGTACTCTGGTGGGTTGGTCCCAGACAGCATCCACACATCCACCCAGCCTCCTCCTCACTCCCTTTTCCTAGAAGATGGAGAGAAAAACAGGACAAAGGTGAAAAATCTTAAGAACAAAGGGAATGACAGATAAATAAGAAAAGTAAATGCTGCTCGTACAACCAAGGCAAAAAGAGAAATTAATCCACACCTTCCCATCATCAGTCAGATATCCAGCCTTGCCTTGGAAAGCAGGGCTTAAACACATGCAACTATTACTTGGGAAGATAGATGCCATACCTCTGAATGTTGTGCCTTCTCCTCTTTTTGTCAGATTTTACTGGTGAGCACCATGTCAAATGGTGTGGAATATATTCTTAATCACTTGAGATTAGCCGTGTTCCCTCACAGCCTCTTGTCCACCCCAAGCCCGTTAACTTTTGTAGCAAGGAAGGAAAGATAGATTTGGCAATTTGAGAGCTCTTTCCAGGGACAGGCAAAATAGTGCTGTGTTACCAACATTGCTTAAGCCACAAATATGAAACACAACATTATATGGACTGCACTGTACAAAATTATTGTCATAATTTTATTCCAGCCAGACCCCAGTAGAAGGGTTTGAACCTGTGACCCACAGTAACTCAGTCCACACACAAAGTTCTACTTTGTCTTGCAGTGTTTTAGGCATGGCTAGTAATGATGGTGAGGTGCAGCATTTAACACTTCAGCTCAGTCATGAGGAAGAATCTAATGTTTTAAAAGTAGGAAATAAAATACGGCATCTTCAAATTCATGCTCTAATTGCCCAGTGCAACCGGAATGGTGTAGGGCAATTTCTTAAATATGCTCTCTGCTTTGGTCCAATTGTTTAGACTGCCAAGCTCCTTCTCTGTCCTGGGCACAGTAACCTACAGCCTGACACTTTTATGAGGATGTATGACCTTTATTAAGCAGCAGAGAAAGGAACTGAATCTGTGTCTCCTGCTTTGTGTGTATACTAGAAGGTACTGTTCTGGCTTGCTTATGAAACATGCATTAAAGTGACAATGGACAGTAAAAATCAAATACCAGGACATTAATTTTTAACCAGGGGAAAACACCTAAAATGGTGCATAGAAATATGTAATAGGTGGAAGCTCTATTCTTCATTTTAGTTTTTGTCTCCTTAGTTTTACACAGCATATTTTGTTGGACTTCAGATGAAAGGACAATGGAGGGTTTCTTTGAAAGACATTTAGTATAATTTGTATTTTCACTCTCTCGATCATCCTCAAGTGAAAAAACCAACCAACCAAAAAAATAACAGCCCCTAATTTATTTTATGGGATTAGAGATATAAAATCACCATTTTTCAAAGGCTTTTTATTCAGGTGTTTTGGTTATTTTTTAAGCCAAATTGACTGCTTCATTCAGATTTGAAAAAAGAATGATGAGAATGGACTGATTTGAAATAATGTTTAAAGATTAGAAGCTAAAGGAACATTATTTACATAATACTGCATGAAAGTGGGACTGAAAGCTCTTTATATTCATCCATCTCTTATTCTTAGCATCTATATCTATTCTTACTTTGTCATTAAAACACATTAAATTACATTAAAATATGAAAGATGGAAAGTGGAAACTAGATGTAAGGATTTAAATTGGTACAGTTGAGTTTATTTTATAAAAATAAAAATTAAAATTGTAGAAACTTTTGAATTCATTAATAAGACAACAAAGTTCTGAAAAGGAAAAATGGACAAAGTGAGGTTTTAAATTCATTTGACAGCTTATACTAACGTACATGAACCTCAGTATTGGCAAAAGATTTTAATTCAAATAAAGCAATCTTATCCTTAATAACTTCTCTGTGCTTCAAAATCTTTAAGAATCATCATGGGTTATGGAAATTATTTCCTGACTGGTCCTAATAAGTTTACAACGTATAACCCACTTTTCAGAAAAAGAAACTTCAGAATCGCATATGCACACAACATGTACAGAAAGCTGAATACATTGAATAAGAAACCTCTTTTGAACAAAGAGGATGTTTTCATCCTGACAGATGGGAGTACAAGAAAGCAATTTGATCATGGAGAAAAAAAATAAAGAAGAGAGTTTCTTATATATTTCATGTTGTGATTCTTGCAACAATAGTGATTGCTACAAAAATATTCATATAATTATGACATTCTGCTTGCCAGTATTTCATAAATGTATAGTTATACTCCAATTTCTATGCCTATTTACTATACATGTATAGGCTTCTGTGAAAATTTTGCATACAAATTAGACACGCAGGCATATATATACCATTCTTAAAATCTATTCTTAGCTGTCACTGTATAAAATTAGATTGTTAGATTGCAAAAATACCATTGTGTACAGTCTGCAATGACAAAATTAGAAACATCTGATTGTGGCAGTGGCTAGTCAGTATATTTAAATGCTGAAGTTAATTCCTTTTTTTTCTTGAGGCAACATGCATTGCAGATTGCTTGAAAAAAGATTTCAGTGTTGTATTCATTTGCTGTTTGCCACAACAGCAACACTTAGGCTACATTTTCTTTTAAATGTGAATTTCAGTATCTTGGAAATAGTAAATATGACTAGATCTTGAAGAAGCATGGTAGTGCTGAAAACAATTAACTCTCCTCTGACCTACTTCTTGGTAGACTCTATCAGTTGTGGTGGAATTAGTTGTGCCTGCAATCCTGTAGATGACTCTAAAGGGAATCACAGGGTATGTGATCTGAGTCACTGCTTTCTTAAAACCTGACCTATCACTCTGGTAAAGTGCCACCTCCCACACAGCAGTCCTGGCTAGCTGGTGCAGCCGGGCAGGGTGCAGGCTTCTAGAGCTCTGTGTTAGGAATACCTCCCCTCCTTCAACTGCTCAGACCACTCTCTGGTAACTTCACAGCCCCCACTAACTAACCTCTGTGCTCACCAGATTGCTTTAAATATGTTCTCCTTACTGCTAGCTTAATTTCCGCGGATGAAGAGCTCTAGTTCAGGCACAGACCTCAGGCAGCAGCAAATCTTGTCACTGGCATTTTGGCAGGGTAGGATGAGAATAAAAACTGCTATAGTCATAGCAGCATTTCAGGAGAAATGGGATCTGGATAAAATCAAACCTGCTGTCTTCTGTAAAGCAGATATTTTGGTGGATGAATGTATGGGATGGACAGAAAGCTAAAGGGAAAAAACCCCACTATATTTTTTTTTTTGTATTTCCATTTGTGGTATCTTAGTATAATGAATAGAATAATGACATGGCCAAACATGATGGCATCTTACTAAGGGCTAGCACAATCCATCTTAACAGTTTCAAGAAATTGTTGTAATGCTTCATGTCAAAAAAGCACTGAAGTGTATCAGTGAGCAGCTAATCCCCACTCAGCCTGACAAACTTCAGAATATTATGGCAGGAAATAAGAAGAAGATGCTTAGTGGTTCCCAGAGTTTAACAAGCAGTATGCCTTGTTTCTTTCTGTATTTAATTCTTAATAAGAAAAGCTATAATGTTGGGAAGGGCAGAGGAAATTAGGAAAGAGTGGCTGTTATTGCTTCTACAACACTTGAGAATGGAGAATCTATACAAATTGTTTTGCATGAGATGCTAAAGGGTTTGCTTTAAAAAGCATCTATGTGATATAATACTTACACTACTTTTTCTGTCTTTAAATGCAGTTTTCATATGTTATCTCTCATTTGCATTTGCTACATTGTGCTATAAGAAAGGGAAAAAAAAAAAAAAGGGATGGATAAAGTTACTATTTTTATGTTAAACACCTGAATGTATCTAAGCACCAGAACAGACTGCCCAGACTGTCACCACCCCCAGAGGAATTTAAAAGATGTGGAGATGTAGAATCTAGGGACATGGTTTAATGGAGGACTTGGTAGACCTGGGTTAATAATTGGACTTGATGAGCTTAAAGGTCTTCTCCAGCCTAAAGAAATCTATGATTCTTTTCCTGATTCTTCCAGCTTCCTATTTTCTGAAGTATGTGTTACTTTTTTGGCAAACACTTGATTCTGTATAAAGATTTTTCTGCATTGACTGAGCCATAACATCAACTAAGATCATAATGGTACATCCATGCCAACATAATGGACTTTTGGGTCTGGAAATATGACCCAGAGCTCAGTTTCATTCTTTGTAGGGAAGCAAGTAATTATACCAATATTAGTATTTACCATGTCAGGAGGATTCTCACTTTGTCTTTCTGCATGCTTTTATATCTATCTGATTTAATAAAATCACAGTAAGTGGCCAGATAGTCTCTCTATGTAGACATGGGGAAGCACCCAAACAAAAGACAAACCAGGGGAGTCCCTGCCCCTCCACATCTTTTTGGGAGGCAGCAGGAGAACTAGCTGTTTTGTGGAAGATAACTCTAAGCTTTTATAGCAGGAATTGGCCTAGATGGGAAAAATAGTCCTCTTACATCATCTTGTAGGAGCCCACAGTTTGGCTTCTAGGCAAAATTATGCAAAAATTTCAAACAAAGTCTGCTAATTGGTAGCAAATGTTGCTCTATCCTGGGGCAAGTTCTCATATTTGCTGGTCTTTGTTTGCAGATGAATCTCTCATGATATTATAACCTCAGGGGTTTGAAGCAGTCATATTTTATACAGCTTTAGACTTCAGAGCTTGAACTATTTTGATTTTTAGACAATAAAGAATAATGCACCAAATCATCAATAATAGCAAGTCTCTTAAAGGGAAAAGAAGACAAGGGGCAGATAGATGGCATAAACACTGAAAGTAGAACTGTTATAGCCAGATTTTTCTAAAAATAATTCTTTGAAGAAAGGTTTCTGTTTTTTGGGGGTTTGGTATTATTCTTTTGACTTGGTTTGTTTTTTTTTTTAATAAACATGCCCCTATGTCTAGGTTTCTTGCCCACCAATTTGTGCAAAAAGTGGGATTATAAATCAGATTAGTATTATAGTATACTTAATATAATAAGCATTTTAGTATACAGATTCACTAAGAAAGGTGTAGGGCGAATGTTTCTTACACCATAAAAAATTTTGTCTCCTTTACAGTACTCTGCAGACATAATTTCATTTGAGTTGCTCTCTTTGATCTTTGCCTAGCATTATGTTTCCCATACAGGTTTTGGCAGGTTGAAGTGTTTGGTTATAAATGGTGTTGGTGTACTTCGTGATAAGAAAAGTTCCCCATTTTAGTTCAACTGACTCTTAAATTATTAACACTTTTGCAGAGGTAAATGGGATGGGCGTATTTACTCATCAGAATTAAGAGGGACCATATAAACTGTGATTTACACTAAGTTGTTTGCTGGGGTTGTTTTGAATTTAGCAAGAATGCCATCTTAAAATGAAGATGAACTGTAAAAAACATAGGAAACACAGGTCATCAAAAAGGAACACTACAGTGCTCCTTTTGTTTTGAAGACCTGATCTTTAAAATAAACCACCTGTCATTGGTCCCTTCACAAATTAGCTTGAGGGCAGGCTCTCACAGTGTCTCATTTAACCTGAATAAGGTGCTCTCCATAAATCCAAGGCCATAATTTTTCTGCACATCCTCTTCATACCTCCTGGTCAATGCAGCCAAGGCTTCTGTCAGTATTCATGTCGTGTTTATGAATACAGGTCCAGGGTTGCTAATATTCCCCCAGAAGAACTAGGTCCCACAGAGGAGCTCTTTCAGGATACTTGTAAACTTTTTGTTCAATTCATCTTATTACAATCAAACATTAAAATAAAAAACTATAAAAAATTAAAATAAAAAACCCAAAGCTATTATAAATGTCTCTTTCTATCATTAAGTGATGAAGCATTACTAAGGAAATCACTGTCAATAATGAAAACATATCCTGAAGATGTGGCAATTTAAGTTGGACAGGTATTAAAATGCATATATGTGTGTGTGTGTGTGGGTGTCTGTCTGTCTATCTGTATGGGCCTGTGTGTGTATACATTCGGCCAAATGAGTAACCAATATTTTGGGGAAGATCTGAAACATACTCAGCAATGATCTGAACAATGCTGAATGACTCAATGACTTCCATGGAACTGCAAATTTGCTCTGAAAATAGCCTCTGTTCTGTTAAAGGGATATCTGTAGCCAGTGATTTTTTTAAAGGTAGCCAGCAATACTTTTAACGGTAGCCAGCCAAGTGCTACAGGCAAAGGATCACTGACCTCAAATTACTATGCTACAACTCAGAACCTATTCTGTATTCAAGCTTTTTCTACTCTTTGCATGTGAAGTTTTTACTTTTTTTACATTTTTTACATCTTTGCGTGTGAAGTGACCTCTAGGAAAGATTTTACTGAAAAAAAAGTGCAGAAATCCACACACATAATACATCAGAAAAGTTTAAAAGAATAAACCATGACTCCTGCAGACTTCTTTCCATCAGATAAACTCATTGCTGCTTACATTCTTGCTTCTGCAGAGTTGGTGAACTACTCCCTGTACCTGCAGAGAATATTTTCCTTAACTTCAGGAGCTTTTGAAATCTAGAAAGCAAGGACATTGATGCATGAGGGTGTTTCAGAGGCTTGACAATCAGTTTGTGAGAAGTTGATTATGCAAGCTGCAAGGAAGGGCACCGGAAGAACTTCCTAGTTACAGTGCTAAGAGTTGTTTCAGAGACAGAATGTTGATTCCAGAGTCCTAATCAGGGATGAGAGTAGAAAATAATTGAAAATTCACCTTGTCAATTTTACCTCTTACATCTTTCTGGTCAAAAGATGTAAAAGTAGTTTTTTATAAGTTAATTTCTTTGAAATTTGTTATACAGATATTCAGTTTTAGAGTAAAATTGAGGTCATATTTAGGGAGAGCTAGATTTACATAATTTGTTTTATTCTAATGCTGTGCTTTTTCAGACAACAAGAGTCTTGTTAAACTTTCATCTATAGAAGAAAAATGTTTCCAGAAAGGTTAAGGAAAATGCTTTTTGTTTCAATTCTTATTTGAAGAGTAAAATAAGTTAAAGGTGACATTTGTAATCAGAATCTTTGCCAAGCACTTGCTTGGTCTTGTGACAATAAAAAAATGTCATATTATGCCAGCTGGGGTAACATGTACCATAGCTTCATGTGTAGAATTTAGCCAGTTTCAGAGAGATGTTGTGATCTGCCCAAAGTGAATGCTTAAATCTATCTTTTAATAGAAAGTGGTGGTCATTTCCAGGTGCAAAGAAAGTACAGGAGAATACAGTTAATATCATGAACTGAATTTTTCAGGTACTGTCATGGAATAATAGAATGCTAGAATAGTTTGGGTTGGAAGGGACCTTTAAAGGTCATGTGGTTCCACCTTCCTTACAATGAGCAGGGAAGTTTTCAACCAGACCAAGTTGCTCAGAGCCCTGTCCAATTTGACCTTGAATATTTCCAAGAATGGGAATCTACAACCTCTCTGGGAAGCCTGTTCCAGTCTTTCACCACATACATAAAAAAAAATTTCTTCCTTATATCTAGGCTGATCCACTAATCTAACACTTTAAAACTGTGTTGTACTGCTACAGAGACCACTGCAGTGTTTGTCCCCATTTTCTTACAGGCCTCCTTTAGGTACTGGAAGGCTGCTGTAAGACCTCCCCAGAGAATTCTCTTCTCCAGGCTCCTCCTCAAATCTTCTTCATGGTCTCCTCTGGACTCACTTCAAGAGGTCTGTGTCCTTCCTTATTTGAGGGCACCAGAGCTGGATGCAACAACACTCCAGCTGAGATATCCCCAGAGGGGAGCGGAGGAGGAGAATCATGTCTCTTGTGACACTGCTCTGGATGCAGTCCAGGATGTGTTTGGCTTTCTGGGCTGGAAGTGCCCATTGAGGGTCATGTCCAGCCTCATCCCCCAGCACCCTCAAGTCCTTCTCCCCGGGGTTGCCTTGATCTGTTCATCCCCCAGCCTGTGCTGTCACCAGTGGCTGGCATGGACCAGGTGAAGCACCTTGCACTTGGTATTGTAAAGTCTCATGAGATTCCCATGGACCTAAGTCCCAAGCTTTTCCAGGTCCCTCTAGATGACATCTGACCCTCTGAGACATGACAACCACGCCACTCAGTTTGGTCTCTTCTGCAAACTTGCTGTGTGCACTCAATTCTGCTGTCTAGTTCATCAATCAAGATATTACAGAGTATGGGTCCCCATGCAAACCCCTGAGAGACTCACTGACCTCCATCTGGCCTTTCAGCCACAAACCACTGCCCTCCTTTCTGCTCCACTGCCATTTTCACCCATATGAAAGCCTGTGGAGCTAGGTGTATAAGTCAGATGTTGGATGTAATTTACATCATTTGCACTTTTTCTCTACTCAAATATTGTATGTCAACAAAAGAGAATGAGTTTAGATTTGACTTAGTGGGAAAAAAAACCCCAAAAACCAAACCCAACAACAAAAACAACAACAAAAGAACTGTTTACAAAGTACTTTCAAAGGTAGACTGCAGGGAATAAAATATTAGGAGCTAATAAGGAGGGCGCCTGCTTTGTAAAAAAGGACATTTAAAAAATTAATCTTGGCAGGAACATAATTCTACATGGATATCAACAAATTCCATATGATTTGCTGCTTACATGTTAAGTTAATAAATTTCAGATCAGATCTGGCAATATTTGTTTTTTCTAACTTCAATATTTTAAACAGTTTCAGAATTTTTGATCATTTGTTTACAAGTCAAGAGCTAAAAAAAAACTCTTTTAAAATGTCTTTTTGAGAGCCATGTTCAAGAGTTGTAAAGTCCATAGCAAATAGGAAATAATTATTATTCTTTAAAGAATGGGGCTACTAAGTAATGAGATAGGGAGCTTGTACCACCTTGACAAGTCATCCTTAACCATGTTAATTAATGGGTAGAATGCTGTGCCCATACAGATGAGAGACTCTGATATCCAAATGCTAAGAAGAGAGCATCATCTTAAGAAGTGAACTTTTAATCTCTGTATATGTATGCAGAGTCCTAAGAGATATAAGAGCAAGATTCTGATAGTTATTAATCTTTGACCCAGGTAGAACCATAACAAAAAATGAAGAATTTAAAATCAGATTTAAGCACTGAACAACTATGCACATAGAATAATAAAAAACTTTTAAATGCTTTTCCTCAAAATGACTTCTTAAAAGCGTTTTTTCCTTTCCCTGAAAGCTCGAGATTACCTTTATCTATCTACTTGCTTCCTCTGTAAATTTCAAACAGCAGCAAAGATGGTTCTTTACTTTGGCCACTTATCTTGTGAAGAGTACTGCAGCACAGAGAAATATATTCAAGACTGTTTTCATCTTAAATAATGTTCTCTAGTAGACGGAACTTCTTTGGATACCTTTTCAAAGAACATTCTTCCAGAGATCCTATCTGCAGGATGGAACTTCAAGAGTGACCAAGAAACCTGTGAAGGTTGGGCTGTCACATCTTTCTATCAAGCAACAAGATAACCAGCGAAATCCAAAGATCAGAGATAGTCGTGAGAACAGGTGCAAAAGTTTTACTGTATGGCAAGGAGGACAATGGAAGAAATAATCACCACGAATCAGATCTCTGAGGTTCTCTGGCAGAAGGGACATGGATCCTTCTACAGCCCATCATTTACTCCCAACCCTGCACCCCAAACATGGGCCTTTCAAGCATGCACAAATGCCCAAGTGCATCCCTCCCTGCCCCCAAAAATTCAGTGACTCTCACTCTATGCAGGTATTTATATAGATATACACATTCTGGACAGAAACATACACGAACACAGGTTTATCACTTGTTTTAAAGGAAAAACAGCACTCAGGTAAATGGGTCTAAAAGCAAATTTTACATGTAGATTTCAAAGTTCAGACCTAAATTTAGAGTCAAGGGGGCTTTTAGATTCACTGTCCTGTTTTGCAACATTTCCGAGATTAATTCCCTTTAAAGAAAAGACACCATCTTGCTGTTAAGTAACTGTAGATCCATATATTGGAAAATTAGTGATGTATTGAGAAGTAGGAACTGGTTTTGTATCCCCAAAACAGCAGTGAATCTCCAAGTGCTTTCAGGTTGCCATCTCATTCAGCAAATTTTATTTTGGTTTCTCTATGATTTAAATGGTGAAGTACAGCAGTAGAAAGTTTTACAAACACTTGATCTCAGCTTGCATCAGAAAATGAGTGGTGAAGTAAAAATTTGCTGCCATAGTCAGAGGAAGAGGTGGTTTCCATTCTTTCTGCCAGAAAGGGACACTGTTGAGGCAGGGAGCTGCAAAACACACTGGTGTGCTTGTATGGGTGTTGGGCTGACCTGTGCATCAGAAAATTTGTGGGACGACTTAGGGCAGGTAAACTTTTACTCACTTCAGTTCCTCCTACCTGGAAATTTAGTGGCAGTCCTTCCACTCACTGATAAACTCTATAATCCTGGAGTGCAAGGGGCCTCCCTGCAGCCTCCCAGGCTTGGAGGAGGTGTTTCTTTGTGTACTGCCTGCTTCCTGTACAAAGCTGATGTGTCCTCCTGAACCGACACCATGTATTTGGCTCTTCAGCTTGGCTGTGAAGAGGAAGGAGCAGGGATGTGCTTCAGCTAGTGTGTTTTGCGGCCTAAGGTGCAAGGTGTGCTCTTTCAGCTGGTCTGATAGTAAATTCTGAGCAACCAAAAAGACTCTTGTCCTCCTGAACCTGCCCTTCGGCTCTCAGTTTTGCTGTTGAGCTCTGCATCTGTCAGTGCAAGCATTGAAACAAGCTCAACACTAAGGATGCAGTGCTTGTGCCTGACTGATGTTGTTTAGCTAGTTGAAGAAATGCTCTGGGTTGCATTGACAGAATTGTAGCCTGACTCTGTATCTCTGCTAGGAGATTGACAGATGCCTCCTTGGTATGACAGAATTGGCTTTGCAGATTGTTGATGGTGCTCCCTGGGCTACAGTGCAGGAAGCATTGTTCTATCTCACCAGCCAGTAGCCTTTATTGTAATTATTGTTTTTTCTCTTGTGCCTATACAGCTCCAGCTGACATCTGGGGGTTCTACATGCTAAATCCTGGCCCCTAGTATCAATTTATGAAACTAGAGATATTTTTATTTACTTATCATTAAAAAGAATCATTATGTTAAGACTTTTTAAAGAATCAACGTTTTAAGACTTTTGTTCAGTATGCTGTTATTTTTAGGTATGTGAGTGATAGCTACATGGAAAATATAATCGTTCTTTGTCTGTGATCAAAGCAAATACTGACTGATGTAGATTAGTTTCATCTTTATATTTTTCAATCTGTATCTTTATATGGGTAGAACTGGCTTATGTTTAAAGGACTGGTTTGAGAATCAGAGTTTAAATATCAAATTCAGCCTCATATTTACTATGTAATCTTCAGAAATTTGCACAGCAAGTTGCAGAAACAGCAGATGTAGAAGAGCTGAACTTTGAATTATCTTGTTCCCACCGTGAAGGTCTGGAATGAAGTGCTAAAACTCTCTGTAGAATAATGCCAAGTATACTAGCCACACTCTAACAGATTTTAAAATAACCTGCTAAGCAAATCCAGTGCTGTTGGCATTCTTCTGACTGGAGACAGCCAATGGGACAAGTGTGGAACAAGGGAGTGTTATAGATCTTTGTCTATTCCACATCAAGAACCTGAAATCCTTTCCATGTTCAAACTTGCTTTCAAAAACCCACAGGTCTGAAAAGGGGTTATGTTCTTTTTTGCTATGCGATAGGTTTGCATTACATAGATCAGGAAGTCTGATCCCATATATTCCAGATATGGGATATAAAGCCTCTCTAGAGTGCTCTACTCTCCCAGTGCTGTAGGCCAGGATGCTGTCCATGTCACTTGCTGAAGAGATGCAACTGTGCTCAAAGTGCAAAAGGGGAACTTTCTGTGAAAGAGGGAGCTGGCTTTCAATGAAACATAAGATTTGTGTGTTTGTACCCTGTTGTTGTTTTGCAACTGACTTTATATTGCCTTTAAGAGCTGTACTTTTCACTATTAGAAATTGAGCATCATCAATGCTTTCCATTGCTACCCTGTCACTAACCTGTTTCTGAAGCAAGACATATCTGGATGGTAAGGGATTGGTCCCTGACATACCAAGGGTACAGCAAATACTGATTTGAGCATCACAGCTCATTTGTGAATACGGATGATTCTTGACTGTGAAATAAATTCAGAACTGTCCTCACCTGTGAGACATGTTCCTAGGCAGTCTTGTGGATTGGATAAACATGTTGTGCAGTTTCTTTTTAACATTCAAAGTTGAAAAGAAAGACATTGCTCAAGTTAAATAGCTGAAAAAACTTTGAGGATTATCTGGCTTCTAGGTGTTTAATTGCTGCCAAAATTGTTCTTTCAAATTCTCAGCTACCTGATGGATATTGTCCTTTAGTTTATGAATAACAAAGAAGCATAGAACACGAACATAAATACATCTATGATTAAAATGTACCTTTTAAAACTTGTATTTCACATGTATATGTACTTATCAAGAGGTTAGATTGGGCAGGAAATTTTGTGTTCAAGATCACTTTTTGGCTTTAGACATTTATTTATTGTAGTGTCAGTAGCGAAAATACAACCTCACTGGGTAAAGATGTCATCATGTTAAAGTCATCACTGTCATCATTAATAATAGCAACAATAAAGTGTTACTACATTAGCGGAACTCAATATTTTGCTTACATTGGAATAGCTAATAAAATTCAAGATCCCTAATTTTATTGCAGTCTGCCTTGCTAATGCTTTTACATTATGTATATAAAGTAGGTATTGTACTATTTGTTACTTATTAGATCCTAAGAGGAATTTGCATTTTTCAAGAGCAAACCTGAAACTACTGTATATAATTAGCTCACTGTAATTGATTTTGAAAAACATTGAAAACACAAACCCTTCACCTTGTATTTAGTTAATAATCTTTTGCCCTGAATGATGTTTTCTGGTACTGGCAGCTACCCAAGTACATTTGCATTTACTGTGACATCAGTTAATGTGGTATCCTTTCTAATATTAATCTCTTTTGCATTATATGCAACAATAAAAATGGAATCACAAGAATATTGTTATACATAGCTGTAGCACTAACCGGGTTGAGCAATACCAAGATGGGTATTTTATTTGTTCAGTTTGAATTTTATGGGTTTGAAGTGTCCCCTCAGTCAATTTGCAGCTGATCTCATGTTCGGCAGGAGTGTTGATGTGCTGGAGGATAGGAAGGCTCTGCAGAGGGATCTGGACAGGCTGGATTGATGGGCTGAGACCAATTAGATAAGGTTCAACAAAGCCAGTGCCAGGTCCTGCTCCTGGGTCACAACAACCCCAGGCGGCTCTACAGGCTGGGAGCAGAGTGGCAGGAAAGTTGCTTTGGGGAAAAAGACCAGGGGGTTCTGGTCAAGAGCAGAGCATGAGACCACTGTGCCCAGGTGGCCAGGAAGGCCAATGGCACCCTGGCCTGTACCAGCAATGTGCGCTTGCAGGGCCAGGGCAGTGATTGTCCCCCTGTACTCAGCACTGGTGAGGCCACACCTTGAGTGCTGTGTCCAGTTCTGGGCCTCTTAATTCAGGAGGGACAGTGGTGCTGGAATGCGTACAGAGAAGAGCAATGGAGCTGGAAAGGAGTTTAGAGGGTAAATCTTATAAGGAGCAGCTGAGGAACCTGGGGGTGTTTGGCCTGGAGAAAAGAAGGTTCAGGGGAGACATTACCACTCTCTATAATCATCTGAAAGGAGGATGTAGCCAGGTGGAGGTCAGTCTCTTCTGACAAGCAACCAATGACAGTCTAAAACAGGATGCAGTCTAAAACTGGGCTGGGGAGGTTCAGATTGGACTTCAGGAATATTTTTTCATAGTAAGAATGACTGAGGATTGGAATGGGCTGCCTAGAGAGATGCTTGAGTTGCTGTCTGTGAAGGTGTTTAAGGAAAGACTGGATGTGGCACTTAGTCCCATGGTCTAGTTGACAAGGTGGTGTTCGATGAAAGGTTAGACTTGATGATCTCAGAGGTCTCTTCCTGTTTAATTGATTCTGTTATCTCTGACAATGGACTCAGCTGTAGCAAACTTCAAAATTAAATTCCTTTTGAGTCATTTAGACCTTCACTATTGTTTTCTCGTGCTCTTTTGCTGAAGTGATGGTGTAGCTGACAGCAAATGGAATGACCTTTGAAGCAGCACAGCCACGGTGTTACTGATATTACAGCAACCTTCTGTTTCATTCAAAGATCAGTAAATTGCTGACTTCAACAGCAATTACTCTCTTCTAAAAAAGAGAAAACTTTAAATTTCCCTTCTTTAACATTTTGGCTTTTAATATATACTTAAAATGCAATGGTTTATTCATAAGAAGGTTTTAGGGAGTTCAAGGGTATCTCAAAAAACAACCAGAAATACCGAAGTTCTAAGTAATAAAACCAAAACAGAATTTTTTTCTCAGGTACACTGAGTCAAATCCTGCTGAGACTATTTGAGTTAACAAGATTTTGATGAGAAGGAATCAAGACAATATCAGAAATAAGACACACTAATACAAAAAACCACAAAATCATATACCTTCAAGGGGTCTGGGTTTCCTTTTTTTCAGTTTCATTTGTTAATTATAGTGTATGGACTGCCATATGAACAAAACAAATTTTGAAATACATAAATACATAAAAACAAAATTTTGTTGCTATCCTAGAGCTGTGGAAAGTCAGTCAGGACCTAAAATGCCAACATCCACAAAGGGAAGTCAGAATGTTCCTGAGTTGTTAAGAATTAGTGGGTTGAGGCACCCACATAAAAGCTGCTCTCTGATGACAAACACTGTATTGCCTTTTTCCATATCTTGAAGTAATATTTTTAGACCAATGGTTTATTTGTTTTTTCCCCAAAGAGAAGATATATATGGAAGAGCAAAGGCAAGAGGGAAATCTAAGACTAATTCAGTTTTCCTGGAAATGCTTGAAACAATCTATAGGAGAGAAGACTAAGCTTTCAAGATTTTTTTCCCTTCAATTGTATGAATAAAACCAAGTGCTAGCTGAAAAACCTTTTATTCTGACAAACTGAAAAAGCCATGAACTGATTACAGTGAATACTTTCACTCTGAAATAGCAACACTATCTTCTAAAGTAGGTTTTTCCTACTTGTCACATAATGACTTGTCGTTTTAAGACCCATAGGCTTAATTTGTGGATCAGACCTACTTTGGAAGTGAATAGCTGATACTTAACAAAAGTCTTGGTTATTATTGGAGACAAGCTGTCTAGTGGTCTTTTAGAGTTTGTTTGGAGTGCAAATAGGTATTGCTACTTATGCAGGCTATTATCCTGTCATCTTTTCTCCATGGATAATAAACTGTACCTTAAAGGAAGTGCCTAGATTGAAGAACGATATTCCCTCCTGGGCAGCAGAATCAGCATTGTTCTGTTTTATGCAGTCTTATAAAATTTATAATTTTCATAGAAACCAACATTTCTGAGGTGCCCGAGAAAGAAAAAGCAGGTATTTAATCTTGTTTTCTGGACACTGTTAGGAGTTCAACTGGATCTAAGTTTGGCAGGCATGAAGTAAAGTCTGCATAACAGATCTGTAAGTTACCTAATTATATACATTCACTTCTCAGTAATGTTGCAAGTGTGACATTTTTTTCCCCTCATACTGAGATGCCTGCTTCAACTGAAGAACCTAAGAGGGTCATTGCTCCAAAGGTCAAGTCAGTCAACGTGTAATTTTAAGTTCTCTGAGAAACGTGGAGTAGGAGAAGTAGAAAAAATGAATAGCAAAAGGTCTTGGGCTTGTCTTTGCAGTGTTTAAAAAAGTCTGTGCTTTTTGTCTCCATGGTTTGGAATAGTCCATATACTAGTTTATTATTAAAAAAATCTGTGGGTCATTAGAAAGCAAGCGACAGAATTACTATACCAGTGTGGAAGATAAAATATATTTAAGGAAACAATTTTGTTCTTCCTAGACCCCCAGCATATTGGTCTTTTTTTGGGTTAGACAGTTATAGAATTCAATTAGGATATTTATGGGCCTCCAGAGTTAGTAGTTCAATTCCTTTTAATTTCAAAAAGGATTTGTAAAAAAATACTTTTCCTGATTAAAAGGGAAATGGTGAAATGTTATAGGAAAGACTGGCTTTGATTTTTTTTTTTCAAATACATTGAAAATGTAGTTTTTGAAAATGGGTTTTTATGGAGGGGGTATTTTTTTCTTTATTTTTTTTTCTTAATTACTTCTCCCTAATTTTGAAATTCAGTAGATGTTTGCAAGATATTCATGCAACATTTAGTCTCCTCAGCCTCCTCATCCAGTGGTCAACACTGGATATCCATGCTGTATGTAAGTTACTTAGCACTTCTGAATATCAGCCCCTCTGACAAAGTTAGTTTTTCTGTTTAAAATGAGAGACATACACAACAAGAATTGTCTCTTTCCTTGAATGTGACCTAACATGGTAGGCATATGCTTCTCTAGTCATTTAAAGTTGAGATGGCACAGTAGTCTCTAACTATCTAGGCACATTTTTAAAAAAATACGTATAGACATGGTATTTCTTAGGGTGAGTTTCAACAAGAAAAGGAGTTGCTTTTTGTGCCCTTTCTTATATTACCTTTTGTACAAGTTGACAAAGTTTTCAAAACTTAGAAGTAAATTCTTCAGTATGTAATACTGTATGCCTCGGAAAAACTCCTGTGTGTTTGCAAAAACAAAAATCCAAGACTGCACATTTGTTTCTGTGTCATCAGAGGTTGTATTCTGACTTTTCAGAAGACAGCAATGCTTAATATGTTTTTAGGCAAAGAGAGCTTTTTCCAGGGGTTGGGCTAGGGAGTAGATAGGGAGAATTATAGAATCATGGTATGGTTTGAGTTTGAAAGGACTTTGAAGATTATCTAAGTCCAATCCTCCTGTCATGGACACCTTCCACTAGAGCATGTTTCTCAGAACCTCCAAGCCTGACCTGGAACATTTCCAGGGACAGAGCATCCACAGCTTTTCCAGGTAACCACTTCCATTGCCTCACAAGTCTCACAGTAAAGAATTGCTTTATAATATCTAACCTAAATCCACTCTTTTTCTGTTTGAATCCATTCTCCCTTGTCCTGTCACTACATAAGTGTCTCTGAACTTTCTTATAAGCTCTCTTCAGGTACTGGAAGGCCACAATTAAGTTACCCCAAAATCTTCTCTTAAAGGGTGACCAATCCCAATTCTCTAAGATTTTCCTCATAAGAGATGTGCTCCATCCCTCTAATCATCTCGGTGCCCTCCTCTGGACCAGCTCCCACAGTTCCATGTCCTCCCTGTGCTGGGAGCCCAGAGCTGGCTGCAGGTTCCAGGTGGGCTCTCCCCAGAGCAGAGCAGAGGGGCAGAATCCCCTCCCTGCCCTGCTGCCCACGCTGCTCTGGATGCAGCCCAGGACACGTTTGGCTCTCTGGACTGGGAGTGCCCATGGCTGGCTCATGTCCAGCCTCTCACCCACCAGCACCCCCAAGTCCTTCTCACAGGGCTGCTCTGCACCTGCTCATCCCCAGCCTGTCCTGGTACTGGGGTTTGCCCTGACCAGCAAACTTGCACTTGGCCTTCTTAAACCTCATGAAATTCCCACGGACCTGCTTGTTGAAATTTTCCAGGCCCCTCCGGATGGCATCCTGTCCCTCAGATGTGTCAACTATACCACTCAGCTTGATGTCATCTGAAAGTTTGCTGAGGGTGCACTTGATCCTGATGTCTGATATTAAATAACTGGTCCCAGAACTGGCCCCTGAGTGACATCACTTGTCATTGATGATCATTGGGACCCTCAGCCATTGGACATGGCTGTCCAACCTATTCTTTTTCCATCAGTCTGCCCATCAAATCCATCTCTCCCCAGTTTATATGTGGGGAATTGTGTCAAAGGTTTTATGCAAGTCCAGATAAATGATGTCTGTAGTCCCTTCCTTGTCCACTGACATAGTCACTACGCCAGTGTAGCTAGAATATGATTTTTTCTTGTTTGACATGGTAAGTAAGCAAGGCCAGAACACAACTATAACAAGGTTATTAACATGGCTGTGCATAGTTTTTACAGGAATATTTAGACAACAGAGAGCATGGTAAAATAACCTAGAAAATGAATTGTCAGCAATTTGATTGTTCTTTCATTCTAGGCTGAGTAAAATTTAGAATGATAAGCATATTTCGTTCAGAAAAATCACTCAGTATAAAATAATTTATTTTAAAGGAAGTTTTCAGCCTAAATTATTGAAAATATTAGGGTAAAGATTACTTGAAAAAATATTTTAAAATGGAGACATTAAAATTATGTAGAGTAACTGACTGATTAACTGAAAACTTTGGATTTCTACTGGGTTGCTGGCCATGAGGTTCATCTAACAGAACATGTAGAATGAAAGAATCCAGCAAAGGAACACAAGAATGTGTGTGCTTCAGACAAGAAAATGGAAATCAGTGTTTGTACATTTATACTGCAGGCATTTTGACTTGTTTGTCTGCTTTATTATTTACTGTGATGGACAGTAGGATAGAAGAGCCCTTGAGTTGAAACCTGACCTTTAGCAAAGTGGTAGAAACATGAATTTGGTAAAAATACCTAAACAAATAAATAGAGATATGTACAGACCTTTGTGCCCAATGTTCTCAATACCGCTGGAATGCAATTACCGACACACTGGAGTGTGAGACAAGAAGCATCTCTCCATAACAACAAAAACAAGCTCTTGTAGGAGAAACTGTAGGCTGCTTGATATAAAAAAAGAAAAAAAAAAGAAAACAAAAAGAGACCACATAGTTATTATAGGTCTGCTGAACCTACAGATACTTAACACTTGCAACAATACATTTGAGTTATGAGTCTGCACAACATCTTTTAGCTCCTGGTGTGTCATCTGATAATATCTGCTGGGCATACATGCACCAAGTGGCCTCAAAGCTGTCACCAAAATGTTCCTTATAGTTGTCTTCAACTTCCAGATGACCTTCTTATTAATAAAAACAAATAAACAAATTAATAAATTAATTTCAACTACTCAAGGAACTAGTGTCTACATAATATCTCCTTTTTGTTTTTCAACTTTTTTTCCTGCTGTTTGATTTTCTAGAATCTAAACTAGCTGCATGTTTTTATAATGTTATATACATAGAGAGAACATTTTAGCAGTATTCAGCTAGCTAGAAAAGGCATTATAGAATGGGTCTTCTCAGAACTCAAAACTTTCCCATATGTACTGAGGTACTAATAAAATGGCTATGTTTAAGATTAATTCTGATAATTATTTATTGTAAGAGTAAAAAAGAATCTCTCAAAGTAATGTGTTTTTTCAAACCCAGTAATTTTGCAGACTTTGTAAAGGTTTGGTTTCAATTTTTTGAATAGCAAAGATTTTCAGCTTGAGGAAAGCAGCTTGAAACACCAGAATCCCTCACCAGATTTCTGAAATGAGTCCCAGCCCTTCAGAGGTGTTCGATATGTTCTGGTTCTGAAGGTACATATTCTCACAGTCTGGGTACCAAGGGATTTATCACTTCCATGAAAATTTCTCAGAACAAAGTTTCAAGATGTTCTCTGTGACAGAAGTCACTTATTTACACTTCAGTGTTTTAATGGTATCCACAAAAAAAAAGTATCCTACTTCAAAAGAAAGAGTGCTGGCTAACAAGATTCTGTTCCATTTCAAGTGGTTGGGAAGTAAGAAACAGTATCTCTGATACCAGTGATACAGCAGGGAAGAAAGCAAAAAGTAGCTTAATGATTGACATGTAACAGCACTTTTTTTCTCTTTCTTTAACCAAGCATTTTTCTGCAAATTCATTTCTTGAAACACTGTCAAACCAGGACTTCATCCTTTAAAACCACAACATGATGTAGTAGTAGTGGAGAGAGTATTTTATAACATAATGACATGAAAATACACTAAAATAAGATTAAATATATGATTGTATGTCTGTAAGAATTTTAAAATGTGTAGATAATTTATTAAATGTATTAGTTATTTTTGTCAATTTTTCTGTCAGCAGATGATTGCTTCCTCTATAATTCTTCGTTCAGACTGTAACAGAAGTGGTGCATTGCCATGGGGCTAAAATGGAATGCTCGGGCAAAGTCAGTGTATTGCAAGATACTTTGTAACATCAGGGTCAATTGTCACATTCACATTCCTAGTTAATCATTAGAATTAAACAGAATATTTCAGTTTCTCTATGTTTGTACACTGGTATTGACATAAGATTTCTTGAGAAACTCTGAATATTATATTTTGTATTTGATTTCTCAGGCAGAGTTGCAGCCTGAAATTTTGGTTCTGTTCAGATTCATCAGTGTAGGTCATTGATGCCCATTGTTCAGTACATTTAAAAGCAGTTTAATTGCAAGGAATCTGTTTTCGCCTTATATAATTAATAACACTGTGCTAGTGTAAAAAGGGATTCTTGAATTGTTGAAGCACATCCTTGTTTGCTTACAATTTACTTCAGGTGAACCTTGAAATAGACTTAACCTGCAAGCTATAAGGATTTCTTCCACTATGCTTTGACAGGCTGAGGACTGACAATCAACATTTTAATTTTTTTTAAATCTAGAAAGTATTAAAATAATAATAAAAAATTAATCCAAACCAAGTCCCCAAACCACAATCCAGCACAATGATGCATCAGACTAACATTTATATTTATTTATTAATTCATTTACTTATTTTAAATCAAGGGGTGAGTCTACATATGCATGAAGAGGTGTATGTTGAATCTGACGCACAAAGAGATGATTCCTCATGTTGGTACCATCTATGCATGACAAATGATATACCAGTTGGCTCTTTCATGGAAGACATGTTGCTTCATTAAAGGAACTAGTGTATATTTATCTGGAACAAAGCAACCAGGTGGCTTTCAGGTCTGGGGGTTACCACGCTGGGTGTTTGCATGTACCTGTGTCATCCTACACAAAGCACAAACATATGAAGAAAACCTCCAGTCCTGTTCTTGAGAGACCCTTAATAAAAATCCTGCTCAGATTTACATGAGCTCTAAGCCAAGGGACATGACTCTCCCAGAGGAGTCTTTCAGTCTGGTTCAAGCCAATTATTTTTTTAAATTGCTTTCAATTACCTCTTATGACGTGTCCACTTTCCATGATTCAGAAATAATCCAGGCTCAGAATATAAAGAATATTCATTGCATTCCTTTATGAAAGAAAAAACAATAGGAGTGAAAACAAATTATTTGTAAAATGGATTTAAAAATCCCCAAAATTAAGAGTCAGACCTTCTTACTTTCCCAGAAAAAAATATTTTACAATAGAATCCTAGGCTTAACTTCAAGGCAAATTCAAATGTTTTAATACAAAAAACATTGAAAGATTCCTATGCGGTGGAACAAGACACTTGGGGACTCTTCCTAAATGAGATTTCATCATGTAATTTGTTATGTATCAAGTGAGACAGTAATTTTGTTGTAGAAATCTTGAAAATATGTATGACTTAATCGATACACTTTGTCCTTTCAATAAAATATCTTCCCTGTTGCAATTTTAACTAAAACTCTCCCTCTGTATGTATGTGTGTATGTGTATGTGCATGTGTATGTGGAGATTCTTATGACAATATTTTTTATTAAGACCTTTTATGTAGCATTGCTTTAATTATATAAAATAATCATGTCTAAAGAACATATTTATCTGTGTGCAGTTTCTAAAATAAGTCTCTAAGATTAGCTGGTTTTCCCACCTGCTGTTCAAGTGACTGCAAAAGATCAAGAGCTATGTAATCTGGAGAGTTCATGGAATTGAAGGAAAAAACTCTGAAAAGGGCAAACACAATCTGCTTAAAAGCGTACTTCACTTTCTGTTTCTAAAATTAGATAGATGCAGTAAAAGAAAAAAGGGGAACAAATTGGCAGAGGATCTGGCCAAAAGTGAATGAAAAAAAAACAGCAGGAGAAATCTCCATACTGTCATACCTGTCGCTTTAACTCTAATACTCTCATTATAAAGTTAGTTGAGCCCCTTTCCAAAATATTGAAGGTAACATTAATTAGAAGTTTCAAAGCCACAGGAATATGGCATCATGTTCTGAATTGTAGTGATATAAACTTAGCAAAATTTTGTTGGCTGTAAAGACCCCGTTCTTCTGGAAGAAATATCTACAGTACATCTTAAAATGTAACATTATAAAACATTAGGGAATCTATTTCTTGTCCCTAAATGATGAGCTTTCACAGGGGAAATACAGTAATTTCATGTTATTAAACTGAATTGGGATTGAAGTGGTTTATTGATTTATTAATGTCATGTAATTAACTGGCAATCAATGAGCTGTACAGAGATCAGTGTCAGTGATGTAACTCATAAACCATACATTGCGACCTGTTCAGAAAACGCTGAAAAACATCCCCAGCTTCTGAGCCCCCTCTGTCACCAATCCCGGGACAATTGCAATCCCTGTGTCACCAATCCCGGCAGTGCAATGCCTCTGTCACCAATCCCGACAGTGCAATCCCTGTGTCACCAATCCCGGGACTGCAATCCCTGTGTCACCAATCCCGGCAGAGCAATCCCTGTGTTACCAACCCCGGGAGTGCAATCCCTGTGTCACCAATCCCGGGACTGCAATCCCTGTGTCACCAATCCCGGCAGTGCAATCCCTGTGTCACCAGTCCCGGCAGTGCAATCCCTGTGTCACCAATCCCGGGAGTGCAATCCCTCTGTCACCAATCCCGACAGTGCAATCCCTGTGTCACCAATCCCGGGACTACAATCCCTGTGTCACCAATCTCGGCAGTGCAATCCCTCTGTCACCAATCCCGGGACTGCAATCCCCGCAGCCCCTCAGGGGATGGAGGCTCGGCTCGCCCCTCCTGAGGGCCCTGGCCGCAAACCCTCGGGGCGGAGCTGCCGGCAGAGCTCCCAACCCGCCCGGCCCGGCTCCTTGTCCATGGCCAGCCCCGGGAGCAGCGGGCAGGAGGGCAGAGAGGCTGCTCACAGCACCCCGGCAGGGCAGAGGCCAGGACACCCGGGCTGCCTGGTGTGGTGTCACACAGCTCTGATGGCATCTGCTCCTGCAGCACCGTCCCTCCCGCCACTGCAGCTCTCGGGCTGCTCCTAGGCCTCTCTTTAGGCTGATTCTTTTACTGCAAAAGCCTCTTTGTAGTTTTTCCATGACTGCTTAACATGATACCGAATTTCAGTCAAGTCAGTTGCTACGTTTTGGGCAAACACCATCTCAAATAGTTTCAGGGGCATTAGTAACATGCACTGTTATGTGTAGGTTCCAATTTGACCTCATCTTGTTATGCAGCCTGGCTCGCCAGAAGAGGGCCTGAGCAGCACCCTTACAACAGCTAGTTCTGTCTGAGACAATTGAGGAAAAGTATATGCAATAACTAATTATCTACACCTTAGATGTGAAACTTGTGAAGTGTGATTGCTATGGTAAAACATAAGATTTCAGAAAAATGAAAAACAGATAAGAGAAGAAAAACAACCTGACTGTACTATGCTATCTTTCAACTGCTCATTTTTATTTCCTAAGATTAGTACCTACCCTAGTTCCTAGATTAATACTTACCCTTCAGAATAAAGGGTAAGTATTAACTGCTTTCTGATGCCATTCTGTGAAACAGGTCACACAGTGGAGAGTTCTCTTCCTAAAGGCATTATGTTTGAACTTGCCTCTGCACAGGCCTAAAGAGATTTTTTCAGTCAGCCATGTTAAGAACTCTTGCTGTTTTGGTTCCTCTTTAATATACAGGATCTTCTCTATGGCTCATGTCAGTGCAATCTTTCTAGTGACTTTACTCAACAATCTCCTTCTAAACATCCAGTCAGGGAAAAAAAGTTTGTGATCTGTTAGGTTTTTTATTTTTAAGTCACACTTTTGTTTTTTTTTTTTTTTTTGGCCATGAAACATATAAAGGAACTTCTTTTCCAGCTTAAGGAATAAGTAATTTGTTCAGTCACATCCTCCTTCGGTTTTTGTGTGCAGAAGGGAGCAAAGCAATTAACCTCTTTTATTATATTATCAACGTATTTGCATTATCCTTCCTAGGGTAACAGCCTATATAAATTAATACTGATATTTATTATTCCAATTCAAAGGTTATAGTGTTCTTCTCCTTAGAAAATGATAGTGTTAAATTCTCTCATTCTCTGCCTTACTCACATAGGGATATAACAGTGATTAAAGTGACTTTGGGTACAAAGTTAATCTGAGTTTTTAAAAATAATAGAAATTCCTGTGTAGTTTATTTTGAGACTCAGGTTTGTACAAGAAATATAGCTGAAGAAACCTTCACAGTGTGATAAAATAAAATCTTGTAGGTAGCAAGTGTTTCTACATGGCTTATTTTATAAGATTTGCTTGCCTGTATTCCAACAGGATGCCATCAACATGGAAATTAAAATCACTGAACACTGAGTCACTGAATTTCCATCAATGTGTCACAATTACAAAACCAACTTCTGCTATATGAGTCTGATCTACTGTGAAAATGTACAAATTATTCAGTTGCTCTAGAAATGCCTCATTTATTACCCATATTGAGAAATTCAAATGGGTGAATCATGAGTTTGACTTCACCACTTTCCCCTGAATCTGATTACAAGTCCCTCTGTGTCATGTTTTCATGTAGTTTAAAAAGGTATAAGACACATTTCATTTTGAAGTAATTCTAATTCTGCCTGGGTTATATCAGTTATGCTAGAAAGGGATTCAGGAGGCTCAGAGTATTTTTGGCATACATGGAAGGAAATCTGATCAGCTGAGAGTCTGCTCTAGTCAGTAGCTCACCACACTGGGGGGAGGCAGACTGGTACAGGAACACACCCAGACAGCTGTGCTGAGGTGTACAGAATGAAACGGCAAACTTGGCATGATTGATTTTTTTTTAAATTTAAAGGTATTAGTTAGGGTCAAGGAACTATGATGCCGAGGGAAAGTTTTTCTTCTTAATTCTACATGTGGCAGCTAGTCAGACTATTCATTGTGATGACCAGTACTAATTTGTGTTATTATTGGTACTTTGAGAAAGAATAATACAACAAGGTCAAAGATAAGATCTTGCTTAGTAAGATGTAACATTAAAAAGATCAGTGTATGTAGCTAAAATAAATGTACAGAAGACTTTAATTTTTAGAAGCTTGATGATGTGTGGTTTTGAGCATTTTAATCTCTGTATTCTAGTTGACTCTGAAAGTTGAAAATTTTTGTGGAAATGGAAATGCAGAACTTTAAGTAGCCCTCATCATCATAGTATTAATCTATGAGAATAGATGAATGTGCTATAATTACAATAAAATATGAAATCAAAAGCAAAACTTGCTTGCTGACATGGTTTATTTGAATGACTATTGCCTGAAGAGTACCTACAGGTATGATAAAGGTTGTTCTGAAGGGTGGAAAACAAGTTAGGTTAAGCTGTAAAGATAAACTACTCTTTGAATCAGGTGTACAAGCATTTGCAAAAATGACTGCCCGGCAGTTGTCAGCCTACCCAGGATTTTAGGTCTTTACTGGAGTAGTCAAAAGGAAAATTGAGGTGAAAGCCACTATGCTTTTGATAAGCAGAAAAGTGATTCTTGAGAAAGTCCTTTTTTTTGGAGCACAGAGGTGGAGGAACCAGCAGCTAGTTAGGTATAGAGGTGATTAATTAAAGAATTTGAGAAAAAGGCAATGTTTCTTTCCTTTATTTTTCTTTTCACTATGGATTAGACTGCAAGTTAGGTTATTAAACAATTCTGTAGCAGACGAGATATATTTCTTTCTTTCAGTTGAAAACTGACCTGTGACTGTCCGAGCCTGACTATCTGAGCCTATCTTTAAACACTCCATCAATCCAACAGGATTTTATGATGTAAATTTTAGCAAAGAAAAGGAAAAGGTGAGGCTAAGAACCTGCTTGTTTTCTCTTACATGTGAGGAGTGAATCCTGTGCAGGAGCACAAGGACAAAAGAAAATTAGAGTGAAGCTTATGGGAGGAATTAGACAAGATTGGGTTGATAGAGGTGTGCAAGAAAACATCTGAGATCACTCTTTCTTTCTTTCTTTCTTTCTTTCTTTCTTTCTTTCTTTCTTTCTTTCTTTCTTTCTTTCTTTCTTTCTTTCTTTCTATGGTTATGTGTGTTTGTAGGGATACCTTCAAATAGGGACAGTCTTCCATGTTTTGTGTTTATGCTTTTGTGGGAAAGGGGGTGAAACTCAAATTAAGTGAAAAATAATAATCTCACGTCTGTTTGGATATCTGTGAATCATATTTTAATAAAATTTGTGTGCTCTTATGGTTTTTCTCTCTTGGAAAATCCTATCACCCTCTAGAGAAGTAAGGATTGTGGGAGGAGGAAGACAATGCAATGACAACCCATGTTTATTGAGAGAGAATTTGATTACTAGATTTTATTCTTTCAGGCTTTTTGTTCAAACATGATATGAAAAGATCAAATTCCTTCTGTATCAGATAATTTCTGTGTTATGCTATTAGGAAATGGTTTGGACTGGGAACACTACAGAGATATTCTCAGAGAGATATTTAGATTGCTGATACTCTGCTGCCTCCTGAGTGCCCACATTATTGCCTAGAATTTGTCTCCTACAAAGCACTACACGTGCTTGGCCAGATGAAAGACTGTTATAAAGGATGATAAATGCCATTTAGAAACAGCAGCTTTTCCTGATTGAGGGTGGAGGCATGCTGTGCATCCTTTTGGTAATTCCTATGAGATAGTGAGGCATTTCAGGAGAAGGCATATAAACACAGAACTGGCCTGGGGCAAGGAGGCGTGTGCAGAAACCCACACTATCTCAAAGCTGCCAGACACCATTAGTGGATAAGCTTTCCCTGAAAGCGAGGAAAACTTTAGTTCGCAGACTTATGTAAAGCAAAACTAAGATTTATGGGGCTGATCTAACATCCTTTAAAGCTGAAGAAGATTTTCCCTCTGTAGACTTCTGTGAGATATAGATTGTACTTGGTATATAAGTGTTTAAGCAGTGCTTTCTCGCTCATGAAGGTTGAATCACTAATTAAGCCATACCTATTTTATCCCAATTATTTTGTTTGCCATTCATGTTCTTGTCCTTTCTTCCCTCTTTCACCTTTTTGTTTGGGTAATTAAAGTTCTGCTTTGGCATTAAAATGAAATTGAGAATGATAAAATTCACTGTAATCAAGACACAGGTTGACAGGTAGGTCAAGACCCTACTGTCTCTTGTAATGCTTGAAGTTTTTCATGGTGATTTTAAAAAGGCTGTATTCTAATTTGCACTGAGATTTGCTGATAAATTAAACAGTATTTAAAAGTGCCCAAAAGCTAAACTTCTTACAATTTTTTCTCAGCGTCATGATCCTGCTGACTGTTAAAAAATTGTAAGTCACAACATAAAACATACTTCAACTATTAGATTTTCTTATTCTATCTTATGGAATAATTGCTGTTTCTGAAACCCTTTGTAACTGATTTTGTAAAGCAAGGCTGTCTGCTAGGATATCAGCTCAAGAGCTCTAGGCAGAAAAGCTGTCTGGGTGAGTAAAGGCTTTACATCGTGTGGTGTATCAATAGGTCATGACAGAGTGAAATATGGGGCACTTTGCTGCTAAGTGATATTTATAATTGCTCTGATAGAGGAAATAAAATTGCAAATTAATAGAATGAGAGAAACATTGGATGTGGGGCAGCTGGATAATATGTTTCAAATGTCATTTCTTGGAAAAATGTATTGAGTGTCATCTGAAAACAGAATTTTCTAGGGTCTGTTACTGATACTTGTCTGTACATTGGAGCACAAACAATTTAAATTCAACAAAGAGAACCCATCTTGCTGACCTCTCCTAGGTATTTTGCCTCCACTCTATGACACCGTGTGTTAGCAGGCAGGAGTTAACTTCCTAGAAGACTATCCACATAGAGCTGTAATCAGACAGCCAGTTTGGAGGAAGGTTGCAGAAAGCTTCTGTTAGCAAACAGAAGGAAAATAATGTTGCCCAATGACAAATGAGGACTCAAAGGCAAAACACTTAACAATGCAGGGTGAGGGAGGCCTAATAATGAGGATATGGAGTTGAGCATTTTCATAACTCCTTTCTTTGTAACTTTTGCCTCTGCCAACCATTCACCTGAGTTCTACTGAGAGCCAAATATGCAGTAATTTTTCTCTTGTCTTCTAAACCAACAATATATGAGTTTATTCCATCTTTATTGTATTCTTTGTAACCAAATGATAATTGTAAGAAAAATCATTGGTTTTTTTCTTTTCAATATAATTTGATATTTGCTCTTTAAATGTTGTTACTTGCCCTCATAATTTCTGTATTGTATTTCGCTGTAGTTACGTGAGGACAATAAATTCTGTAATATATACATGAACAGGACTGACATAGCTTTACTAGCAGAGATTCAGCAACCTGTCTACTACTAGCTGTACTGATGTTGCCAGCAGCACTGAAAGAATGTTGTAGTTTGTGGTTATACTAGAACGCAAACTTACTGATCATGCTGTGTGTTTTTCATTCTTTATTTCTCCTGGGCTTGACTTACACAGTTTAAAATGCATTTCTTGTACCAAATTCATTAGAGTATTTCTCTTGAAATAGGAAGCTGGTATTTTCTGCTAGGAGCTATGCCAACTGAAAAAGTGTTTTTGAAATGTCATTTAAGCAGGGGCTATGCTGTGAGTTTTCCTTTCCCGTGAAGGAAAAGTAGTACATCACTGTATCGCCTCAGGAGCAACCTGGAGATTTACTAAATCACAAAGGAAATGCGTCCAACTTGTTGGTTTCCCACTTTTTTTTCTGATATATAAGAAAGAGAAAGAGAAAGAGAAAATGCATGTGCCTGTCCTTCACTGGCTGATAAATAACTTCCTAGTTCTTCTGCCTTAGTGCCTATCTATAACAAGCTGAAGATTGGGTCAAGGTTTGCTAGTGCTTGCTTCTACACTCCTGTTCCCTGCTCACAAATCGGCACGAGAAAGAGCAGCTGCACAAGCAAAAGATGAGGAGAATTTTTTCTGGTGGTGGAAAACATTGATTTTATAGCAAACTGCCTTCACAGCAACAGTGCTTAATGCTACTGTGATAGCTCTGTGGAGTGGATTGAGGGCCTGAGTACTGTCTCATGGGACTCAGAAAGAGTCTGCAGCTATCAATACTTCCTTGAGCCTAGAGGCACTGTTATTGCTCTGTAGCTGCCCCTTAAACTTATTTGTATCTCCTCAGGAATTGCCATGAGTGTTTTGACTTCAGGAACAAGTGTCTTTCATAGCTGCAAATGATTGTCCTGGAGGCTGAACTCATGTTCTGACACAAGTATTGACACAGGAAGAATCAGAACGGGGCTCTCACCCATGAAACCCAGGTTTCCCACTCCACATTTTAGTGGTTAGTCATATAAAAAAGTGGCAAATAGAAGGAATTTTAGCTTTGCTTTTTTTTCTATTGCTGCCAGCATGCATTCCACATCTAAGCAGGCAAAAATGTGTTTCTACTGGTGAAACTTGAAAAAGCTTTCAGGGCTGGCTGAAAAGACTTCAGGAGCTCTCAGCAAAATAAAGGAGGGAAAGATTCCTATTACCTCGGAACTATTGTGCTCTGAGGTAGGCAGGGACTCTACACGTTTTTGTCTGATTTAAAGTGGCCTCCATTAAGCCTAGCTTGAATGTTAAGCTTACTTGCAAGACTTATTATTTCCCAATCCAGGTATCAGAGGCCAAATTGATATGGCCCTCACAAGGGGTGAATATTAATTTGCAACTTTGTGAATATTCATTTTCATATTTGATAGTAATGATGCAAGATTCTGAGGCCAGTAAGTCCTTAGGGCACAGGCATTTTTACCTTGAAGCAGTAGTGACCAGACACTTTGGCCCTTTGCACTGAGGTTCTTCATCCCTTAACAGAAACTTCAGCACAGGATAATGCTAGAAGGAAAGGCAATTTTGTCGCCTCATTTGGGCACGACTTGTGGATGTTAGCCCAACAATACCCTGAAATTATTAATGCTTTGCTGTCTTTAGTTCTTATCCGAGGGGAAAATATTTTCTGTGCTATATAAACCTGGCCGCACTGGGCAATAAAAGTAAGGAAAAGCTTCCCATTCCGTGTATGCTGAGCAATGCTGGCATCAGTTAGACACCCCAGAAAGCAGTGCTAGCAGAATGCAGAGAGAGTGCCTATCCCTGTAATTCACAACTTGCAAAGCACGGTAAAATGGAAATATTAATGTAGCTAACAGTCTTTAAGAGTCCTTTCCAGAAGTGGCAAAGGTTTTTTTATTGCTTTTTTACTCTCTTTACAGTCCTGGGACAAATCAAACTCTTACTAAGTGGATGAAATAAAGCATGACATTAATTTAAAAATAAACCTTCTAAATGTAGTAAACACACCAGTAATAGAAGTCACCTGTTAACAGAAGAAAGATATCTACCTACCTATCATTTTACTTTAACTTCTCATCTTGTTGGAGAATTTTTTGGCATATATTTCTGTCCATATGTGCACTTGTTTACTATACCATTTACAAAGTCCTTACCATACAGATGGCACAAAATAAAGCTAATAAAAATTAATAGATTCCTATTACTTTATTTTCTTTAATTCTATTTTTATTACAGAATCCATTTTGTTTCTGTCTAGAAACAGTTTAGGCATCAGAAGAATGCTTAGCAACTATTAAATGTAGATTGCAGCCTGAGTGCTAAAGCAAAGTAAGTCCATATAATTTAATAGCTTTTCAATTTAATGAAAATTGGTTGCCAGATTGTTTAATCAAGAATTTGTCATTGTTTGTGCAAATCATTTAATATGAAACTATCAATAGTTTCTTGCAGTTTTGTTAGTAGAAATCCTAAAGAAAAGCTTCAATAAGGCACAACCTTTGCAATATCAGGAGTTCATTGCAGAAAAGTGTCAGCCCATTTGATGTAATTTTACAAGGAATGGATTGTTACATTTAAGGTGAACTTAATGACACGTGGCAGAAGCATTCTGCAGGTATTAAATATATGTGACAGAAAATACAAATCTAGTTTCAGAAAACACAACTGTAGTTTGAAACTCATTTCGAGAGTGTTTGCAGCTGTGATCTCCTTATAGTGATTTTTATGTTCCTCGGTAATCTTAGTCATACCATCAAGATGTCCATCAAACTTGTGAAGAAGAAAGCCAGCAAATGTTTAAATTACAGACCTTTGGTAATGTACATTGACCTCTTAGGCATTATGTGAATTTTTAAGTCAAAAAATTAAATGTTGCACCCTTAAATCTTTGATGAACAGGTTGGATAATGATGAGTTCTCAGAGAGTGGTTCAGTTGCATACAAAATATAATTAACAGGACAGCTAAGAGTACACATCGTTCAGAAGAAATCAACACTCATCAAGAAAACAATGCAGTGCTTTGTGCTGGCCTCTTCACCTTGACAACACATTTTCAGTATGGCAGAAAGTAGATGCAAACACAAGAACCTTTTACCTTCATCTAATGCTTCTTAGTCTCCATAGATATTATAAAATATAATATAAATACATATAAGAAGCATTAGATGAAGGTAAAAGAAATACCATATACAAAGTTGGAATATGATGAACTGAGAAGGAAATGCCAAAGTCATTATAATCTAAAGGTCCACATGTGACACAGGAATTAGGAATGTTTTCCTATGCTGTTGTGCTTCACATAAAGGCCTTAGAAGTTTTCACTGCGTAAGTGGTGAAATATGTTCCCTAATTTGTATTAATAACTATAAAAGTACTACCAATATGGTTCAAGGAGAATAAACAACATGTCTTTAACAGTTCATAAGCACTGCCCAGTATTGATCTCTCAATCCCAAACCTAAGTTAGATAGTAGTTTACTTCCTAATAAAGGAAGCTATTTCTAATAGTCTAACCTGAGATAGCAGTCACCTCTTCTTTAATTTGATTCATGTATTATAAGCATTTGAAGAGATTTCCATTATTGAAAGAATTTCTCAAAGGGATAATGCCTGCCCTTCTTAGTTTATTGACTAAAAGTTTTTTTTTTCTTGAATCCTGCAGAAATGGCTACATATGAAAGTATGTGTCCTTTCTTCTAAGCATACCTGAGAATATGAAAATTAATCATATATAGAAACTCTATGAACAGTCAATTTTTCAAAAAAGAAACTTGAAGAACACTGTCATTAAAATAAACATGAAGAATACTGTCATTACAAATATTTCCAAACTTTTTCCAGGCTTTAAACTTAGATTTGTATTTGGTGAACCTTTACTGTGTTTTGTTGTTTTATTTTTAAAGTATATGTGTTCTGAATTGTGAACCAGTCCAACAAATGTACCATAAACTGTATCCAGAGGAGATTCCCAGTTTCCTATCTCTAGTGCATCTATTTGTAACTGACACTGGCATTGGGTTTTTACATTGATAGCTTGGAACAAAGATCAACATGAAATTTCAAGGTTCTAGCTGAAATTTAAGTCCCCGCTGCTCATATTTTAATAAAAGGTAATTACTTATTTAAAGTTAAATGCAAAGATTAAGGGCTTCTAGGTCCTGCTGTGGGTTCATCAAATTTGCAAAACATCATGCAGTGCCAAGTTTTCACTTGTCAGCTTTAATTTCACTGACAGTATGAGTCTGCATTCATACCTGTATACACACATATCTGCCAATAGTGATTGAAAAAGACCTTTTTGCTTTACTACTTTGTCTGAGTTACATTACACTCCTTTTCTTGTCTGTTTATGGACTGAAATGTACCTATGTTTTCCCCTTCAATTCAGGTACTGTGAGAACATCAAACCAGAACTATAAACAGAAAATGCTGAAGGCTTGCACATTATGTATGCATGCTTTCCTGCAGCTCTTAGAATTACTTTTGCAGTGTTTTTTTCTACTTTCAACACCTACTGAATGACAGCTTTGGGATAAATTTTGAAAAACTGAAATGAACGGAATTGTCATCTATTTCTCTACAAGCTGGTATTTAGCCTCAGGCTGTATTGCACTTTTTGAAGACTTTTAAAGCAATGTTTTCAGGAGGAAGGAGAAGACTTTCTTACCTGCCTTTACTGCTGCCAGGTTCAATGCAATTCAAATATAGTTCAGCCAACTGAATTTGCACCAGTTAGATTGCTATTTTTCTCTCACTTGGGACATGCTACTAAAGTCTAACACTAAAGTCTGAACGTGGCGTTTTTGATATTTTTGCCTTTGTAACTGCTTTTGTTTTAAATTAACCTTTTCACAACAGCCTGAATCACAGTATTGTTGGGATACTCTTGTGGTGGGAAATGGAAATAGTTACTTATAAGCTCTGCTCCAGAAAAACTGTTGCCTATTCTGAGTAGGCACAGCTTGTATTTTGTCTTAGGTTTTCAGTGAGGTGTTCTTCTCAGGCGTCCCTGTCAGAACTGTAGGATAGACATAACATAGTAGATAATATGTTGACAATCAGCTTAGTAATCAATGCTGTGCTGTAAAGGACATCTATGCTATGTTTTATGATACGAATAAAGGAAAAGCCTAGGCCTGCTAAAGACTAACTAAAATAGAATTGCTAAAGTTTCCTCAAAAATTACCTGATTTCATGATTTGTCTTTTGAAGATTCTAGAGCTCTCACAGGCTGTGTGAGTGTGATGGCTTTGCCTGTTTAAGGAGATGGAATGCAGATTGCCCACAATCAGAATATTAATGGGAAATAATGTTATATAGTGTACAGTTCCCTCATCTTTGTCCCGGGGTCTTGACAAGGCATCAATTTCTGTAAGAACTCTGTATCAGAACTGAAAAATTTGGAAAACATACTAAAGAATAAAAGATATCATTCCCTTCTCTTTTTTGGAGAGTTAGAATGTCCAGAGATTCTCTCTATTTTTTTTTTCCAAATAATCTTTCATTTTTCAAGTAATAAAGCTGAAAGGTTTATTTTAAAAATCCTTCTGAAGTAGTAGACGAAATCTGGATAATGTAGTGAATTGTCGGGTACAAAGGTATAGCTGGAAAAGACTAAGATTAAAAGTCACTTAGCAGAATGTCATACATTTGCTTTAAAAATCTACTTCACAGTTGTAAAATAACACTAAAATAGATTCACAGAACATTAAGGTACAACCTTAGACGTCCTGTGGTTATGGAAGACTTTTAAGGGACAGGTTTTAGTCAGTTGAGCCACGTTTTTCAAGAACTTTCTGCTCTTTGGTGTCACTGAGGTATTTCCTGTGTGTATGTGGCTTCTCTGCATATATGTAGGGCTGAGTCTGGTTTTCCCCTATAGATATTGCTCAATTTTCACACTGCAGCTACCCTGTATATTGTTTTCTCTATAGGCTATTTTCTTGTGCATGATGAAATAAATTACAGATCACTGTGTGTGCAGAAAAGCCTTAAATTACGTGTATGAGATAGAAAGGCAAACATGTTACTGGATTTCAGAATGCCTGGCAAAACACTTGCTTTATACCTTGATCATGCTCTGTACAGCACATGTGACAAAAAAAAAAAAGTTTGCTTTTCCAAAGCATCTAGAACAAGGGTTATGAAGTTATACCTAATGTTATTCTTCCTGAAGATTTTTAGGCATCTGTTTGAGTTGAAATAATTTCAGAATTTATATTTCTTAAGGATAAGATTTATCTTTGATAACAAGCTATAAGAAATCATAAAAATGAAAAAATAAAAGGAGAAATGAAATAGAATTTGTTCCCATTCAAAAATAAAAGTCGCTACAAGATACTTTTATGCTAATGGGGTGTGTGTGCTGACAGTCAAAGAAATGTGTCTGGTACGTAACTGGCAGCATAGAAATTTTTGAATAATTTATTAGAGGACTTGGCTATTTATTTGAACTTAAGCAGAAGTCTATTACATATTTACTGCAAGACAGATGAAAACGGTTAAAAACGGCCTTATTATTTTTCATCCAGTATGGGTGCTGGGCTTGCTGTCTCATTTTCATGTGCCATAGATAGCTTGCCTCTTCCAGGCCTCTGTTTGTGATTCAGCTGTCATAGATGTTGCTGTGACTCTTCCCATTCACTTTGAGGAGTCTTGGACTGAGCTGCTAAACTACATTTTCCTTCATGAATATCAATGGAAGTGGCATGTAAGTGCCAGATTTCATTTTATTCTTAATGCACCCTGCTGGATGGAGTGCATGCTTTGTTCTTTCAATGAGTATGAAATACCAAAACCTGTCAGAGAGATATCAGAGGCAATTATAGCACATTTAGAGTACTGTGCTATGAGAAAATAGTTTCAGAATAACTAGTAATTTATTCTATGCAAATTGTTTCAACTACACTGTGCAGAATATATAATTGACAGCAATTGGTATCATAACACTATTAGCCAAATTATATTAACCCTAAGTTAACTCTACATCTGCTTTATTTTGCTGGAATAAAATGTGACTTTTTGTTTTTAGTAAAAATAGAGCTCCTTGCACATAAGTCCTCAAGAGTTGCATACTCTGCATAAAGAGGTAAGTACAGTCTATGGTTAAGATAGATATTTTTTATCTTTTTGAGTTTTTCCAAGCAATAATTAGCTATTGGTTTTTAAGGTATTGCTCTTATAAATGGGGATTTATAAGTGAAAAGTGGTAATTGTCAGTATTGGGGTATACTTCCTTCCATGAAAATATGAGAAACAAGACATTCTATGAAATTTAGCATACATAAATGCTTGTGTTGGTACAGAAAAGAAATAATACATTTTAAAGGATCACAGAAATTGAATAACTGATTTTAAATCTCCCTTTGATCCTGATTTGTGACCTGATCATCTGCTTGTATAGATTAAGTTAAAAAAGATATGTGACACTTTCTCTTGCCTACAAATCAGGCATTACGAAAACAAGCATGTTCATAAATTCACATTTAAAATTCAACATATGGAATTAGGCAAAGTGCAAAAAAAGTCATAGAAGAGTCACTTCATAGAAGAGGCAGAAAGAATGTTTATCACAGATACATTAAGAGTTCGCATTTTACATTTAAGAGAAAAACCTAAGAAGTGACTTGATTGCAGTTTATAAGTACTTTGAGAGAGAAAAAGCCAATTCCTTAAGTACTTTGCTATTTTCTAGGCAGAGAAACACCAGAAAAAAAACAGAGGCAGAAGCTGGAATGAAACCAAAAAACAGAACAGTGAAAGCGATTGAACACTGAAATAAGCAGTAGTGGATCCTTCATCTCTCTGAAATCATCACCTGCATTCTGGAAGGTATTAGCTAAAAAATAAGCTACTTGATTTCATGCAGCTATATTTGAATGATACAAAACAAGCTGGTCAAGAGTATGTGCAACTAGATGATATTATGACCACAACAGCATATGATATTATGATATTAAGAATGGGGAGAAAAAAGGAAGAGTTTTAAGTTGCTGTCTTACCATCCAGCAGGCAATAGGTTTAGACAATGTAGATAACAGTTTTGCCTTCTTCTCTCTAACTGCCTTTACATGTAGCAGAAAAAGAGGGAAGGTAACTACTCAAAGGGATAATTTAGACGAAGAATCATAATTGACTGTCTTTCTATCAATCACAGAAGACGTATAGATGGATTTGTGTGATATTTCTCCAAATACTTCTTTGGTAAATTAAATTTTGGTACAGAAAGCTCTGTTTCCTAGGGAGAAAAACAACTCATCTTCTTCTGTGACATAATTCCTTATCTATTTAGAAGTCATCTCTGAATTCACACAGGTAACTGTGGTACGTTCTAACACACACTATAACAACTGAATTATTTTAAGAACTCTGTAGAGATTTGGTACAAAACAGGACACGTATAGATCAAATGGTTTCTAGGCTTTGCAGCAGCCATTGTTAAAAAATAATTTTGTAGTTTCTTTCCTCTAGAACTGTATCTGCAAAGATAGTCTGATTACTTATCTTTTTGCCTGTCAGCCCCATAAAAATAAGTTGTCACTGTAGGCAAAAATAGATTTTAAAGGAAAAAAGTAATCTTGACACTAGATTCTAATAATCTTTTTAAAAAAATACTGAATGAGAAGAGTGGGAAAATCTTCAAAGGACATTTGCTGGCACATATTGTCTAGTTACAAGCTCCAGTGCTGAGCTGAGGTACATCATTCAAAGAGATGGAGTATCCCCACCTATAGAAAAGTAAGGGCAGGATAATGATTATTGAGCATTTAGCCCAAACTACTTATGTTTCAATTTGGCTGATATAAGTGTCTTCAAAAGTAAGAACTGAAACATGTACACCTGAATTTGGAATGAAATAAAGTTCGCATGGAAATAAATGAACATTTAACAATTATTTTCTAAAACTTAGATGCTTGTATTAAAATAATCTAATGAATGGGTGCAGGGTGAGTAAACATCCTCTTACCAGCAGGCTTGAGTCTACAGAACCTTGTATTATTCCTAGGACTTTTTGAAGTACTTAGAATATCAAACTGTGAGTCTTGGAAATTATGAACACTCCCAGAGATTAACAAAAAGAAAAAATTTAAATAGATTAGTAAATACCTGTATTGAAACTATTTTCTTCGTGTGGAAAGAGATGCATTTATTTTTAAGTTTAGTTATCTCAAAAATAGTAATTATTTTGGTTAACATCTATGAAAGTACCTACACTGTTACTGCTAGTCTGTCTTACTCATGTAGAAAAACTTGTCCTAGTATATAAGGCCACTTAGATTCACTTAATTATTTTTTATTTGATGAACCAATTTCTAGTTCTTTAAAACTCTAGTCTTGTTATTGCATTTAAAAGCAGTTCCACCTCTGGGTAAAGGAACAACTTTCCATTACATCAGGAACATATGGCAACTTCTAAATCTATGGATGGGAGATTTCTTCAAGTAGCTTAGAAATAGTAATATAGTAGTGATGTAGTATAGTAGTACTATAAATATGTATGCTTATTAACTATATTTCTAATAATAAGTCAGTGAAAATGTAGGAGTATCTCACTGGGTTTTTCTTAATATATCATCTCTCTGGCTTTATGATGTATATGTGCTGTGATGCAAGTAGCCAAAGAATTTGAGACTGAACAAAACATACCATATAGATATATATAGCACAGATAAACCATGACAATGTCCAGTTTGCTGTTTAGAAAAAATCTTGCTTTTCTTCAGCCATAATCTCCTTTATTGTTTTTGCCTATCCTAATTATCACTACATTTTTGTAAGATGCAAATGAAGTGTGATGAAATATTCTAGTTTTCCTAATATGAAAAACTACTTAAAATAAAGCCAAGTATTAAATATAAAACTTAACCCAACAGGTTTCTGTTAGACCAAAAATCAAATAGGAGGCCAATTGTCTTAATTCTATTTTATTGTAGAACTGAGTCTTCTCAGGCTTTAAAACTGTCTGGACAGCTATAAGCATTTGCTCAAGATATAACAGGCGTTATTGAACAACATATTCCATGGCTGAATGCAGGACAGACCTAAAGCTTTTTGTTGACATGAAAATTTATCCCTTCTCTTGAATGTCAAAGCAGGATGAAACATAAGAAACACCCCCAACATAAAAAAAATAATGACAATTAGAAACAGAATTAATTTTCCTATTCAAAATACTGTGTCAGATTTTAGTTATTTACCTTGTCCTGTCTTTACCACAGAAATAGATCTCTAGTGGAAACAGGCAAAATAATGACAAAACACTCAGGGTAGCTATTGACTTCTGATGCTGAAATTTCCTTCAAGATAATCTCCACACTAATGAAATCCTCTCAATATAATTATTCCTCCTGGGGAATTTTTTTAACATTTCTACTTTTATTGACTTGTTCAAATGGACAACTATTTCGTCTTTCTCTCTTCTCCAATAACAATATTGATTTTTTAAAAAAAATAACACAGTCAATCAGCATTCACTGAATTTGTAAGTGAAAAAAGTTGTGTCCTTAGAGCAACTTTAGTTTTACTTCTACAGTGCAGTTTTCACCTGGAATTGATCATAAATTCATAGAGTCTGACTCTTTTAATTGTTGAACTCCTATATTGGTGCTGCATACATGACAAGTTTTTGTTGCAGGGAGGCTATATGGATGGCTTCTGTTGAGAAGATCCCAGAAGCTTCTGATATGTCTAACAGAGACAGTGCCAAAAACTTACAAGACTGACCTGACACCATTTATAGCTCAATTCATCAGCAATGGTGGTCACACCTGTGGGACCATGTAGTTAAGAAGAGGAAATAAAGGTCCTCTTGGGGAACAGTAACCAGAGGGGAGGAATATAAAAGAACAACAGTCCTGCAGACACCAGTGAAGATGGAGTGGGAGGAGGTGCTTCAGGTTTTGGAGCAGAGGTTCCCCTCCAGCCCAGAGGGAGGACCACGGTGAGGCAGTTTGAAGACCAGCCTAGTGAAGGACGCACACCGGAGAAGTCTGCTCTTGAAGGACTGTGTCCTGTGGAAGGGACCAGCACTGAAGCAGTTTGTGAAGTACTGTGGCCTGCAAGAAGACCTCATATTGAAGAAGTACATGGAGGACTATCTATCATGAAAGGGGCTCCACTGTGGAGGAGGGGAGGAGTGTGAGGTGTCCTACCCATGGAGGAGCAGGAGCAGCAGAAATGTGATGAAGTGATGAATGAGACAACACCCATTCCAACTCCTTGCACCACTGAAATGGTGTGGGAATGTTAAGGTAGAGAAATTTCTGGTGAAGTCAAGCCCAGGAAGAAGGGATTTTTATTGTTTAGGTTTTATTTCTCATTATCCTACTGTAATGTGATATACATTGAAGAAAGTAATTTTCCCAATTTTTTTCAGTCTCTTTAGCTCAGGTAATTGTTGAGCAATCTCCACCTGTACTCAGCCTCTGCCTGTTCTTATCTCAATGGAGGAATCTTTTGTTAAACTTTCTCTCTGTTGTCCAGCTGAGGAGAGAAGGGATAAAGCACTTTTGGTGGGAACTTGGGAGTCCAGCCAGGATCAACTTACCTAAAAAATTATATTTGTTATAAATTCCAACTGGATCTTCTGTAACAATGTAATAAAACAATCAATGTTATTTACATTATATACACATTGTATATAATTCAGTAATATCTTTGGAGATTATTAAGTAGCCAGGAACAAGCAGATTTTGAAACAGACTGAAGAATTACAGCAAGCCATAGGACACTTTTCCAAGCCTGAAATTAGCATCAGAAGGGTATTTTAAAGCACTAAATGGTGTTATTTCATTAAATAATAACTTTTAAAAAAATTCATTAGAACAGTTAACATTGTAATAAGGTGCATACTTTATAAAGGTTTGAAAGTTTTATACTGTTTAATCATACAAAGATGACTTTATATATTTGATAGAAGCACTGTGTTTTATTATTATTTGCCTGTAAAGCATGTCTGTATGTGGTTTATATTGGTCATAGCAACATATGCCTGTTTGTACATGGAAAATGATGAGTAGTTGAGAGTTGCCTCATGGGCTGAGTGTGCCTACATGTCTCTTAACTAACTGTTAGGCATGAAATAAAACCCAATGGACAATATAAGGTTATAAAATATGGAGCCATGTCTATGGAACTAAAAACTGGGAATGATTGGATGGAAAATTCATAGACACCATGCCCATTCAGTTTTTATTTTTCTGTAAGTCTTATAATGTGAGTTTTTAATTGATTCATCTTTTAATATCAAGTTTGCAGAATTTTCAGGGATTGCTGATTTCCTACTTGAAATGCTTTGCCTATTAAGCATTTTCTTTCTCAATCCATATGGAATAGGAATAAAAGAACACTCTGTTATCTCTGCTTCATATTGTAGAATGAAAAAAAAAAAACCCAACATAAATCCTGCAGTGTCATAAAAGTTACATGAACCAAGATACGAAACATTATTTTAATTCCACTTATCCTGCTTAAGTGCACCTAATGCACACAGAAACACACACAAAGTCTGACAACATGAGTTCTTCTACTGGAACTGCCAAGCAAGGTTGGTAAAAATTTACAGAAAACAAAACGACAGTGTCACCAAAGAGAATTCTACTATTCTACTATTCAAGATTGCATTTTGTTATTTGCACATAGGTTCCAATCACCACTACAACTGGGGATAATCTGTTCCATTCAGGAGTGATAGCGCGAGGCAGCACATCTCCCGGAGTGCGCAAAGGTCACATACTTGATAAGGTAATGATCACCACCCTCTTCAAGGAAAAGAAAGAGGACTTAAAAAAATGGAAGAAATTTTCATTGCAAATTTCTGAGTTTGCCAATATGTGATAAAGTTCTCATTTGTTTGTAAAATTCCTTTTCCTTGGAAATCCTTATGGTTAGGGATGTTATGAATTTTCAGCTCAGAGCAGACAAAAAGCAGCCCATGTTTTTTACTGGATGCATACTGTTCTGAATTTGGAAGTTCATGCACAAGGCACTTTTGATTTCCTTGCTTTATCTCCCTTTCCACCAATTGTTGTGCAGGAATTTTATGACCAGTTTAGCAAAAGGTAAAGGCATTGGTTTGAGCAAGTCTAAATGCAAGTAGATGCTTGTACACAACTCCCACGCAGCTCTGCTATCGCACTTCAATCCTGCGCTGTAATATCAACTGTCTAGCTTATTTCTGGGCTGCTCCTGAGCCAGGATGCTTGCTAGACTTGCTAAATTGTACAAAATTGTGGGTTTATGCTGTAGACAAATGAATGTTCTACTGGGATTGCCAAACACAATTTCAATTCTTTGAATTTGGTCTACTTTGCACAAATAGAGCATAGCTAGCTGGCTGCTACACACCTAACGTGAGAAACTGCTTTATCTTTCCAATGTTTTTTTATTTTAATTTACTTTTGCTATTTCTTCTGACACTGGGTGTAACTGTGCCTGTCTCTAGAATGTTTTTTTTACACCTTTATTCTTTATTCTTTAGTCATTTGAGGCATCATGCACGGCTAGAGTTGGGCAGCTTTCTTGTTGAAAATGTAAGCTGATTGAAAATGTTGTGAGAAATTCCTGAAAGCAATTATGAGAGTAGTATTGAACTAAAAATGATCAGAAATACTAGGTCCATGAGAAACAGGCTAATGTGGTGGAAAAGCTATTTCCATCTCCTATAATATCTGTAGAGACTGTATTCCATTTTGATCATTAAGGATGGCCAGTGAATAGAAGAACCTGGTGATCCTCAAATATGATCTTTGAGCAATGTCTTGCATGTGACACTGAAACAATCCACAGAGCAACTGAAAAAACAAAGCATAAGAGGATGCCTGCAGGGCGTGTGACTCCCTGCTGTTAAGGGAAGAGAGCCCCCCAGACTTGTAAATGTTTGTGGTTGAAAGAAAGGACAAATGTTAGAAGATCTGCAAAACCAGATGAATAAAGATAATTTATTAGTAAATAACACACTTGGTATGAAAATAGGTATGTTAGTTTCTGATGTAAGCACACGGCAGTGTGTTTTCGATAAAGGAATAAGATGAAAAGGAAGTGAGAAAGAAAGAGATTAATTACTTACTGTAATTGTATCTACAGTAAATAGAGCTCCTTCTGAAAATTTGGGCCTAATGCGAGACTTCTCTAAAGGCATCATGTGATCCACAGGAGGGATGAAGGAAGGGACAGGAAGGGACACCTCCAAATCAAGTGTCCTAGTCCTTAGGGAGGAATGCAGATTGCATGATATTAGCTGTCAGAAACTGTTCCAGGAGATTCCCAAAAATGCCTGGAGGAAAACTGTTTGAGGCAGAACTTTGAGTAGTGTATCCAAGGCAAAGCCACCCCCTTGTGGATCCACTGTAAAGGAGAAAACAGCACCAAGATTCATAAATGCTCATGATCTAAAGGAGCGACAGTAATCATAGGATCTGCAAAAACTCATTAAGTTTTATTAGTGAATTACATACCTGGCATGGAAGTGGCTATGCCAGTCCCTAACCTACACTGTATACACCTGGCTTGGGAGAAAGGGGTAGGGTGAAAGGGAAGGGAAAGAAAAAGACATGACTTAAAGAGAGGAGAACAGAAAGAGAGAGGAAAAGAAAGGGATGAAGAAAGAAAGAGAAAAAAGAGACGGAGAATAAGAGATCAGCAGTCATGGTTCCAGGGTTGACCCAGACAATGGGGATGTCCATCCTCGTTTCAGCATCGATCCAGCCAATGGGATCTCATTCCTGGCTACAGCATCGATTCCGATGATGGCATGTAGGGAGTCCTGGGAGCAGGCTCAAGAAGGTCCTTTGCATGGAGGGGCTATCCTGCCCTGAAGACAGGTTCCTTGCTTTCTGTGCAAGCTCATTGTCCTGCACAGTCTGTCCCTTAAGACCTTTCTGGAAAAGGGTCAGAGGCATCAGGGCTCTTTAGTGGTCTGGTTTCTGCCCTGCAGTCCACAATCTCTTCTTGGCTTCATTTCTACCCTTTTGCTGTCCTGGGCTATGCTTCTTTCCAAGAAGCAAGATGTTCATCCCAGAAAAATGGTATCCTCCTCCACATGGCCCCCATCTCCAGTCACAACTTCTTCCTCATGTCCAGTTGTCACCAAGAGTCCTTGGTTATTGCCAACAGCTCTTGTGTATTTTTACCAAGAGACCTTGGCTGACTCCACATCTGTCCAGCTATGGTGTTGGAGACACATACGCCAGTCTCCTGTCTTCTGCAGCTCTCCACCTGTGCTGCTCCTGTGGGATGCTGAGCAGGCTAAGGGCCAAACAGCCTGTCTGAGGCCTGGCCTGGTGCTGGCAGAGGACTACTAATTGTCAGGCCATCTCCCCATGCAGGCACACCGGCACAGCCTACTCAGCACCTGGAGAACCTGCCTGAAGTCGGTAGGACAATTCCTTCACACAGCCTGTGGCCCACTTAGGCCACGATCTTCTGGAGGGCTGGGCGAAGTGCTGCCTGGGCTGCAGGGCCTGTGAGGGGCAGCCGTCCGGCTCTCTGGCCCTGCAGCTCTCATCTGCTTGCCAAAGGCAGGAGAATCTGCCACAGCCTCTTCTTGAGCCTCGGCAGCTCTGGCCAGGGCAGCTGTGCTAGCTCTGAGCCTGTGGCCCCAGCTGCGGCAGGAACCATGCTGGGCAGGTCAGTGACTGCCTCCACTGCTGCCTCAGGGCCACAAGTACTGAGACAGCTGAGCACCTCCTGGGCAGCAGTGTCAGGGTCCTGGTCACTCACTGGGTCCAAGGGACTGTCACCGAGGTTGTAGTTGAGACAGCTCTTTGTCACAGCTGTCTTCCCTGTTGGGAAGCTGTTGTTATCCTCTTCTTGGTGCAGCTCTTCATCACTGCCATGTTCCTTTTGGGACAGCTCTTGGAGTGTCTTGTCCTCCTCTGTGTTTGGGAAGTTTGCTTCCAGCCAGTCCAGCACCCTCTGGTCATTGGGGATTTCCTCCAGCTTCTGGAGAAGCAGGCTTCCCTGAGTGGGGACAGTGTGTGCTCTGCATGGGCCAAGCGCTTGGTGTTCAGTCCCTGCAGGGGCTCCTGATGGGACAGGGTGCTCAGGTTCTCAGCAGCTTTTGCAGACATTGGCAGAGATGTGCTGCTGAGGTTTTGCCTCATGCTTTGGGCACAGGACAGAGCCTTGTCCTGCTCTGCCTCCTGCCTGCAGCACCATGTCCCTGGAAGGCTGACCAAGTGAGCTGACACAGGTGTGCCTTGTGCCCATTTCTGCTCTTCTGTCAGCTGCTGGCTGGGTTTCTGGAGCCTGGCAGAGGCCACACGGAACACTTGTACAGGGATACAGCTCCTGTACACAATGTAGGTCTTGTGGAATATGCAGCTACCTAGCAGGCAGGCTCCTTGTCTCCATCTCCTGGGAAGGCTGTGTGTCACAGAGCTCTGCCTCTGCTGGGTCTTACTCTCCCAGGGGAACTAACACGGGACTGCTGCGTGCCCAGTCCTGCAGAGGCTGTGGACTCGGCCTCTGCATGCCAGTAGAGGCCATGCAGGAGAATTATACAGGAATTTGGCTCCTGTACTTGGTGTATGTCTCATACAGTTCAGTGCAATGCATGGCAGCCCTGAAGCCCTCAGAACCTGTGGCTGTGCCCTGCTCAAGAGAGTTGCCCCAAGACAACTTGGGCTTGGCCTTGTCCTCCATCAGCATCTCTGTTGTCCTCTGCAGAGGAGCTCTCCAGGGAGCTCCTCACAAGCCAACAGAGCACCTCTGCTGGGAGGAGATCCCTGTGTGTCAGGGCAGTGATACCCTGCAGTGTCAAATGGCCCCCCTGCTGATGTGGCCCTGCATCACCAAGGGACCTTGGAACATGCCTCAGCCAGAGACAGCCCCCAGATACTCCTGCAGTAGTGGAAACACTCCACTGCAATGATGGGATGTCTAGATTCCTTGACACTCTAAGGGTATGAGAAATTTTTGTTTCAGGCTTCTCAGTTTGCCAATATGTGATAAAGTTCTCATTTGTTTGTAAAATTCCTTTTCCTTGGGAATCCTTATGGTTAGGGATGTTATGAATTTTCAGCTCAGAGCAGACAAAAAGCAGCCCATGTTTTTTACTGGATGCATACTGTTCTGAATTTGGAAGTTCATGCACAAGGCACTTTTGATTTCCTTGCTTTACCTCCCTTTCCACCAATTGTGGTGCAGGAATTTTGTGGCCAGTTTAGCAAAAGGTAAAGGCATTGGTTTGAGCAAGTCTAAATGCAAGTAGATGCTTATACACAACTCCCACGCAGCTCTGCTATCGCACTTCAATCCTGCGCTGTAATATCAACTGTCTAGTTTATTTCTAGACTGCTCCTGAGCCAGGATGCTTGCTAGACTTGCTAAATTGTACAAAATTGTGGGTTTATGCTGTAGACAAATGAATGTTCTACTGGGATTGCCAAACACAATTTCAATTCTTTGAATTTGGTCTACTTTGCACAAATAGAGCATAGCTAGCTGGCTGCTACACACCTAATGTGAGAAACTGCTTTATCTTTCCAATGGTTTTATTATTTTAATTTACTTTTGCTATTTCTTCTGACACTGGGTGCAACTGTGCCTGTCCCTAGAATGTTTTTTTTTACATCTTTATTCTTTCTCTTTATTCGTTAGTCATTTGAGGCATCATGCATGGCTAGAGTTGGGTAGCTTTCTTGTTGAAAATGTAAGCTGATTGAAAATGTTGTGAGAAATTCCCGAAAGCAAAATCTTTTCCAAGAGCCTTAAGCTCTTTTAAGTATTCCCCTTTTGTGTTATACTACTCTTTCTAGAAGAGGACCAATGTTCTGTTTCAGTGATTTCCTGTGGTAGCCCTCAAGAGGCATTATATCAAACAAACAGAATCCTTATGAGAGTAGTATTGAACTAAAAATGATCAGAAATACTAGGTCCATGAGAAACAGGCTAATGTGGTGGAAAAGCTATTTCCATCTCCTATAATATCTGTAGAGACTGTATTCCATTTTGATCATTAAGGATGGCCAGTGAATAGAAGAACCTGGTGATCTTCAAATATGATCTTTGAGCAATGTCTTGCATGTGACATTCTGAAACAATCCACAGAGCAACTGAAAAAACAAAGCATAAGAGGATGCCTGCAGGGCATGTGAATCCCTGCTGTTAAGGGAACAGAGCACCCAAGATTTGTAAATGCTTGTTGTAGAAAGAAAGGACAAAAGTTAGAGGACATGCAAAACCAGATGAGTAAAGAAGTTTTATTAGTAAATAACGCACTTGGTGTGAAAATAGGTGTATGGTTCCTGATCTTTTATAAGCACATGGCAGAGTGTTTTGCATAAAGGAATAAGATGAAAAGGAGGTGAAAAAGTAAAAGATTAATTAAGGAGAAAGACAGGAAGTGAGAAAGAGGAGGGAGGAGAAAGAGATAGAAAGAGGAAGGAAGTGGCGGAAGGAAGGAAGGAAGTGGCGGAAGTGGCGGAAGGAAGTGGCGGAAGTGGCGGAAGGAAGGAAGGAAGTGGCGGAAGGAAGCGGCGGAAGCGGCGGAAGTGGCGGAAGTGGCGGAAGGAAGGAAGGAAGTGGCGGAAGGAAGTGGCGGAAGGAAGTGGCGGAAGGAAGTGGCGGAAGGAAGTGGCGGAAGGAAGGAAGGAAGGAAGGAAGGAAGGAAGGAAGGAAAGAAGGAAGGAAGGAAGGAAGGAAGGAAGGAAGGAAGGAAGGAAGGAAGGAAGGAAGGAAGGAAGGAAGGAAGGAAGGAAGGAAGGAAGGAAGGAAGGAAGGAAGGAAGGAAGGAAGGAAGTGGCGGAAGGAAGGAAGGAAGGAAGGAAGTGGCGGAAGCAAGGAAGGAAGGAAGGAAGGAAGGAAGGAAGTGGCGGAAGTGGCGGAAGTGGCGGAAGGAAGGAAGGAAGTGGCGGAAGGAAGGAAGTGGCGGAAGGAAGTGGCGGAAGGAAGTGGCGGAAGGAAGGAAGTGGCGGAAGGAAGGAAGTGGCGGAAGGAAGTGGCGGAAGGAAGGAAGTGGCGGAAGGAAGGAAGTGGCGGAAGGAAGGAAGTGGCGGAAGTGGCGGAAGTGGCGGAAGTGGCGGAAGGAAGGAAGGAAGGAAGGAAGGAAGGAAGGAAGGAAGGAAGGAAGGAAGTGGCGGAAGGAAGGAAGTGGCGGAAGGAAGGAAGTGGCGGAAGGAAGGAAGTGGCGGAAGGAAGTGGCGGAAGGAAGGAAGTGGCGGAAGGAAGGAAGGAAGTGGCGGAAGGAAGGAAGGAAGGAAGTGGCGGAAGGAAGGAAGTGGCGGAAGGAAGGAAGTGGCGGAAGGAAGTGGCGGAAGGAAGTGGCGGAAGGAAGTGGCGGAAGGAAGGAAGGAAGGAAGGAAGGAAGGAAGGAAGGAAGGAAGGAAGGAAGGAAGGAAGGAAGGAAGGAAGGAAGGAAGGAAGTGGCGGAAGGAAGTGGCGGAAGGAAGTGGCGGAAGGAAGTGGCGGAAGGAAGTGGCGGAAGGAAGGAAGTGGCGGAAGGAAGGAAGGAAGTGGCGGAAGGAAGGAAGTGGCGGAAGGAAGTGGCGGAAGGAAGTGGCGGAAGGAAGGAAGTGGCGGAAGGAAGGAAGTGGCGGAAGGAAGGAAGTGGCGGAAGGAAGTGGCGGAAGGAAGTGGCGGAAGGAAAGAAGGAAGTGGCGGAAGGAAGTGGCGGAAGGAAGTGGCGGAAGGAAGTGGCGGAAGGAAGGAAGGAAGTGGCGGAAGGAAGGAAGTGGCGGAAGGAAGGAAGTGGCGGAAGGAAGGAAGGAAGTGGCGGAAGGAAGGAAGTGGCGGAAGGAAGGAAGGAAGGAAGGAAGGAAGGAAGGAAGGAAGGAAGGAAGGAAGGAAGGAAGGAAGGAAGGAAGGAAGGGAGTGGCGGAAGGAAGGAAGGAAGTGGCGGAAGGAAGGAAGTGGCGGAAGGAAGTGGCGGAAGGAAGTGGCGGAAGGAAGTGGCGGAAGGAAGTGGCGGAAGGAAGTGGCGGAAGGAAGGAAGGAAGGAAGTGGCGGAAGGAAGGAAGGAAGGAAGGAAGGAAGGAAGGAAGGAAGGAAGGAAGGAAGGAAGGAAGGAAGGAAGGAAGGAAGGAAGGAAGGAAGGAAGGAAGGAAGGAAGTGGCGGAAGGAAGGAAGTGGCGGAAGTGGCGGAAGTGGCGGAAGTGGCGGAAGTGGCGGAAGGAAGGAAGGAAGGAAGGAAGGAAGGAAGGAAGGAAGGAAGGAAGGAAGGAAGGAAGGAAGGAAGGAAGGAAGGAAGGAAGGAAGGAAGGAAGGAAGGAAGTGGCGGAAGGAAGTGGCGGAAGGAAGTGGCGGAAGGAAGTGGCGGAAGGAAGGAAGTGGCGTAAGGAAGGAAGTGGCGTAAGGAAGGAAGTGGCTGAAGGAAGTGGCGGAAGGAAGTGGCGGAAGGAAGTGGCGGAAGTGGCGGAAGTGGCGGAAGTGGCGGAAGTGGCGGAAGTGGCGGAAGGAAGGAAGTGGCGGAAGGAAGTGGCGGAAGGAAGGAAGGAAGAGGCGGAAGGAAGAGGCGGAAGGAAGTGGCGGAAGGAAGTGGCGGAAGGAAGTGGCGGAAGGAAGGAAGGAAGGAAGGAAGGAAGGAAGGAAGGAAGGAAGGAAGGAAGGAAGGAAGGAAGGAAGGAAGGAAGGAAGGAAGGAAGGAAGTGGCGGAAGGAAGTGGCGGAAGGAAGTGGCGGAAGGAAGTGGCGGAAGGAAGTGGCGGAAGGAAGTGGCGGAAGGAAGGAAGGAAGTGGCGGAAGGAAGGAAGTGGCGGAAGGAAGTGGCGGAAGGAAGGAAGGAAGGAAGTGGCGGAAGGAAGGAAGGAAGTGGCGGAAGGAAGTGGCGGAAGGAAGTGGCGGAAGGAAGTGGCGGAAGGAAGGAAGGAAGGAAGGAAGGAAGGAAGGAAGGAAGGAAGGAAGGAAGGAAGGAAGGAAGGAAGGAAGGAAGGAAGGAAGGAAGGAAGGAAGGAAGGAAGGAAGGAAGGAAGGAAGGAAGGAAGGAAGGGAGTGGCGGAAGGAAGGAAGGAAGTGGCGGAAGGAAGTGGCGGAAGGAAGTGGCGGAAGGAAGTGGCGGAAGGAAGGAAGGAAGTGGCGGAAGGAAGGAAGTGGCGGAAGGAAGTGGCGGAAGGAAGTGGCGGAAGGAAGTGGCGGAAGGAAGTGGCGGAAGGAAGTGGCGGAAGGAAGGAAGGAAGGAAGGAAGGAAGTGGCGGAAGGAAGGAAGGAAGGAAGGAAGGAAGGAAGGAAGGAAGGAAGGAAGGAAGGAAGGAAGGAAGGAAGGAAGGAAGGAAGGAAGGAAGTGGCGGAAGGAAGGGAGTGGCGGAAGGAAGGAAGGAAGTGGCGGAAGTGGCGGAAGTGGCGGAAGTGGCGGAAGTGGCGGAAGGAAGGAAGGAAGGAAGGAAGGAAGGAAGGAAGGAAGGAAGGAAGGAAGGAAGGAAGGAAGGAAGGAAGGAAGGAAGGAAGTGGCGGAAGCAAGGAAGGAAGGAAGTGGCGGAAGTGGCGGAAGTGGCGGAAGTGGCGGAAGTGGCGGAAGGAAGGAAGGAAGTGGCGGAAGGAAGGAAGGAAGTGGCGGAAGGAAGTGGCGGAAGGAAGTGGCGGAAGGAAGGAAGTGGCGGAAGGAAGTGGCGGAAGGAAGGAAGTGGCGGAAGGAAGGAAGTGGCGGAAGGAAGTGGCGGAAGGAAGGAAGTGGCGGAAGGAAGGAAGTGGCGGAAGGAAGGAAGTGGCGGAAGTGGCGGAAGTGGCGGAAGTGGCGGAAGTGGCGGAAGTGGCGGAAGGAAGGAAGGAAGGAAGGAAGGAAGGAAGGAAGGAAGGAAGGAAGGAAGTGGCGGAAGGAAGGAAGTGGCGGAAGGAAGGAAGTGGCGGAAGGAAGGAAGTGGCGGAAGGAAGTGGCGGAAGGAAGGAAGTGGCGGAAGGAAGGAAGGAAGTGGCGGAAGGAAGTGGCGGAAGGAAGTGGCGGAAGGAAGGAAGTGGCGGAAGGAAGGAAGTGGCGGAAGGAAGTGGCGGAAGGAAGTGGCGGAAGGAAGTGGCGGAAGGAAGGAAGTGGCGGAAGGAAGGAAGGAAGGAAGGAAGGAAGGAAGGAAGGAAGGAAGGAAGGAAGGAAGGAAGGAAGGAAGGAAGGAAGGAAGGAAGGAAGGAAGTGGCGGAAGCAAGGAAGGAAGGAAGGAAGTAAGGAAGGAAGTGGCGGAAGTGGCGGAAGTGGCGGAAGGAAGGAAGTGGCGGAAGGAAGGAAGTGGCGGAAGGAAGTGGCGGAAGGAAGTGGCGGAAGGAAGGAAGTGGCGGAAGGAAGGAAGTGGCGGAAGGAAGGAAGTGGCGGAAGGAAGGAAGTGGCGGAAGTGGCGGAAGTGGCGGAAGTGGCGGAAGTGGCGGAAGTGGCGGAAGGAAGGAAGGAAGGAAGGAAGGAAGGAAGGAAGGAAGGAAGGAAGGAAGGAAGGAAGGAAGGAAGTGGCGGAAGGAAGGAAGTGGCGGAAGGAAGGAAGTGGCGGAAGGAAGGAAGTGGCGGAAGGAAGGAAGTGGCGGAAGGAAGTGGCGGAAGGAAGGAAGTGGCGGAAGGAAGGAAGGAAGTGGCGGAAGGAAGGAAGGAAGGAAGTGGCGGAAGGAAGGAAGTGGCGGAAGGAAGGAAGTGGCGGAAGGAAGTGGCGGAAGGAAGTGGCGGAAGGAAGTGGCGGAAGGAAGTGGCGGAAGGAAGTGGCGGAAGGAAGGAAGGAAGGAAGGAAGGAAGGAAGGAAGGAAGGAAGGAAGGAAGGAAGGAAGGAAGGAAGGAAGGAAGGAAGGAAGGAAGGAAGTGGCGGAAGGAAGGAAGGAAGTGGCGGAAGTGGCGGAAGGAAGTGGCGGAAGTGGCGGAAGGAAGGAAGGAAGGAAGGCAGGAAGGAAGGAAGGAAGGAAGTGGCGGAAGGAAGCGGCGGAAGCGGCGGAAGTGGCGGAAGTGGCGGAAGGAAGGAAGGAAGTGGCGGAAGGAAGTGGCGGAAGGAAGTGGCGGAAGGAAGTGGCGGAAGGAAGTGGCGGAAGGAAGTGGCGGAAGGAAGGAAGGAAGGAAGGACGGAAGGAAGGAAGGAAGGAAGGAAGGAAGGAAGGAAGGAAGGAAGGAAGGAAGGAAGGAAGGAAGGAAGGAAGGAAGGAAGGAAGGAAGGAAGGAAGGAAGGAAGGAAGGAAGGAAGGAAGGAAGGAAGGAAGGAAGGAAGGAAGTGGCGGAAGCAAGGAAGGAAGGAAGTGGCGGAAGGAAGTGGCGGAAGGAAGTGGCGGAAGGAAGGAAGTGGCGGAAGGAAGGAAGGAAGGAAGTGGCGGAAGGAAGTGGCGGAAGGAAGTGGCGGAAGGAAGTGGCGGAAGGAAGGAAGTGGCGGAAGGAAGGAAGTGGCGGAAGGAAGGAAGTGGCGGAAGGAAGGAAGTGGCGGAAGGAAGTGGCGGAAGGAAGGAAGGAAGTGGCGGAAGGAAGTGGCGGAAGGAAGTGGCGGAAGGAAGTGGCGGAAGGAAGTGGCGGAAGGAAGGAAGGAAGTGGCGGAAGGAAGGAAGTGGCGGAAGGAAGGAAGTGGCGGAAGGAAGGAAGTGGCGGAAGGAAGGAAGGAAGGAAGGAAGGAAGGAAGGAAGGAAGGAAGGAAGGAAGGAAGGAAGGAAGGAAGGAAGGAAGGAAGGAAGGAAGGGAGTGGCGGAAGGAAGGAAGGAAGTGGCGGAAGGAAGGAAGTGGCGGAAGGAAGTGGCGGAAGGAAGTGGCGGAAGGAAGTGGCGGAAGGAAGGAAGGAAGGAAGGAAGGAAGGAAGGAAGGAAGGAAGGAAGGAAGGAAGGAAGGAAGGAAGGAAGGAAGGAAGGAAGGAAGGAAGGAAGGAAGGAAGGAAGGAAGGAAGGAAGGAAGGAAGTGGTGGAAGGAAGTGGCGGAAGGAAGGAAGTGGCGGAAGTGGCGGAAGTGGCGGAAGGAAGGAAGTGGCGGAAGGAAGGAAGTGGCGGAAGGAAGTGGCGGAAGGAAGTGGCGGAAGGAAGGAAGGGAGGAAGCAAGGAAGGAAGGAAGGAAGGAAGTGGCGGAAGGAAGGAAGGAAGTGGCGGAAGGAAGGAAGTGGTGGAAGGAAGTGGCGGAAGGAAGTGGCGGAAGGAAGGAAGTGGCGGAAGGAAGGAAGGAAGTGGCGGAAGGAAGGAAGTGGCGGAAGGAAGTGGCGGAAGGAAGTGGCGGAAGGAAGGAAGTGGCGGAAGGAAGGAAGTGGCGGAAGGAAGTGGCGGAAGGAAGTGGCGGAAGGAAGGAAGGAAGGAAGGAAGGAAGGAAGGAAGGAAGGAAGGAAGGAAGGAAGGAAGGAAGGAAGGAAGGAAGGAAGGAAGGAAGGAAGGAAGGAAGGAAGGAAGGAAGGAAGGAAGGAAGGAAGGAAGGGAGTGGCGGAAGGAAGGAAGGAAGTGGCGGAAGGAAGTGGCGGAAGGAAGTGGCGGAAGGAAGTGGCGGAAGGAAGGAAGGAAGTGGCGGAAGGAAGGAAGTGGCGGAAGGAAGTGGCGGAAGGAAGTGGCGGAAGGAAGTGGCGGAAGGAAGTGGCGGAAGGAAGTGGCGGAAGGAAGGAAGGAAGGAAGGAAGGAAGTGGCGGAAGGAAGGAAGGAAGGAAGGAAGGAAGGAAGGAAGGAAGGAAGGAAGGAAGGAAGGAAGGAAGGAAGGAAGGAAGGAAGGAAGGAAGGAAGTGGCGGAAGGAAGGGAGTGGCGGAAGGAAGGAAGGAAGTGGCGGAAGTGGCGGAAGTGGCGGAAGTGGCGGAAGTGGCGGAAGGAAGGAAGGAAGGAAGGAAGGAAGGAAGGAAGGAAGGAAGGAAGGAAGGAAGGAAGGAAGGAAGGAAGGAAGGAAGTGGCGGAAGCAAGGAAGGAAGGAAGTGGCGGAAGTGGCGGAAGTGGCGGAAGTGGCGGAAGTGGCGGAAGGAAGGAAGGAAGTGGCGGAAGGAAGGAAGGAAGTGGCGGAAGGAAGTGGCGGAAGGAAGTGGCGGAAGGAAGGAAGTGGCGGAAGGAAGTGGCGGAAGGAAGGAAGTGGCGGAAGGAAGGAAGTGGCGGAAGGAAGTGGCGGAAGGAAGGAAGTGGCGGAAGGAAGGAAGTGGCGGAAGGAAGGAAGTGGCGGAAGTGGCGGAAGTGGCGGAAGTGGCGGAAGTGGCGGAAGTGGCGGAAGGAAGGAAGGAAGGAAGGAAGGAAGGAAGGAAGGAAGGAAGGAAGGAAGTGGCGGAAGGAAGGAAGTGGCGGAAGGAAGGAAGTGGCGGAAGGAAGGAAGTGGCGGAAGGAAGTGGCGGAAGGAAGGAAGTGGCGGAAGGAAGGAAGGAAGTGGCGGAAGGAAGTGGCGGAAGGAAGTGGCGGAAGGAAGGAAGTGGCGGAAGGAAGGAAGTGGCGGAAGGAAGTGGCGGAAGGAAGTGGCGGAAGGAAGTGGCGGAAGGAAGGAAGTGGCGGAAGGAAGGAAGGAAGGAAGGAAGGAAGGAAGGAAGGAAGGAAGGAAGGAAGGAAGGAAGGAAGGAAGGAAGGAAGGAAGGAAGGAAGGAAGTGGCGGAAGCAAGGAAGGAAGGAAGGAAGTAAGGAAGGAAGTGGCGGAAGTGGCGGAAGTGGCGGAAGGAAGGAAGTGGCGGAAGGAAGGAAGTGGCGGAAGGAAGTGGCGGAAGGAAGTGGCGGAAGGAAGGAAGTGGCGGAAGGAAGGAAGTGGCGGAAGGAAGGAAGTGGCGGAAGGAAGGAAGTGGCGGAAGTGGCGGAAGTGGCGGAAGTGGCGGAAGTGGCGGAAGTGGCGGAAGTGGCGGAAGTGGCGGAAGGAAGGAAGGAA